>NC_074668.1:66776328-67110495 GCF_029448725.1 Salvelinus fontinalis | reverse complement strand
GTTCAGATTATACACTGCATTTTCTATGAGAAAATTAGAGCCTGACCGTACATTGAAATTAGAGCCTGACCGTGCAATCAAAATAGTGCCTGACCGTGCATTTAAATTAGAGCCTGACCGTACATTGAAATTAGAGCCTGACCGTACATTGAAATTAGAGCCTGACCGTACATTCAAAATAGAGCCTGACCGTACCTTGAAATTAGAGCCTGACCGTACATTGAAATTAGAGCCTGATCGTGCATTGAAATTAGAGCCTGGCCGTACATTGAAATTAGAGCCTGACCGTACATTGAAATTAGAGCCTGACCGTACATTCAAAATAGAGCCTGACCGTACATTCAAAATAGAGCCTGATCGTGCATTCAAAATAGAGCCTGATCGTGCATTCAAAATAGAGCCTGACCGTACATTGAAATTAGAGCCTGACCGTACATTCAATATAGAGCCTGACCGTACATTCAAAATAGAGATTGACCGCACATTTACAGTTGAAGTCGGAAGTTGACATACACTTAGGTTGGCGTCATTAAAACTTGTTTTTCAACCACTCCACAAATTTCTTGTTAACAAACTATAGTTTGGGCAAGTCGGTTAGGACATCCACTTTGTGCATGACACAAGTAATTTTTCCAACAATTGTTTACAGACAGATCATTTCACTGTTTCACAATTCCAGTGGGTCGGGAGTTTACATACACTAAATTGACTGTGCCTTTAAACAGCTTGGAAAATTCCAGAAGATTATGTCATGGCTTTAGAATCTTCTGATAGGCTAATTGACATAATTTGAGTCAATTGGAGGTGTACCTGTGGATGTATTTCAAGGCCTACCTTCAAACTCAGTGCCTCTTTGCTTGACATCAAGGGAAAATCAAAAGAAATCAGCCAAGACCCCAGAAAAAAAATTGTAGAGCTCCACAAGTCTGGTTCATCCTTGGGAACAATTTCCAAACGCCTGAAGGTACCACGTTCATCTGTACTAACAATAGTATGCAAGTATAAACGCCATGGGACCACGCAGCCGTCATACCGCTCAGGAAGGAGACACTTTCTGTCTCCTAGAGATGAACGTACTTTGGTGCGAAAAGTGCAAATCAATCGCAGAACAACAGCAAAGGACCTTGTGAAGATGCTGGAGGAAATAGGCACAAAAGTATCTATATCCACAGTAAAACGAGTCCTACATCGACATAACCTGAAAGGCCGCTCAGCAAGGAAGAAGCCACTGCTTCAAAACTGCCAGGCAAAAGCCAGACTACGGTTTGCAACTGCACATGGGAACAAAGACCGTGCTTTTTGGAGAAATGTCCTATGGTCTGATGAAACAAAAATAGAACTGTTTGGCCATAATGACCATCGTTATGTTCGGAGAAAAAGGGGGATGCTTGCAAGCCGAAGAACACCATCCCAACCGTGAAGCACGGGGGTGGCAGCTTCATGTTGTGGGGGTGCTTTGCTGCAAGAAGGACTGGTGCACTTCACATAATAGATGGCGTCATGAGGGAGGAAAATTATGTGGATATGTTGAAGCAACATCTCAAGACATCAGTCAGGAAATTAAAGATTGGTTGAAAATGGATCTTCCAAATGGACAATGACCCCAAGCATACTTCTGAAGTTGTGGCAAAATGGCATAAGAACAACAAAGTCAAGGTATTGGAGTGGCCATCACAAAGCCCTGACCTCAATCATATAGAAAATGTGTGGGGAAAACTGTAAAAGCGTGTGCGAGCAAGCAGGCCTACAAACCTGACTCAGTTACACCAGTTCTGTCAGGAGGAATGGGCCAAAATTCACCCAACTTATAGTGGGAAGCTTGTGGAAGACTACCCGAAACGTTTGACCCAAGTTAATCAATGTAATGGCAATGCTACCAAATACTAATTGAGTGTATGTAAACTTCTGACCCACTGGGAATGTGATGAAATAAATAAAAGCTGAAATAAATCCTCCTCTCTACTATTATTCTGACATTTCACATTCTTAAAATAAAGTGGTGATTCTAACTGACCTAAGACAGGGAATTTTACTAGGATTAAATGTCAGGAATTGTGAAAAACTGAGTTTAAATGTATTTGGCTAAGGTGTATGTAAACTACCGACTTCAACTGTATATACACATGGAGTACACGGTGCAATGAAATGCTGACTTGCAGGTGAATCTTGCACTGTGAAGGCTACTCCTTGTATATGACGAATAAACAAACGTGAACATGTTACTTATGAATTACGCCCAAGGCTAGGCCTATTTGTTCTTGCCTGTATTCCATGTTAAACATTGTTTACAAGCTACATTATATCACCCATGTTACTGCATCACAAGTTGTTTAACGTATGCACAAGAATGTAACAATAACACTTTATGGCCTGTGAGTCTTATTGAAGATGAGGAGCGGGTAGAGTAGGGTGGAGTTCTACTGTTATGTTTCACAGCATGGATTAAGATCAGACAAGGAACAGAGAGAGAGACTGAAGAAATAGGTTGTCACTCTTTAATTGTGGGACCAGTCAGCAACCGCCCACCATCACTACTGTGTTTACTTCCAAAGCTGGGTCTAATAATCTGCTGGCTTGATGAGTTAACAACTCTTTTGTTGTTGACAAAAGTACAGTACTGCCTGGACTGCAACTCTGCCAGTAAGTAACCTGGGTTACCACAACATCTAACAAACAGTACTGTGGTCATGTCATCAACCGCTTACATCATAACACTCTCTGTTTATCACAGAGTTGGCTACGTTCAGTGCCTATTCAGATAAATGTCAGTTGGCCAAGGTCATGGCCTATCATGTGACCAGAGGTAACACAGATTCAGAACAATCACAAGGCCTATCCTGTGTGTGATTGGCATGTCAAAAACATGTATATCATGTAATCATACTGGAGGAAACAAACCCTTCCTAGGATGAGGTTCTCCTTTTTGAATAAGTCCACAAAAACCTAAATCAAATAGGGCTATTCATGTGATCACACCTGCCAACTGACACAGCCTGGCTTTGCTTCCTGGGGTTTTGTAGCTTTCAAAGCAGGCCACCTGTGTTTGTGTACAGCACCTAGCAGACCAGATCACAGTTTGGACATCTGGTGGCGAGGGACAGGCTCAGAGACCCAACATGGTCTCTGTATACAGTGATTATCACAATCCTCTGAGTCACACAAGACTAGGGAGAAATGCCTCAGTAACAACACAAAGATGGCAGTTAAAGGGACAGACATGCTTCAGCGATCCACCTGTACAATAGTAGAGTACAGTGCGCCAGTAACACCATCACATTGCTGATGGATAGCGACAGGACACGTCATTTTGAGAAACTCATGACTTTGCCCATATTAGCCTAGCTTGTGTGATTAACGGAGCAGAACTCATGTGATGACAAACTAAGTGGTGAGAAGAGACTGAGGACAGTAGGAGTATGTGGGCCAGAGAGGTGAGAATGTGCTTGGGAGTACAGAGAGTTAGCTTTGCCTCATGCAAACACCACTGCCAGGCACATTTTTCCACCACCTAAGGAGAGGTCTCAGCTCACATTCTCCTACTGAGAAAACAACAGCGGGACATCTATTACAGTACCTGTCTAACTATCATTACAGATGCCTACAGTTCAGATGAACGTGTGTCATAAAGGTGACAGTGTGTCAGCAAGGAGCCTAAACAAAACAGTCAATGTTGGTCATCTATGTTTGGACACCCACACACACACACTCCAGAAACACAGGTCACATACAAAGAGAGAGAGAGTAAGAGAGAGAGAGTGTGGGGGGTGAGAGAACTAGGCCTAGAGGAGGAGAAAAATAAAAACATTCAGAGAGAAGAGGGAGAAACCCAACCAGACAGTTCACTAATTAGAGGTGGGCAGCCAGCAAAGGATACAGCCAGGGATGAAGAGAGAATCTGAGGAGGACAGAGAGATAAACAGAGAGCTACAGAAATTAAGGGAGGAGGACAGATGAACAGAGAGAGAGGGGAAGATAGAAGAGAGAGGAGGACAGTTGAGATGAGTTGTTGAGATGAGTTAGTCCCACTGTGGTCCTCTGTCTGGTCAGTTTGGTGTGCACTTGAATGGATCATTCAAACAGAGACCCCTTTGAATGGGTCATATTCAAGTCGCATAGCAACACTACCGAGGAGCTGGGAGGCCCACAAATAAAGCCCAAGTCTATCCATTCAGGGCCACCCTCACAGAGCCATGAACTAAAGATCAGAACATAGACCATAGTGTAAAATCAAACCTGAGATTCAATGTAGGCTAAACTGTTCGTAGTCCAGTTGAGGGAGAGGAGGTGACTATCGTATTTTGTAAAGCAAGGCCAGGTGGCACTGTGTGAGTGCATCATGTTTACTTTCACTGCCAGCATTCATTGAAACACACTGGCAGAACCCAGCAATAACAATAGCTAAACCTCCAGCCAAGGAACAACCAGTAACCCTCTATAAAATAAACCAGCGTCTTAAAATAAGCAGCTGAAATAGATGAGGGTAAAACTATACAACCAAAGCAAGGCTACACAGGGTGACAGTGTTACTCACATATGCGCCTAAATATTGCCGTGCAATGTAAAAAAAAAGTGAAGGATTCTAGTTTTATTACATCAAATATTAGTCATTGTGCTCCTAAATGTATTCGTGTACGCAAACATTTTCCAATTTAAGTCAGTGTAGAGCCCTGCAAAGCAGAGAAAATAGAAATAAAGTGCAAGAGGGAAATTTTGTTATTATTTCAGCAGCGTTAAGTTTAACCAGGCAAGGCGCATCTATTTTAGAATGAAGGAAGGTCCATCCTCTGTTGCTTAATTATAAGGAGTGAACGCCTCAAAGGGAAATTCGTCCCACAGCACAACCTATGATTCACAACTTGTCCTCAGACTCAGATATAGACCTAATGACACTTCAAGGTTATACGGTCAAGTGTTTCTCAATCTTGCTCCATTATATCAGTGAGTTCCGCCCCCATAACAGCCATGAATGAACCTTAATGCTTAAGAATGTTGTTGGCTTTTTTGCAACAAGAGTTTATGGGGGGGAAACATGAATTGAGTGGAGGGTCATAGTCCCTCCCTGTACACAGATTGATGAATGTTTTTTTTTACACATAAATAGACTTTTCATTATTTACATTCTCTTTAAATGTCTCCTTGTTTATTTTTTATTTTATTTTTATTTCACCTTTATTTAACCAGGTAGGCAAATTGAGAACACGTTCTCATTTACAATTGCGACCTGGCCAAGATAAAGCAAAGCAGTTCGATACATACAACAACACATAGTTACACATGGAGTAGAAAAAACATAGTCAATAATACAGTGAAAAATAAGTCTATATACAATGTGAGCAAGTGAGGTGAGAAAGGAGGTGAAGGCAAACAAAATATATATAAAAATAAATAAAAATATAAAAAGGCCATGGTGGCGAAGTAAATACAATATAGCAAGTAAAAAAAACAACACTGGAATGGTTGGTTTGCAGTGGAAGAAAGTGCAAAGTAGAGATAGAAATAATGGGGTGCAAAGGAGCAAAAATAAATAAATGAATACAGTAGGTAAAGAGGTAGTTGTTTGGGCAAAATTATTGATGGGCTATGTACAGGTGCAGTAATCTATGAGCTGCTCTGACAGCTGGTGCTTAAAGCTAGTGAGGGAGATAAGTGTTTCCAGTTTCAGAGATTTTTGTAGTTCGTTCCAGTCATTGGCAGCAGAGAACTGGAAGGAGAGGCGGCCAAAGGAGGAATTGGTTTTGGGGGTGACCAGAGAGATATACCTGCTGGAGCGCGTGCTACAGGTAGGTGCTGCTATGGTGACCAGCGAGCTGAGATAAGGGGGGGCTTTACCTTGCAGGGTCTTGTAGATGACCTGGAGCCAGTGGGTTTGGCGA
The DNA here is from genome assembly GCF_029448725.1 of Salvelinus fontinalis. Classification (NCBI taxonomy): domain Eukaryota; kingdom Metazoa; phylum Chordata; class Actinopteri; order Salmoniformes; family Salmonidae; genus Salvelinus; species Salvelinus fontinalis. Next base: position 67,104,622 of record NC_074668.1, on the reverse strand, counting down.
CGAGTATGAAGCGAGGGCCAGCCAACGAGAGTGTACAGGTCGCAGTGGTGGGTAGTGTAAGGGGCTTTGGTGACAAAACGAATGGCACTGTGATAGACTGCATCCAATTTATTGAGTAGGGTATTGAAGGCTATTTTGTAAATGACATCACCGAAGTCGAGGATTGGTAGGTTGGTCAGTTTTACAAGGGTATGCTTGGCAGCATGAGTGAAGGATGCTTTGTTGCGGAATAGGAAGCCAATTCTAGATTTAACTTTGGATTGGAGATGTTTGATGTGAGTCTGGAAGGAGAGTTTACAGTCTAACCAGACACCTAGGTATTTGTAGTTGTCCACATATTCTAAGTCAAAGCCGTCTAGAGTAGTGATGTTGGACAGGCGGGCAGGTGCAGGCAGCGATCGGTTGAAGAGCATGTATTTAGTTTTACTTGTATTTAAGAGCAATTGGAGGCCACGGAAGGAGAGTTGTATGGCATTGAAGCTCGTCTGGAGGGTTGATAACACAGTGTCAAAAGAAGGGCCAGAAGTATACAGAATAGTGTCATCTGCGTAGAGGTGGATCAGAGACTCACCAGCAGCAAGAGCGACATCATTGATGTATACAAAGAAGAGAGTCGGTCCAAGAATTAAACCCTGTGGCACCCCCATAGAGACTGACAGAGGCCCGGACAACAGACCCTCCGATTTGACACACTGAACTCGATCAGAGAAGTAGTTGGTGAACCAGGCGAGGCAATCATTAGAGAAACCAAGGCTGTCTAGTCTGCCGATGAGGATGTGGTGATTGACAGAGTCAAAAGCCTTGGCCAGGTCAATGAATACGGCTGCACAGTATTGTTTCCTATCGATGGCGGTTAAGATATCGTTTATGACCTTGAGCGTGGCTGAGGTGCACCCATGACCAGCTCTGAACCCAGATTGCATAGCGGAGAAGGTATGGTGGGATTCGAAATGGTCGGTAATCTGTTTGTTAACTTGGCTTTCGAAGACCTTAGAAAGGCAGGGTAGGATAGATATGGGTCTGTAGCTGTTTGGGTCAAGAGTGTCCCCCCCTTTGAAGAGGGAGATAACCGCAGCTGCTTTCCAATATTTGGGAATCTCAGACGACACGAAAGAGAGGTTGAAAAGGCTAGTAATAGGGGTGGCAACAATTTCAGCCGATAGTTAAAGAAAGAAAGGGTCCAGATTATCTAGCCCGGCTGATTTGTAAGGGTCCAGATTTTGCAGCTCTTTCAGAACATCAGCTGACTGTATTTGGGAGAAAGAGAAATGGGGAAGGCTTGGGCGAATTGCTGTGGGGGGGTGCAGTGCTGTTGACCGGGGTAGGGGTAGCCAGGTGGAAAGCATGACCAGCCGTAGAAAAATGCTTATTGAAATTCTCAATTATAGTGGATTTGTCGGTGGTGACAGTGTTTCCTATCTTCAGTGCAGTTGGAAGCTGGGAGGAGGTGTTCTTATTCTCCATGGACTTTACAGTGTCCCAGAACTTTTTTGAGTTTGTGTTGCAGGAAGCAAATTTCTGCTTGAAAAAGCTAGCCTTGGCTTTTCTAACTGCCTGTGTATATTGGTTCCTAGCTTCCCTGAAAAGTTGCATATCACGGGGGCTGTTGCAGAATGCAGAAAGCCATAGGATGTTTTTCTGTTCGTTAAGGGCAGTCAGGTCAGGAGAGAACCAAGGGCTATATCTGTTCCTGGTTCTAAATTTCTTGAATGGGGCATGCTTATTCAAGATGGTGAGGAAGGCATTTTTAAAACATATCCAGGCATCCTCTACTGACGGGATGAGATCAATATCCTTCCAGGATACCCCGGTCAGGTCGATTAGAAAGGCCTGCTCACTGAAGTGTTTCAGGGAGCTTTGACAGTGATGAGTGGAGGTCGTTTGACCGCTGACCCATTACGGATGCAGGCAATGAGGCAATGATCGCTGAGATCTTGGTTGAAAACAGCAGAGGTGTATTTGGAGGGCAAGTTGGTTAGGATGATATCTATGAGGGTACCCGTGTTTACGGAATTGGGGTGGTACCTGGTAGGTTCATTGATAATTTGTGTGAGATTGAGGGCATCAAGCTTAGATTGTAGGATGGCTGGGGTGTTAAGCATGTTCCAATTTAGGTCGCCTAGCAGCACGAGCTCTGAAGATAGATGGGGGGCAATCAGTTCACATATGGTGTCCAGAGCACAGCTGGGGGCAGAGGGTGGTCTATAGCAGGCGGCAACGGTGAGAGACTTGTTTTTAGAGAGGTGGATTTTTAAAAGTAGAAGTTCAAATTGATTGGGAACAGACCTGGATAGTAAAACAGAACTCTGCAGGCAATCTTTGCAGTAGATTGCAACACCGCCCCCTTTGGCCGTTCTATCTTGTCTGAAAATGTTGTAATTAGGGATGAAAATGTCAGAATTTTTGGTGGTCTTCCTAAGCCAGGATTCAGACACGGCTAAAACATCCGGGTTGGCAGAGTGTGCTAAAGCAGTGAACAAAACAAACTTAGGGAGGAGGCTTCTAATGTTAACATGCATGAAACCAAGGCTATTACGGTTACAGAAGTCATCAAAAGAGAGCGCCTGGGGAATAGGAGTGGAGCTAGGTACTGCAGGGCCTGGGTTCACCTCTACATCACCAGAGGAACAGAGGAGGAGTAGGATAAGGGTACGGCTAAAAGCTATGAGAATTGGTCGTCTAGAACGTCTAGAACGTCTAGAACAGAGAGTAAAAGGAAGTTTCTGAGGGCGATAAAATAGCTTCAAGGAATAATGTACAGACAAAGGTATGGCAGGATGTGAATACAGTGGAGGTAAACCTAGGCATTGAGTGAAGATGAGAGAGATATTGTCTCTAGAAACATCATTGAAACCAGGTGATGTCATCGCATATGTGGGTGGCGGAACTGAAAGGTTGGATATGGTATAGTGAACAGGGCTAGAGGCTCTACAATGAAATAAGCCAATAAACACTAACCAGAACAGCAATGGACAAGGCATATTTACATTAAGGAGAGGCATGCTTAGCCGAGTGATCATAAGGGTCCAGTGAGTAGAGGTTGGTTGGGGTCACGGCGATCCAGACAGCTGGCCGGGTAGATGGCTATCGGTAGCAAGATAGCATAGGATGGAAGTCTATTTTTAGACACCTCGTGCGTTTCCGTCGGTAGATTAGTGGGGTTCCGTGTGGTAGAGGGGATCAATCCAATTGGCAAAATAGATATAGTGACCCAAGAAAAAATTGTCCGATATACTTATTCAGATAGCAGCCGATAAGACAGCTAACGATTAGCGGGCCCCAGATGAGCGTTCAGGTAACGTTGCGACGGAGGTGCCAGTTGGATAACTCCCTCGGGCAGATAATGTCGCCAGTCAGTCGTGAAGGCCCGATGGGCCTCCGCATCTGCAGCAACAACAACAACAACAACAAAAAACGGGTCCGGATAGGTGACTGTAGCCCAGGAATGGCTGATGGAACTCCTCAGCTGGCTAGCTCCGGAATAATTTAAGTTTGCTCCGGGATCGACGTAAGCCAATAGTCACACGGTTTGCAGCTAGCTAGCTGTGAAATCAAGGTGCAAACGTCCAGAGCCTGCGGCTAAAAATCCGGGGACACTGAGAAAAATAGGCCCGGTATGCTCCGGTCCGAGTCGCGTTGCACAAAAAGTGCCGATAGATTATCGAGCTAAAGGAATAACTGAAGACCACAAAACGTGGGCAGCTGAAACACCAACGCTAGCCAGCTAACTTCTGGGCAGCTTCAGATCAGCTACTGGCTAGCTTCTAGTTAGCTTCTGGGTAGCTTCCGGCTAGCTTCTGGCTAGTTTCGGCCGACTTCTGGTTAGCCTCTGGCTAGCTTCCACTGTGGATTTTCAGATTTTAGGTAAATAATACTTTTTTTTGTAATTGGTGAGGCGGGTTGCAGGAAAGCTTTTGTAGTTGAGTTCTTGGATAATAAAATATATAAAGATATGCGAAGAAAGGTGTAAATATATATGTATACAGGACACGACAATACGAGGACAACAAAGACGTCTGAACTGCTATGCCATCTTGGAATCAGTTTATCTTAATACACTGGAGCAAAATGTAATATGGAGAGGTTGGGTGTCAGTTTAGCTCACGCACAAACACTGACAACTTAATGGGAAAAAAGTAAACAAACCTGAGGCCCTGCCACGCATTAAAAATTCTAATTTGCAAAGAAAAACACACAAAAGGTGAGAAATAGTTTTCAGTGACTGATGCTCTGTGAACAGAAAATACCCTTGTGAATCTCTTATTGTAACCTCCTTAAAACAGTCATTAACCATCCTCTCTGAGCTGGGATTTGACTGCACAATAAGGAGGCATATCTGAACCAGCCCATTGTTAACTAAGGCTAAATTATGCAGAGTTAGTTGCAGTGATGAAAAGGGGGCCAGGCAGGCACTGCATTGTCATGGTGACTCGAGACAGCCCAGAGAAAATAGACTTTCAGTTGGATGAGATTACCACAGCCTAATGATGCGACAAGAAGGGATGCCAAATGCCTGTGGGGAAATCCACAAGTGAGGTGCACTGACAGACAACACATTCAAAACAAGAAATTACATTTAGCTGAAGAGATATGGGAGTTTTCACTGGCCTGTTATTGAAATATCAGTCATCTTCTACCTTAGCATGAGAAGAAAGACCATAGCTGGATGAGGTCAGCCTTTACTGGTTATTTTTCAGGAGCGGGATATTTTGATGGGTGGTTTAATTTATGTAGCCTCTACATACTCATAACATAGTTGTTAGTTACAAATAGAACAGTCAGAAACAACAAGCTAGCTGGTAGAAACAACAAGCTAGCTGGTAGACGTAGACGGTGGACGTAAAGGTAATGGCGGACTGAACGAAGTTATGTAGAGCACCTCAAGATAAAACATAATATTCGAAATATCTGCTAAATTAGACTAAAATATTAGCACTAAATAATCTGGTGGGTGATAACCTTCAATCTGGATAATAACACAAAACAAATCCTAAGACTAGAGACATTTATCGACAAATATTACGAAAACAAGCAACACCCAAACATGACGGAGAGTAAGACAGGGGAACCGATTCAAAAACGAAAACGTGACTCCTCAACCGACACTGATGATCTAATGTTCTCACCACCGGCAATGGTAAAGGTCGAAACCGATCTGTTAAAATCAATAAATGACAAACTGGGTATACTTGAATTAGTTAGTAAAGATATAAAAGAGTTGAAGGCAAGCCTAGAGATGAGTGATGAAAAAGCTGCGGCATTGGAGAAGGAAACACACGCGCTAAAAGGGACAGTCAATAAGATTGAAACCGAAATGAATGAAATTAAAAAGGAGAACACCGTTCTGAAGGAATGCTTACTGGACATACAAACTAGATCCATGAGAGAGAATTTGGTACTTACAGGTATCCAAGAGAAAGAAGGAGAGGTTCCTGAATCTGTAGTTAGAGAGTTCCTTTTTGCAGCGCTGCAGATTCCACGCGAAGTTATAGATAAGATCCAACTTGAACGTGTACACCGCCTCGGACAGAGAGGGCAGAGATACGAACGCCCAATCGTTGCCAAATTTGCTTCATTTAAAGAGAAAATAATGGTTAAAAGCCTGGGTAAAAGACTTGCTGGGACAAAAATTGGCATGAATGATCAGTTTCCAAAAGAAATTGCAGAACGGCGCAAAGTTCTGTATCCAATTTTTAAAGAAAATAGATTAAAAGCGAAACGAGTAGCTCTCGTCGTTGATAAACTATATATTGATAACCAGTTGTTCAGAGACACAAAGATTACTCCATGGTTATTTTAAAAATTACAAAGTTCTCATAGATGAGGAAAATAAACACAATTCAAGCCCGGTTATTGATTGTAACAATACAATACAAAATATAGCTTTTCTATAAATCTTCACATATAACTAATTGAACACAAGCACTATTTCTACATAGTGAAGATAAAAACTAAGTAAACAGAAGGCACAGTATGTGTGGATGGTGTGGTGTGTGTTTATTTTTATTTGTTATGTTTGGAAAGTTGAGTGAGTGAGTAATGAAATAGTTGCATATCCCAGAGCCAGTGTATTGCTGTGGGCCGGGTATGAGAGGGCTTTCAATGTTGTTCAGATGATGGATATACTTTTATAATGAATTATACGTCTTATTTATTTATTGTCCTATCATGGGGAACTACATTTTTAAAATAAATTATATCTAATTATTTATTATCCTATTTTAATGGTACGGTCCATGGCCCTATACCCTAGACACCCACATGAATGGCCCAGATACTAAGGAGAAGTCCCCAACTGTTTTATGTGCATGCTGTAAGCGGTCTGTATGCAGCCAAAATGAGGTCAGGGACCAAGAGCAGCACTGCCCCCTCAAGATTCTGAGCCTGCTTGGCAGGGTTGGTCCTGCAAAGCCAAAGCCCCCTAAAGGGAGAGCATAACAAACAAGGAAATTCTCAAAGCTGCTAATGAGAACCTTGACGACCTTGTACCTAGCCGGGGGGGATTCCGGTGGGGTGCCCCCACCCAGGCAGTGGCAGTGCTGGCAACACTAGCTGCAGTAACCCATGGGGAGGGGGTCACACTCGGACATTCAGAGAGGGGGTATATTATTGTGGCCCTGGTGGCACGAAATCAAGTCGGACTGCATGGAGATGCTTGGGAACATGGTCAAAATGGATGACCGTATTGTGGGTGTTTCAGGAAGAAGGTGTACATTTGACCTCCATCATCTAGGATGTGACAATGGTAAATAAATCTCTACATTTATGCTCATTTTTTGTGCGGTCTTGCGGGCCTTCTCATGCAGCTGCAACTGCAAGTACATTTGTAAATCATGACCCATCTTGAGTTGGGCTCTGGGATGGTGCAATTGTTGAGAGGGTGAGCTTATGGTTGTGTGGGGGTAAGGGCTGAATGTGTGTGGGTGTATGTGTGTATCCCACAACTGTTGCGAAGGAAGAAGTAAAAGATGTTAGGGACTATAGAGGATGATTCACAGCAATATGTAATAAAAATCGAGGTGAGGGCGATGGAAATGCATTTGGCAATGGATCTGCTTCGGTTCGGTGGATGGCGCTGTGTGCACTTTTCGAAGGATGGATCCCAGTCGGTCCGGGGCTGTGCGATGCGGGGGGTCGGGGGTGGTCTGCCGGGCATTGGGATGACAACCCAACTCGAGATGGGGGCTTTTGGCGGGTGGAATAGTGGGGACCAATTGGAGGTTTGCTTAGTGGAGATGCAAATGTCATGGTACAACTATATAGACACTCAATCATTATGTTACTTTTTAATAGGACGTTTACAAACATATATTTTTGATAAAAATAATTGAAAGGTGTGTCTCATTATGGTAAGTGGTGAAATAAGTATAGCCAGTTACAATTGTAATGGCTTAGCAGATAATAAGAAAAGACGATCAGTATTTACCTGGCTAAAAGAGAAGGATTATAATATCTACTGTTTACAGGAAACCCATTCGACAGTTTTAGATGAAGTTTTGTGGAAAAAGAACTGGGGGGGCGAAATATATTTCTCCCATGGGCAAAGAAATTCAAAAGGGGTGATGGTTTTAATTAATAATAACTTTGATCCAAATGTGCAACTTGTCCAAACAGATCTTTAAGGTAGATGGATTATTTTAAATATGTTATTGGACAATAAACATATATGGCTTATTAACCTATACGGTCCGAATAATGATGATCCAAGCTTCTTTGACAATATATATAAGAATGTATCAACTCTACAAGCAACACTAGACTCTATTATTATAGTGGGAGATTTTAATACGTTCTTAAATACCTCTATGGACCGGAAAGGAAATCACACTACAAACTATCACCCTCAGGCACTTAAAGAAATCAGGAATGTCATGGATATATTGGAATTAGTGGATATATGGAGACTTAAATACCCTGACCTAGTGAGATATACATGGCGGAGGCTTAATCAAGCTAGTCGCCTTGACTACTTTCTTATATAATTCTCTCTGGCACCAAAAGTTAAAAAGTGTTTGATAGGGGACATCACATAATTGATAGGTCGGACCATCACATAATTGGCATATATATTACTCTTACAGAATTTCCACGTGGGAGAGGATATTGGAAATTTAATCAAAGCCTACAAGATGATAAATTGTTTAGAACTAGGACAGAAGAATTTATAACTGACGTTTTTAGACATAACATAGGTACAGCAGATCCCCATATTGTATGGGACACTTTTAAGTGTGCCTTTAGAGGCCATGCAATTCAGTACTCATCTATAAAACAAAAGCAATTTCGATCAAAAGAGTCCATATTAACAAAGGAAATTGAAGGACTAACAGTACAGTTAGATAACAATAAAAACGGTACCATAGAGGCACAGAATAAGTTAGAGGAAAAACAAAAAGAAATGGAGGAACTTATTCAAGAAAGATCCAGTGTAATATATTATAAAAATAAAGCGAACTGGATGGAATATGGGGAAAAATGCACCAAATTCTTTTTCAATCTTCAATATAGAAATGCTACCAAAAAAAACGTATTAAAACTTGTTACAAATGATGGAGTCACGCATGATTCACCAAATGATATTTTGAAAGAGGAAGTAAAGTACTTTAACCTCTACAGAGTACCTAACCCGGATCCGGGAGCACCCCCCACACCCCCCACACTGATTAGCATCGCTAGCATAGCGTCACAATTAAATAGTAGCATCTAAATATCATTAAATCACAAGTCCAAGACACCCAATGAAAGACACAGATCTTGTGAATAAAACCACCATTTCAGATTTTTTAAATGTTTTACAGGGAAGACACAATATGTAAATCTATTAGCTAAACACGTTAGCAAAATGACACCATTTTCTTACTCCAACAGTTTCTTACTCCATCAGGTGCTATCACCAATTCGGCTAAACTAAGATATTGATAGCCACTAACCAACAAAAAAATTCTTAAGATGACAGTCTGATAACATATTTATGGTATAGCATAGTTTTTTTTTTTTAAATGTGCATTTTTCAGGTATAAATCACAGTTCTACATTGCAGCTGCAATCTGATATAGTGCTGATGCAGCTAGAACAATTACAGAGACCAACGTTATATAACTAATTACTTGTCTTAAAACATTTCAGAAAAAATACACAGCGTACAGACATTGAAAGCCCAACATCTGGTGAATCCAAACAATATTTCAGATTTTTTAAATGTTTTATAGCGAAAACAAAATGTATCGCTAATTAGCATAACCAGGCCAGCCAGAACCGGCTGGACGCGCGCGACCAGTTCACATGCACGACAGATATATGAAATAACATCGTAAATTGGGTCTTTCTATTGCTGGTCTTTCATCAGAATGTTGATCAAGGTGTCCTTAGTCCTGATGAGTCGTTCAATCCATTCACAATGGCAACCTCCCCTCTTCATTTAGCCTGGGTACTGGTCGACTGGCACGGTCAATTCCCAAAGTTAAAAAACTCAAAGAACGGAACACGGCAAAACTCCCGAAAAAATTCTAATAATCTGATTAAACTATATTGAAAAAACATACATTACGGTGATATGGTCACATGTATCAAACAAACTTCGACACGGAGATAGTTTTCATCCGTAACGTCAGCATAACAAAAGACAATGCCACCTCTGAAAACGCGCATCTCAGAAACCGGAAGTTGTCGGTCACGCCAAAGAAATAGGTCTTATTTCACGTCAGTACAAGATAAACAAAAAAGTGTCATTCGGGTCATAGGTGGCGTGACCATATATAGGCAGAGCTTTGAAGCGAGCATACACATCTTGCAATCTTTTTCAGGCTCAGGGAAAGTGCTGTGAAATGACCTGTGTTTGACTCAGAGACTCAATTGGAACGGTTTTAGAAACCATAGCTTGTTTTCTATCCAATGCTATATGGTTATATGCATATAGTAACAGCAATAATTGAATAAGAGGCAGTTTAGTCTGTAGAGGCAATTATGCTAATGCGAAACAGCACCCCCTGTATTCTCAAGAAGTTAAGAATATGTTTTCGTTTCAGGCTCCTCCATCTCCACTAACTGAAACTAATTGTATGGATTTTTTCCCTAATAATAATGTAAAATTAACATCTGTAGAGAAAGACTCATGTGAAGGCCTAATTACAGAGGAGGAACTACTTGATGCAATTGGGGCCTTTAAGGATGGGAAAACTCCAGGACTGGATGGCATACCAGTGGAAGTATACAATTTTTTTTTTGATATACTCAAAGGACCATTATTAGCTTGTTTTAACCACTCCTATATAAATGATAGATTATCAGACACGCAACAAGAAGGTGTGATATCATTATTACTGAAACAGGACCCAAGTGGTATATATAAAGATCCAGTCCATTTAAAAAATTGGAGACCTCTTACACTTCAGTGTTGTGATGCAATAATCCTAGCAAAATGCTTGGTGCATAGAATAAAAAAAGTTTTGTCAGATATTATTCATCCTAATCAGACAGGTTTTTTACATGGACGATACATTGGAGATAATATAAGGCAAGTACTGGAAACAATAGAACACTATGAAATATCGGGGACACCAGGCCTGGTTTTCATAGCTGATTTTGAAAAGGTTTTTGATAAAGTACGACTGGAGTTTATATATAAATGCCTAGAATATTTCAATTTTGGGGAATCTCTTATAAAATGGGTAAACATGATGTATAGTAACCCTAGGTGTAAAATAGTAAATAATGGCTACATCTCAGAAAGTTTTAAACTATCTAGAGGAGTAAAACAAGGTTGCCCACTATCGGCATATCTATTTATTATTGACATCGAAATGTTAGCTGTTAAAATTAGATCAAACATTAATATTAAGGGATTAGAAATCCAGGGCCTAAAAACTAAGGTGTCATTGTACGCTGATGATTCACGTTTTCTTTTAAAACCACAACTAGAATCTCTCCACAGCCTCTTAGAGGATCTAGATACATTTGCTATCCTCTCTGGATTAAAACCAAATTATGATAAATGTACCATATTACGTATTGGATCACTAAAAAATACACATTTTACATTGCCATGTAGTTTACCAATTAAATGGTCTGACGGAGATGTGGACATACTCGGTATACAAATCCCAAAAGAAAGAAATGATCTCACTCCAATACATTTTTATAGAAAGTTAGCAAAAATAGATAAGATCTTGCTACCATGGAAAGGAAAATACCTGTCTATTTGTGGGAAAATCACCCTGATTAACTCTTTAATCATATCACAGTTTACCTATTTGCTTATGGTTTTGCCTACACCTAGTGACCTGCTTTTTAAATTATATGAACAAAAAATATTCAATTTTATTTGGAACGGCAAGCCAGATAAAATTAAAAGGGCCTATTTATATAACGAATATGAATTCGGAGGGCAGAAATTATTAAATATTAAAGCATTAGACCTCTCACTAAAGGCATCAGTCATACAAAAGTTATACTTAAATCCAAACTGGTTCTCTAGTAGATTGGTACGAATGTCTCATCCTATGTTCAAGAAGGGCCTTTTTCCCTTTATTCAGATTACACCTGCTCACTTTCGGTTGCTTGAAAAGGAAATAATCTCCAAAATATGTTTATTTTTTAAACAAGCCTTAGAAAGTTGGTTGCAATTTCAGTTTAATCCACCTGAAAGGACGGAACAAATAGTGCAACAAATCTTGTGGTTAAATTCAAATATAGTAATTGATAAAAAAAATGTATTTATCGAAGAAATGTTTAAAAAAGGTATAATTTTTGTGAATGATATCATAAATAGGACTGGTGGAGTAATGTCACACATGCAGCTAACACAGACATATGGAAATGTCTGCTCTACCCAAAATTACAACCAATTAATTGCAGCATTACCACAAAAATGGAAGAGGCAGGTAGAAGGGGATAAAAGTAAGGAACTTGTATGTCGGCCTTATATTAAAGAACATAAATGGTTAAAGAAAAGTGTGATAAATAAAAACATATACCAATTTCATTTAAGGACCAAAAAACTTACAGCTGTGCCATATAAATTGCAAAATAGTTGGGAAGAGATTTTCGATGTACCCATTCCATGGCACATGGTTTATGAATTGATACGCAAAACAACGCCGGATTCAAAACTTCGAATTTTTCAATTTAAATTATTGTACAAAATTCTTGCAACTAATAGAATGTTATATATATGGGGGATACAATCTTCCCAGCTCTGTAGATTCTGCTGTGATGAGGCAGAGTCATTAGACCATTTATTTTGGTATTGTCCTTATGTAGCTCGTTTTTGGTCACAGGTCCAGGAATGGTTGAAGAATTGCAACATTTGCGTAAAACTAACGCTACAGATAGCAATACTGGGGGATTTGAAAAGCCTTAGTCAATCAATCAATAATATAATAATTATTTTAGCAAAAATGTTTATTTTTCATTTACAATCCGTGGAAGCTATGAGAATAGGAAGATTCAAATCTTTTGTGAAGCATCACAGCACAGTTGAAAAATATATGGCAAATAAAAATCCGAAATGGATGATGTTGGAAGATAGATGGGAAAGGTTGAGTGGAGCTGAAGGGTGGGACTAATAACAAGATAAACAATGTAGGGCATACGGGATCTGTGAAATGTGTATAGGTGCGGAGCTATTGTGAAATAGCACAGTTACAAGTGGAAATCAAACTGGATGGACAACAGAAATAGAGGAAGGACTAAGAACCTTCAAGAGAGAACTATTATAAAGTAGACTGTGTCTGTAAAATGTGTATAAGATGTATAAATTGAAGGTAAAAACAGAAATGTTTATCAGTTTAATCCAATTGGGGGATCGGTGGTAGGGTTTGCGGGGAATAATAATAAAGGTATACTCTTTTAAAAAAAGTATGTATGTCTATGTAGGTATGTGTATATGTATGCATACGTGAATGGATATATATATTTACCCCCAAAAATATGGGGGATAGGAAATGATGCAGACAATTACATTGGAAGCAACATTCTTTCCGCAATATTAAGCTGATCCACCCCCGAAGAAAAGAAAAAAACAAAAAAAAAACAAGCTAGCTGTGGCAGAGGGAACTGTAAACTCACCTGGAAGTAACTTGGCCTCTAACTTCTTGATAGGTGGCTGTGGAGCTTTTTTCAGATCAGTCTGCATGAAATATAAAACAGAAACAGTTTGTTAGTCTATAGCACAGGTGTCAAACTCATTCCACGGAGGGCCGAGTGTCTGCGGGTTTTCGCTCCTCCCTTGTACTTGATTGATGAATTAACATCACTAATTAGTTAGGAACTCCCCACACCTGGTTGTCTAGGGCTTTATTGAAAGGAAAAACCAAAAACCTGCAGACACTAGGCCCTCCGTGGAATGAGTTTGACACCCCTGGTCTATAGTAAGCAACCTAAATGATGCACAACATATAGCTAGTGAATTGAACAAGTAATCCTAGCTAGCTAACTACTCAGTAATAGCAAGTAACTGTTAGTATACCGAGGACAGAGTAACTTTGCTAGTCAACTAAGGTTACTCACCTGTACAGGCAGAAGGTAGGATTTAAAGGTTGGTTTCAAGGGCTTCACAGAAAACATTATTAATAGCTTGAATCCAATAACTAAAGATGATTAATGGATACTTCCAAGATTTCAGTGAGAAAAGAATGTCAAACGTTAACTAACTTGTACCTTGGCTAGCACAATAACAACAGCTAAAAAATAAACTGCTGAAAATGTGAAGTAGTCAACAATACAGTCCCTTTTTCGAGATAAATTTCCCCATTTGGATCAGGTCGGGATAGCTTGCTGGGTACCTCCTTTCGTTTCGTGTCAACACAGATTCTGTTCTGGCGAGCTCTGGTTGTCCTCCTCGTGAACAAGTTACTAGTAGCCAGCTAGCCGTGTAGTTAGCTGCTAGCAAGCAACTTTTACTTCGTCAAACAACCTAGCTAGCTTTAGCTAACAAGAAAGCATTACGTTCGCAAAGCTAGCTGCAGACCGTGAGTTAATTCACTAATTTACTGGAGAAGAACTCCACAACGTAAACCCTGCAGGCATACAGCAGTGATAACTTTTGTATTTAGCTAACAGCATTATATCCAAGGCTTTGCTATCCTTTTTGCTATGGACACAACGGCCATGTTTACATTCGAGAGGAGACAGACAGGGGAGGAGCATCGGTCTATGTTGCACCCCCAAGCACAGATCTGGGACCAGATGTAACTGACTCCTGTTCAGATTTAAGATAAAAAAACGGAGTAAAAATACATTTAAGGGCTTTTGACCTACAACGGAGGGTAGGGAGGGCCCCAGAAAGTGCGATATCTTACTCTCTTGATTCCTCAAGCATAGTCTAGTCCATTCATTTATGTCTATTTAAGACACATTTTGATTTGATTAATCATGTTTAGTATACACTATCGCCTATTGATATTGCAATGATTGAGTACAATGGACCCCCCCCCCCAAAAAAAAATCACGTACATTTTATTTCTGCAATGTTTATTCAATGTTACAAAATAATTAGCTAATCACACATATGACACAATAGAGAAACAGTAAGCACACCTGTAGGACTGAGCACTAGCACCATCTAGTGGAAACGTTCAGTAGAGCATGAATGAACACAAAAACATTCAATTAAAAAAGAAAGTGAATCCTCCTTTTCTCTTTAATGTAACTTAATTTTTGTGATCTAATTTTTTATTGAGTAACATAACCTGTACAATCAATAAGAATCACAATTGTTTTTTTACCAACACTCAACCCCTCCCACCCGCCATCCCAAACAAACCCCTGGCAGCCCCGCCCCAATCCTGGTCTAAACCCAATATGAAAGACCAATCATGAAATATTATCTTTAGCTCACTTTATCTACATCATATGAGTAACTATTGGCTGCAAGTAACTTCTATTTTCGCTCCAATCCTTAGGGGGCAGGTGGATGATGTCTGGGTGGCCTGGGGGTCAAAGGCCTCATACTCAGTATTGAACATCACTACAGAATATGGCTCGACAGCAACAGCAGCATGTTCTTCAGCTCCGTTCTGTGCATTCACAGGATCTCTCACTTCAGTCAGCTTCAGAAGTGAGAAGAGCCCCGCATCCTCTCCTCTGCCCTCAGCATATGGGGAGCCTACACCCAGAAAGAGGAAGCAGTGGGGTTAGATGGGTTTGAAAATCTGTCAGTACTGCAAATTCCTTTTACGGAAATAATATGCCAACTTACAGTCTGAGTTAAGTGTCTCCTCTCCATCTTGTTCTCTGCAATGATTAAATAAAGTATTTATTATTATAAAATTCCATATCAGCAACATGTAATTAATTGATGGCTATCGGAAATGTTCTTTTCAAATAATGAAATACCTTTTCATTCTCAGAGTGTGAGATTCTGCTGGAGGAAGAAAGAAACAGAAAGCCCATGTCAATAACATTATATGATAAAAAAAAAAAAATACATACCTGATGATAGAGCATACAGTATGTGGGTTTTTACTCACCTTGCGAAATCTTGGTATTTTTCATCATGACAATGACAGTAACAAACAGGCAGGAGAAGAACAAGCCTCCCACTACATACAGTGGTATGTAAGGATCCCCTTTTAATAAAACACAAAGCATTCAGAATGAAGATCAATTAGGTATTATTCATGATAATTATATGTATTAGTAATAACAATATACTGTGACTCACAAGGAGTATATAACGGGGCTGTGTCATTCCTGTTGGTGTGGTTGTTGAATTCTCCATTCACAGTGACTGTGACATTAGTTATTACCTTCCAGTGCCCTTTTCTATTCTTAAGCACCTGTAAGGCACAAACATACTGTCCGCTGTCTGAATATGTGGCATTGCTGATCTTAAGGTTATGAAAGATAGGGTTTGTTAGGGGTTTAGATGCAGTATTTGACCTTCGTTTCAGCAGGGCCTCATCAATGAGACAATGGTGGTCATATAATTCTCCATGACTATCATAAGAATAAGAATAAAGACATGTGCTACTGTTGCCACTGATGGTTTTGATCCAATACACTGAAAATGGAAAGCTAGAGTAATCTTTGGCTACTGTGAAATTACATGCCAGGTTGACTGATTCTCCATGCTGTTTGGTAACAGACGTTTTAGTTTCCACACCAGGGTAGCATATCACCACTACAGAAACAGAACATAATTTGATGTTAAATATTTTCATAAACAGATATATGTCTATATACAATATATTGTACAGTATACTGTAATGTGAGTTGTATATCATTTAGAAATTGTGAAAGTTAGGAAATGTGAACTTACCCTCTGGTTCAACAAATGCCACAATAAATGATTTCACCTGATCTTTTGAAGGTTTAAAGGGGAATAAGAATTGGTCATTTGATGGAAAGGTATGAAAACATGCAAAGAATCCAGTGACGTGTTTCTCCAATTTCATATTTAAACATTGTTTGATACTGTTTTTGCAGGGGGTTTTTTCTAATTCAAATGCTGTAATATTGCACTTCAAATCTCGGTCACATTTCTTCTCATTGTCACAAAGACTGCAATTAAAAGTGCAATCCACTTTGTTGTCTTCATCTAGATCAACATGCCAAAATCTCTCTTCACATTGTAGGGATATAGCTTCCTCTTTCTCTTGATAATTTAGATAAGTGTTCCCTTTGAGAGAGAAAAGGTTTCCAAAGTTAGAATCAAGCTCCTCGATTGTACACTTACAAACACTATTATTCAAGTCTTAAACTGTTGATAAAAATAGTTACCGACCTTGACATTTTCCTACGAGAGTCATCACCATGAAGATAGATAGCATATCCATGATCATTGAACTTAGATTACAAATCTGTTTTGTTCCTGATTCACAGAATGAGGAAACAGAGCAGAATATCACAGGAAGGAAGAATGAACAGAGGGTGTTTGCAGTGTTTGTATGATATACAGTTGATGTTGAAAGTTTAAATACACTTAGGTTGGAGTCATTAAAACTCGTTGTTCAACCACTCCACAATTTTCTTGTTAACAAACTACAGTTTTGGCAAGTCGGTTAGGACATCTACTTTGTGAATGACACAAGTCATTTTTCCAAAAATTGTTTACAGACAGATTATTTCACTTATAACTCACTGTTTCACAATTCCAGTGGGTCAGGAGTTTACATACACTAAGTTGACTGTGCCTTTAAACAGCTTGGAAAATTCCAGAAAACTATGTCATGGCTTTAGAAGCTGCTGATTGGCTAATTGACATAATTTGAGTCAATTGGAGGTGTAGCTGTGGATATATTTCAAGGCCTACCTTCAAACGCAGTGCCTCTTTGCTTGACATCATGGGGAAATCAAAAGAAGTCAGCCAAGACCTCAGAAAAAAAATTGGAGACCTTCACAAGTCTGGTTCATCCTTGGGAACAATTTCCAAACGCCTGGAGGTACCACGTTCATCTGTACAAACAATAGTACGCTCAGTTGTACTATTGTTTGGTCCCGTGTGGCTCAGTTGGTAGAGCATGGCGCTTGCAACGCCAGGGTTGTGGGTTCAATTCCCACGGGGGGACCAGGGTTCAATTCCCACGGGGGGACCAGGATGAATATGTATGAACTTTCCAATTTGTAAGTCGCTCTGGATAAGAGCGTCTGCTAAATGACTTAAATGTAAATGTAAGTATAAACACCATGGGACCACGCAGCCGTCATACCGCTCAGGAAGGAGACGCGTTATGTTTCCTAGAGATGAAAATACTTTGGCGCGAAAAGTGCAAAGCAATCCCAGAACAACAGCAAAGGACCCTGTGAAGATGCTGGAGGAAACAGGTACAAAAGTATCTATATCCACAGTAAAACGAGTCCTACATCGACATAACCTGAAAGGCCGCTCAGCAAGGAAGAAGCCACTGCTCCAAAACTGCCATAAAAAAGCCAGACTACGGTTTGCAACTGCACATGGGGAAAAATATCGTACTTTTTGGAGAAATGTCCTCTGGTCTGATGAAACAAAAATAGAACTGTTTGGCCTTAATGACCATTGTTATCTTAGGAGGAAAAAGGGGGAGGCTAGCAAACCGAAGAACACCATCCCAAACGTGAAGCACAGGGTTGGCAGCATCCTGTTGTGGGGGTGCTTTGCTGCAGGAGGGACTGGTGCACTTCACAAAATAGATGGCATCATGAGGGAGGAAAATGATGTGGATATATTGAAGCAACATCTCAAGACATCAGTCAGGAAGTTGAAGCTTGGTCGCAAATGGGTCTTCCAAATGGACAATGACCCCAAGCATAAAAAATTGCTTAAGGACAACAAAGTCAAGTTATTGGAGTGACCATCACAAAGCCCTGACCTCAATACTTTAGAAAATTTGTGGGCAGAACTGAAAAAGCATGTGCGAGCAAGCAGGCCTACAAACATGACTCAGTTACACCAGCTCTGTCAGGAGGAATGGGCCAAAATTCACCCAACTTATTGTGGGAAGCTTGTGGAAGGCTACCCGAAACGTTTGACCCAAGTTAAACAATTTAATGGCAATGCTACCAAATACTAATTGAGTGTATGTAAACTTCTGACCCACTGGGAATGTGATGAAAGAAATAAACGCTGAAATAAATCCTCCTCTACTATTATTCTGACATTTCACATTCTTAAAATAAAGTGGTGATCCTAACTGACCTAAGACAGGGAATTTTTTCTAGGATTAAATGTCAGGAATTGTGAAAAACTGACTTTAAATGTATTTGGCTAAGGTGAATGTAAACTTCCGACTTCAACTGTATATACACATGGAGTACACGATGCAATGAAATGCTGACTTGCAGGTGATTCTTGCACTGTGAAGGCTACTCCTTGTATATGACGAATAAACAAACGTGAACATGTGAACATGAATTACGCCCAAGGCTAGGCCTATTTGTTCTTGCCTGTATTCCATGTTAAACATTGTTTACAAGCTACATTATATCACCCATGTCACAAGTTGTTTAACGTATGCACAAGAATGTAACAATAAAACTTTATGGCCTGTGAGTCTTATTGAAGATGAGGAGTGGGTATAGTAGGGTGGAGTTCTACTGTTATGTTTCACAGCATGGATTAAGATCAGACAAGGAACAGAGAGAGAGACTGAAGAAATAGGTTGTTGCTCTTTAATTGTGGGACCAGTCAGCAACCGCCCACCATCACCCCCATCCATCACTACTGTCTTTACTTCCAAAGCTGGGTCTAATAATCTGCTGGCTTGATGAGTTAACTATTTTGTGGAGACAGAATGCTGACAGGTCTGACAAAAGTACAGTACTGCCTGGACTACAACTCTGCCAGTAAGTAACCTGGGTTACCACAACATCTAACAGTACTGTGGTCATGTCATCAACCGCTTACATCATAGCACTCTCTGTTTATCACAGAGTTGGCTACGTTCAGTGCCTATTCAGATAAATGTCAGTTGGCCAAGGTCATGGCCTATCATGTGACCAGAGGTAACACAGATTCAGAACAATCACAAGGCCTATCCTGTGTGTGATTGGCATGTCAAAAACATGTATATCATGTAATCATACTGGAGGAAACAAACCCTTCCTAGGATGAGGTTCTCCTTTTTGAATAAGTCCACAAAAACCTAAATCAAATAGGGCTATTCATGTGATCACACCTGCCAACTGACACAGCCTGGCTTTGCTTCCTGGGGTTTTGTAGCTTTCAAAGCAGGCCACCTGTGTTTGTGTACAGCACCTAGCAGACCAGATCACAGTTTGGACATCTGGTGGCGAGGGACAGGCTCAGAGACCCAACATGGTCTCTGTATACAGTGATTATCACAATCCTCTGAGTCACACAAGACTAGGGAGAAATGCCTCAGTAACAACACAAAGATGGCAGTTAAAGGGACAGACATGCTTCAGCGATCCACCTGTACAATAGTAGAGTACAGTGCGCCAGTAACACCATCACATTGCTGATGGATAGCGACAGGACACGTCATTTTGAGAAACTCATGACTTTGCCCATATTAGCCTAGCTTGTGTGATTAACGGAGCAGATCTCATGTGCTGGCAAACTAAGTGGTGAAGAGAGACTGAGAACAGTAGGAGTATGTGGGCCAGAGAGGTGAGAATGTGCTTGGGAGTACAGAGAGTTAGCTTTGCCTCATGCAAACACCACTGCCAGTGGAGAGGCCTCAGCTCACATTCTCCTACTGGGAAAACAACAGCGGGACATCTATTACAGTACCTGTCTAACTATCATTACAGATGCCTACAGTTCAGATGAACGCGTGTCATAAAGGTGACAGTGTGTCAGCAAGGAGCCTAAACAAAACAGTCAATGTTGGTCATCTATGTTTGGACACCCACACACACACTCCAGAAACACAGGTCACATACAAAGAGAGAGAGAGTAAGAGAGAGAGAGTGTGGGGGGTGAGAGAACTAGGCCTAGAGGAGGAGAAAAATAAAAACATTCAGAGAGAAGAGGGAGAAACCCAACCAGACAGTTCACTAATTAGAGGTGGGCAGCCAGCAAAGGATCCAGCCAGGGATGAAGAGAGAATCTGAGGAGGACAGAGAGATAAACAGAGAGCTACAGAAATTAAGGGAGGAGGACAGATGAACAGAGAGAGAGGGGAAGATAGAAGAGAGAGGAGGACAGTTGAGATGATTTGTTGAGATGAGTTAGTCCCACTGTGGTCCTCTGTCTGGTCAGTTTGGTGTGCACTTGAATGGATCATTCAAACACAGACCCCTTTGAATGGGTCATATTCAAGTCGCATAGCAACACTACCGAGGAGCTGGGAGGCCCACAAATAAAGCCCAAGTCTATCCATTCAGGGCCACCCTCAGAGCCATGAACTAAAGATCAGAACATAGACCATAGTGTAAAATCAAACCTGAGATTCAATGTAGGCTAAACTGTTCATAGTCAGTTGAGGGAGAGGAGGTGACTATCGTATTTTGTAAAGCAAGGCCAGGTGGCACTGCGTGAGTGCATCATGTTTACTTTCACTGCCAGCATTCATTGAAACACACTGGCAGAACCCAGCAATAACAATAGCTAAACCTCCAGCCAAGGAACAACCGGTATCCCTCTATAAAACATACCAGCGTCTTAAAACAATCAGCTGAAAAAGATGAGGGTTTAAAACTATACAACCAAAGCAATGCTACACAGGGTGACAGTTTTACTCACATATGCGCATAAATATTGCTGTGCAAAGTAAAAAAAATGAAGGATTCTAGTTTTATTAGATCAAAAATTAGTCATTGTGCTCCTAAATGTATTCGTGTACGCAAACATTTTCCAATTTACGTCAGTGTAAAGCCCTGCCAAGCAGAGAAAATAGAAATAAAGTGCAAGAGGGAAGGCGCATCTATTTTAGAATGAAGGAAAGTCCATCCTCTGTTGCTTAATTAAAAGGAGTGAACGCCTCAAAGGGAAATTCGTCCCACAGCACAACCTCTGATTCACAACTTGTCCTCAGACTCAGATATAGACCTAATGACACTTCAAGGTTATACGGTCAAGTGTTTCTCAATCTTGCTCCATTATATCAGTGAGCTTCCGCCTCCATAACAGCCATGAATGAACCGAAATGCTTAAGAATGTTGTTGGCTTTTTTGCAACAATAGTTTATGGGGGGGCAACATGAATTGAGTGGAGGGTCATGGCCCCTCCCTGTACACAGATTGATGAGTGGTGAGTAGACACATAAATAGACTTTTCATTATTTACATTCTCTTTAAATGTCTCCTTGTTTATCTTAATACACTGGAGCAAAATGTAATATGGAGAGGTTGGGTGTCAGTTTAGCTCACACACAAACACTGCCAACTTAATGGGAAAAAAGTAAACAACCCTGAGGCCCTGCCACGCATTAAAAATTCTAAGTTGCAGAGAAAAACACACAAAAGGCGAGAAATAGTTTTCAGTGACTGATGCTCTGTGAACAGGAAATACCCTTGTGAATCTCTTATTGTAACCTCCTTAAGACAGTCATTAACCAACTCGCATCCTCTCTGAGCTGGGATTTGACTGAAAAAATCAGGAGGCATATCTGAACCAGCCCATTGTTAACTAAGGCTAAATTATGCAGAGTTAGTTGCAGTGATGAAAAGGGGGCCAGGCAGGCACTGCATTGTCATGGTGACTCGAGACAGCCCAGAGAAAATAGACTTTCAGTTGGATGAGATTACCACAGCCTAATGATGCGACAAGAAGGGATGCCAAAGACCTGTGGGGAAAACCACAAGTCAGGTGCACTGACAGACAACACATTCAAAACAAGAAATTACATTTAGCTGAAGAGATATGGGAGTTTTCACTGGCTGGTCATTGAAATACTTAGCATGAGAAGAAAGACTATAGCTGGATGAGGTCAGCCTTTACTGGTTATTTTTCAGGAGCGGGATATTTTGATGGGTGGTTTAATTTATGTAGCCCCTACATACTCATAACATAGTTATTTACAAATAGAACAGTCAGAAACAACAAGCTAGCTGTGGCAGAGGGAACTGTAAACTCACCTGGAAGCAACTTGGCCTCTAACTTCTTGATAGGTGGCTGTGGAGCTTTTTTCAGATCAGTCGGCATGAAATATAAAACAGAGACAGTTTGTTAGTCTATAATAAGCAAACTAAATTTTGCACAACATATAGCGAGAGAATTGAACAAGTAATCCTAGCTAGCTAACTACTCAGTAATAGCAAGTAACTGTTAGTATACCGAGGACAGAGTAACTTTGCTAGTCAACTAAGGTTACTCACCTGTACAGGCAGAAGGTAGGATTTAAAGGTTGGTTTCAAGGGCTTCACAGAAAACATTATTAATAGCTTGAGTCCAATAACTAAAGATGATTAATGGATACTTCCAAGATGTCAGTGAGAAAAGAATGTCAAACGTTAACTAACTTGTACCTTGGCTAGCACAATAACAACAGCTAAAAAATAAACTGCTGAAAATGTGAAGTAGTCAACAATACAGTCAATTTTTCGAGATAAATTTCCCCATTTGGATCAGGCCGGGATAGCTTGCTGGGTATCTCCTTTCGTGTCGTGTCAACACAGCTGCTGTGCTGTGCTGGCGAGCTCTGGTTGTCCTCCTCGCGAGCAAGTTACTAGTAACCAGCTAGCCTTGTAGTTAGCTGCTAGCAAGCAACTTTTACTTCGTCAAACAACCTAGCTAGCTAACTAGCAAGCATTCCATTCGCATAACTTTGTGAACGCCTAGCTGCAGACCGTGAGTTAATTCGCTAATTTACTGGAGAAGAACTCCACAACGTAAACCCTGCAGGCATACAGCAGTGATAACTTTTGTATTTAGCTAACAGCATTATATCCAAGGCTTTGCTATCCATTTACATTTACATTTACATTTAAATCATTTAGCAGACGCTCTTATCCAGAGCGACTTACAAATTGGTGCATTCACCTTATGACATCCAGTGGAACAGCCACTTTACAATAGTGCATCAGATCTTTTAAGGGGGGGGGGGGGCAGAAGGATTGCTTTATCCTAGGTATTCCTTGAAGAGGTGGGGTTTCAGGTGTCTCCGGAAGGTGGTGATTGACTCCGCTGTCCTGGCGTCGTGAGGGAGTTTGTTCCACCATTGGGGGGCCAGAGCAGCGAACAGTTTTGACTGGGCTGAGCGGGAACTGTACTTCCTCAGTGGTAGGGAGGCGAGCAGGCCAGAGGTGGATGAACGCAGTGCCCTTGTTTGGGTGTAGGGCCTGATCAGAGCCTGAAGGTACTGAGGTGCCGTTCCCCTCACAGCTCCGTAGGCAAGCACCATGGTCTTGTAGCGGATGCGAGCTTCAACTGGAAGCCAGTGGAGAGAGCGGAGGAGCGGGGTGACGTGAGAGAACTTGGGAAGGTTGAACACCAGACGGGCTGCGGCGTTCTGGATGAGTTGTAGGGGTTTAATGGCACAGGCAGGGAGCCCAGCCAGCAGCGAGTTGCAGTAATCCAGACGGGAGATGACAAGTGCCTGGATTAGGACCTGCGCCGCTTCCTGTGTGAGGCAGGGTCGTACTCTGCGGATGTTGTAGAGCATGAACCTACAGGAACGGGCCACCGCCTTGATGTTGGTGGAGAACGACAGGGTGTTGTCCAGGATCACGCCAAGGTTCTTAGCGCTCTGGGAGGAGGACACAATGGAGTTGTCAACCGTGATGGCGAGATCATGGAACGGACAGTCCTTCCCCGGGAGGAAGAGCAGCTCCGTCTTGCCGAGGTTCAGCTTGAGGTGGTGATCCGTCATCCACACTGATATGTCTGCCAGACATGCAGAGATGCGATTCGCCACCTGGTCATCAGAAGGGGGAAAGGCGAAGATTAATTGTGTGTGTATCCTTTTTGCTATGGACACAACGGCCATGTTTACATTCGAGAGGAGACAGACAGGGGAGGAGCATCGGTCTATGTTGCACCCCCAAGCACAGATCTGGGACCAGCTGTAACTGACTCCTGTTCAGATTTAAGATAAAAAACGGAGTAAAAATACATTTAAGGGCTTTTGACCTACAACGGAGGGTAGGGAGGGCCCCAGAAAGTGCTATATCTTACTCTCTTGATTCCTCAAGCATCGTTTGGTCCATTCATTTATGTCTATTTACGACTAATTTTGATTTGATTAATCATGTTTAGTATATACTATCGCCTATTGATAATCCAATTGATATTTCAATGATTAAGTACCATGGACCCCACCCCACCCCCCCCCCAACAAAAAAATCACGTTCATTTTATTTCTGCAATGTTTATTCAATGTTACAAAATAATTAGATAATCACACATATTACACAATATCAGAGAAACAGTAAGCACAACTGTAGGACTGAGCACTAGCACCATCTAGTGGAAACGTTCAGTAGAGCACGAATGAACACAAAAACATTCAATTAAAAAAGAAAGTGAATCCTCCTTTTCTCTTTAATGTAACTTAAGCCCATGTCAATAACATTATAAGATTTAAAAAAAAAAATACATACCTGATGATAGAGCATACAGTATGTGGGTTTTTACTCACCTTGCGAAATCTTGGTATTTTTCATCATGACAATGACAGTAACAAACAGGCAGGAGAAAAACAAGCCTCCCACTACATACAGTGGTATGTAAGGATCCCCTTTTAATAAAACACAAAGCATTCAGAATGAAGATCAAGTAGGTATTATTCATGATCCTTTTATGTATTAGTAACAACAATATACTGTGACTCACCAGGAGTATATAACGGGGCTGTGTCATTCCTTTTGGTGTGGTTGTTGAATTCTCCATTCACAGTGACTGTGACATTAGTTATTACTTTCCAGTGCCCGTTTCTATTCTTAAGCACCTGTAAGGCACAAACATACTGTCCGCTGTCTGAATATGTGGCATTGCTGATCTTAAGGTTATGAAAGATAGGGTTTGTTAGGGGTTTAGATGCAGTATTTGACCTTCGTTTCAGCAGGGCCTCATCAATGAAACAATGGTCGTCATATAATTCTCCATGACTATCATAAGAATAAGAATAAAGACATGTGCTACTGTTGCCACTGATGGTTTTGATCCAATACACTGAAAATGGAAAGCTAGAGTAATCTTTGGCTACTGTGAAATTACATGCCAGGTTGACTGATTCTCCATGCTGTTTGGTAACAGACGTTTTAGTTTCCACACCAGGGTAGCATATCACCACTACAGAAACAGAACATAATTTGATGTTAAATATTTTCATAAACAGATATATGTCTATATACAATATATTGTACAGTATACTGTAATGTGAGTTGTATATCATTTAGAAATTGTGAAAGTTAGGAAATGTGAACTTACCCTCTGGTTCAACAAATGCCACAATAAATGATTCCACCTGATCTTTTGAAGGTTTAAAGGGGAATAAGAATTGGTCATTTGATGGAAAGGTATGAAAACATGCAAAGAATCCAGTGACGTGTTTCTCCAATTTCATATTTAAACATTGTTTGATACTGTTTTTGCAGGGGTTTTTTTCTAATTCAAATGCTGTAATATTGCACATCAAATCTCGGTCACATTTCTTCTCATTGTCACAAAGACTGCAATTAAAAGTGCAATCCACTCTGTTGTCTTCATCTAGATCAAGTTGCCAAATTCTCTCTTCACATTGTAGGGACATAGCTTCCTCTTTCTCTTGATAATTTAGATAAGTGTTCCCTTTGAGAGAGAAAAGGTTTCCAAAGTTAGAATCAAGCTCCTCGATTGTACACTCACAGACCCTATTATTCAAGTCTTAAACTGTTGATAAAAATAGTTACCGACCTTGACATTTTCCTATGAGAGTCATCACCATTAAGATAGATAGCATATCCATGATCATTTAACTTAGATTACAAAGCTTTTTTGTTCCTGATTCACAGAATGAGGAAACAGAGCAGAATATCACAGGAAGGAATTAATGAAAAGAGGGTGTTTGTGGTGTGTGTATAATATACACTATATTAACAAAAGTATGTGTACACATGCTCATCGAAAATCTCAAACAACATAACAAAATCATGGCCATTAATATGGAGTTGGTCACCCCTTTGCTGCTACAACAGCTTCCACTCTTCTCGGAAGGCTTTCCACTAGATCTTGGAACATTGCTGCAGGGACTTGCTTCCATTCTGCTGCTCTTTAATTACTTGTTATTTTTATTTGATTTCTTATTTTTATCAATTTTTTACGTAACATGTATTTTTCTTACAACTGCATTGTTTATGGCCTTGCAAGTTAGCATTTCACTGTAAGGTCTACAAATACAATTTGATTTGAAGAGGTCAGGCACTGATGTTGGCGATTAGGCCTGGCTCGCAGTCGGTGTTCCAATTCATCCCAACTGTTTTCGATGGGGTTGAGGTCAGGGCTCTGTGCAGGCCAGTCAAGTTCTTCCACACTGATCTCGACAAATAATTTCTGTATGGACCCTCTGTTTTCCGTTAGACAGGTAACTCTTTATCCACAATATAGCAGGTGGTGTAAAGCCAAAACACATACGTTTTTCCAGCAGCAGACTATGATCGATAATGTCAATAGCCGCACTGAAGTCTAAAAAAACATCCCCCACAATATTTGTATCATCAATATCTCTCTGCCAATCAGCAGTCATTTGTGTAAGTGCTGTGCTTGTTGAATGTCCTTTGCTATAAGCATGCTAAAAGTTTGTTGTCAATTTGTTTACTGTAAAATTGCATTGTATCTGATCAAACATATTTTTTCCCAAAAGTTTACTAAGGGTTGGTAACAGGCTGATTGGTCGGCTATTTGAGCCAGTAAAGGGGGCTTTGCTATTCTTAGGTAGCGGATAGACTTTTGCTTCCCTCCAAGCCTGGGGGCACACACATTCTAGTAGGCTTAAATTGAAAATATGGTAAGTAGGAGTGGCAATATTGTCTGCTAGTATCCTCAGTAATTTTCCATCCGAGTTGTCAGACCTCGGTGGCTTGTCATTGTTGATAGACAACAACAATTTTTTCACCTCTTCCACACTCACATTATGGAACTCAAAATCACAATGCTTGTCTTTCATAATTTGGTCAGATATACTTGGATGTGTAGTGTCAGCGTTTGTTGCTGGCATGTCATGGCTACATTTGCAAAATATTGCAAATGAAAAAATCATTAAAGTAGTTGGCAATATTAGTTGGTTTTGTGATGAATGAGCCATCTGATTCAATGAATTATGAGTATTCTTTTTTCCACAAAATGTAATTTAAGGTGCACCAAAGCTTTTTACTATCATTCTTTATTTCATTTATCTTTGTTTCATTGTGTAGTTTCTTCTTCTTTTTATTCAGTTTAGTCACATGATTTCTCAATTTGCAATACATTTGCCAATCGGTTGTGCAGCCAGACTTTTGCCATTCCTTTTGCCTCATCCCTCTCAACCATACCATTTTTCAATTCCTCATCAATCCACAGGGATTTAACAGTTTTTACAGTCATTTTCTTAATGGGTCCATGCTTATTAGTAACTGGAATAAGCAATTTCGTAGATGTGTCAAGTGCAGTGTCTGTTTGCTCCTCATTACACACCACGGACCAACAAATATTCTTTACATCAACAACATAGGAATCACTACAAAACTTATTGTATGACCTCTTATACACTATATTAGGCCCAGCATTTGGATCTTTGGTTTTCCTAGATATGGCTACTATATTGTGCTCATTACATCCAATGGATCCGAATACTGCTTTAATAAATGGAGCACTAGTCACTTTAATAATTCCACTTTAAGAATGTTCACATATCTCGCATTATTCATCTCATATATATATACTGAATACTGTATCCTTCAGTATCCATTCTTTACTATCTATTGCATCTTAGCCGCTCTGTCACTGCTCATCCATATATTTTGTACTTATATATTCTCATCCCATTCCTTTACTAGATTGTGTGTATTAGGTTTTGTTGTGGAATTGTTAGATATTACCTGTTAGATACTGCTGCAATGTCAGATCTAGAAGCATAAGCATTTTGCTACACTCACAATAACATCTGCTAGTCATATGTATGTGACCAATAAAATTGTATTTTATTTTATTTTATTTGAAGCAAATTTCTGCAGCATTAGTAAAGATATGATCAATAAATATTAATTATTTAATTCCTGTGCTGTTGGTAACTACCCTGGTTGGTTGACTGATAAGTCACTGGTTACAGTTTGAAGCTTTTTCTTGAGTGGGCAGCTTGATGAAAGCCAGTCAATATTTAAATCACCTAGAAAATATACCTCTCTGTTGATATCACATACATTATAAAGCATTTCACACATGTTATCCAGATACTGACTATTAGCACTTGGTGGTCTATTGCAGCTTCCCACCAGAATGGTCTTCAGGTGAGGCAGATGAAGCATATTACTTCAACAATATTTAACATGAGATTCTCTCTAATCTTTACAGGAATGTGGTTCTGAATATAAACAGCAACACCTCCAACATTGGAATTTCTATATTTTCTGTATATGTTATAACCTTGTATTGCTACCACTGTATCATCAAAGGCATTTTCTAAGTGAGTTTCAGATATAGTCAGAATATGAATTTCATCTGCTATTAGCAAATTATTGACTTCATGAACCTTGTTTCTTAAGCTACATTATGTTACCGCAGGCTATTTTGAGCACTTTTCTTCTGCGATGCTTACTTATTTTTATTGCTTTACTAGAAAGCTTAGCAGCAGCAACTGTGGGCCCTGTCTATATAAGGTCCCACAGTTGACAGTGCATGTCAGAGCAAAAACCAAGCCATGAGGTCGAAGGAATTTGCAGCAGAGCTCTGAGACAGGATTATGTCGAGGCACAGATCTGGGGAAGGGTACCAAAAAATGTCTGCAGCATTGAAGGTCCCCAAGAACACAGTGGCCTCCATCATTATTAAGAGCCCAATGGTCACTCTGACAGAGCTCTAGAGTTCCTCTGTGGAGATGGGAGAAACTTCCAGAAGGACAACCATCTCTGCAGTACTCCACCAATCAGGCCTTTATGGTAGAGTGACCAGACGGAAGCCACTCCTCAGTAAAAGGCACATGACAATATTCTCTGGTCTGATGAATTATATATATTTTTTTCATTTAACCTTTTGGGGTTAAATTAGAATTATTATTTTTTTTACTTTTTTTTTTGTTGCTTTGTCATAATGTGGTATTGTGTGTAGATTGATGAGGGAAAAACAACAATGTAATACATTTTAGAATAAGGCTGTAAGATAGCAAAATATGGAAAAAGTCAAGGGGTCTAAATACTTTCCGAAGGCACTGTATAGTGTATGTCAGTGTGGTACAGTTTAGAGAACTCCCAACTATTTTGCTGTTCTTTACATTTAATTGAAAAAGAAACTAGTTTTTGAAGAGTTCATACTACACATATTTATGCATGAAGTCTCAAAATTCGGCCCATTATAATAATCTGCATAGGAATATTCATATCTATATGATTACTTACTACTCCAATGTGCTGGAGATATGACTAAAACATTTGTTATTGGACGTTAAATAGAAGTAATTCAAAGTATCTCAAGGTAATTAAGGAAAAAATCTAAATCACCCTTTCCCCAGTGATCCTTTTGCAGCCTTAAGTTCCTCTCTGGCCAATGTTTGTGTTTAGAGCTTTTGCCCTGCAGATGTCCCTACTTACCTGTTTTTACTAGCTTTGCCGTGCATCTGTAACTCTTCATCAACGATTAATGTTCATATTATATTTTAACCATTATTAGACTCTCCAAATCTTTGAATATCAAAATTACATTTTTCTCACACACACACTCACACACACATACACCACTGGTGCAGCACACACCCCTGCTGCCCGAGCAAGGCGGGGTCCCACAAGCCTTTGGATTGGGGTGCCCCCGGAGCGCGGACCCCCAGATAACAAACATATGAACATCTCATAAACCTCAAGGAAAAATGTGTAGAATACAAGGAAATTAGCTCCAAAACAGTAACATTTTCTCTTAGCCTCATGGCAAAATTTGTAAAATAGCAAGAGATTGGTTATAAAACTGCACATTTTTCTCTCTGCCTCATGGCAAAAAGAAAAAGGTTTGTTTCGTACTTTATTTGGATAATTCCAAGTAGATGGTTTGTGAATGTTCAATTTCATTTTAGTCAATGCTCAAGGGCACCTCAGCAGATTTGTTTCCTCGTCGGCTCAGGGATTCGAACCAGCAATCTTTCAGTTCCTGGACCAACCACTAAGCTAACTGCCACCCACAATAACTTTCAACAACATTTCAACTAACTATCCACTAACCTAAACCTTTATCCTAACCCTAAACTTAACCCTAGCCATAACCCTAACCCTAACGCTTAGCCTAAACCTTATTCTAAAACTAACCCTAACTGTAACCTTAGCAAGCATTTGCTTACCAACATATGCAGTAGTTTTTTGATAGAATGACCATCTGTAGATCATCTATTTGGGACTATCCAAAT
The DNA here is from genome assembly GCF_029448725.1 of Salvelinus fontinalis. Classification (NCBI taxonomy): domain Eukaryota; kingdom Metazoa; phylum Chordata; class Actinopteri; order Salmoniformes; family Salmonidae; genus Salvelinus; species Salvelinus fontinalis. Next base: position 67,073,744 of record NC_074668.1, on the reverse strand, counting down.
AAGGTGTGGCCAAATTATTGTTATTTTGGTTGGGGTGTCTTGCTCGAACTGCGCTATGCCACTGACATACACACACACACACACGTTCTACAGATGTTTGAAATCAAATCAGTTAGTGTTCATGGCAGCAGCATAACCTGATACAGATTGTCATGGGCAGCATGCAAGCCCTGCATGCCATTGTTAGGCCTGTCAGACAGGTTACAACTACATTACACCCACAGGTTACATCTGCTCCCTCCCTGCCTCACTCCACATCCAAACTGTGCCCAGTTAAAGATCTGGTGCACAGGAGATGTCATCATTTGTGTGTGCTACATATTGGTGACAGTAGATGTGGTGAGCTGACACATGATGGAGTTGGAGTTGCAGAGTTGACTTGTCAAAACATTACAGATATCCAATCAATCAAATTACATTTTGAATTTGGCTGTGAGAAACAGATTTTTTGCAATCGTATATATATACATATATATATAATTTTTGTTTTAATTTAACCTTTATTTGACTAGGCAAGTCAGTTAAGAACAAATTCTTATTTACTATGACGGCCTACAAGGCCAAACCCAGACGACACTGGGCCAGTTCTGCACCGCCCTATGGGACTCCCAATCACGGCCGGTTGTGATACAGCCTGGGTGAACTCTTTCTATATTTGACACAGTGAACAATGAGTGCTTTGTCTTCATCCCACTACTCCAGATATTTGTGATCACACAGTTGTTTACATCTGTCACATGAGACATTTTTAAATGTAATACTGTAACATTCATTCACATGGTTGTTATTTGGGTTATGTTAATTACAGTGCCTTTAGAAAGTATTCACACACCTTGACTTTTTCCACATTTTGTTGTGTTATAGCCTGAATTTAAAATGGATTAAATTAAGAATTTATTTGCCACTGGCCTACACACAATACCCCATAATGTCAAAGTGGAATTATGTGTTTTACATTTTTTACAAACAAATTCAAAATGAAAAGCTGAAACACCTTGAGTCAATAAGTATTTAACCCCTTTGTCATGGCAAGCCTAAATAATTTCAGGAGGAAAAATGTGCATGGACTCTAATAAATTGCATGTGCAATAATAGCGTTTCAAAAAATTTAATGACTACCTCATCTCTGTATCCCACACATACAATTATCTGTAAAGTCCCCCAGTCGAGCAGTGAATTTCAAACACAAATTCAACCAAAAAGATAAAAAATATATATTTGTAAAAGCTATCACAGGAGTGATCTAAAAGTATCATAAAGTGTATAATGCTTGTACAATATGGTCCTCTTTCGGAATAAATTATTATTAAATTCAAAGCTCTTATTTGTCTGATTTGATTGCGCAACACTTTCTACCCACAGCAAATGCGTTCTCCAACGAGCCCAAAATCATCTGGTGGGATTCCCTCTGGAGTGACGCGTCCAGATCCCGCTCCTATTGGCTGAGGGCTAAAGACGAATTTTCCATTTATGGATTGTTTGGTTAGGCTGCTCAGTCGACAGCCTCGAAGTTTAACTTCACGGCTCAAACATACTGCAGCATTCGGAGCCTGAGTTTAGTTCCTGTGCCGATCCACTTTTAGACAAAGCTACAGTATGGACAGAGCAACCAGGTCCTGAGGAGAATCCGTGCGTTCCTGCTTGGAAGGCATCTGGGATCCTATTGTTTATTTGGAATTTGTCTTACTGCAAAAACAACAACGTTTTACTGTTTTTAGTACTAGACGACTACTGAGACAGCCCCTGTTCAATACGGAATACAAGGATATATTGTTACTGTCTGGGGAAGGAGAGAAAATGGTAAGATAACTTAACTGTTACAGATTGTTTTTATGGATAATCATGTCATATGGCTATGAAGGAACACGATAATGTATATTGTTGAAAGGGATGTGACAATTCTTATAGATTCTTAAATATACAGAGATCTAATGGATTCGTGACACTATGACGTAAAATTTCCATCACATGTCATAACATTGTTATAAATCTCAAGATCAGCATATTCCTATTGCACAGTAGCAATACGGTCAATACAAATGGACAATGTCATTTTATGAAATATAATCTTATGTTTTAGCCTAATGACCATATCATTTTTATGAATTGTGAAAAAAGGTCGATATTGCATCCTGTATATTGTCACCAGACTATTTGGAGAAATGTTTAGTTTAACTTGGTTAGTCGTTCAACAAGGTCATGTTGTCATGTGTCTTAGCCTACTGAGGGGCTGCAAGGGTCATTTTTAGAGGCTGTTGTGAAGTTGCCTATTATTGTAACCAATAGCCATTATGTTTTTAATTGCCATAGAGAATAATAACATAGCTGGATGTATGAGTGCCTACTTCACAGAATTATATATTTTTAAGTAGACAGGAATTGCAATCATGTTAGGTTTTGTTTTGCTACAGTGTAAAGTTCAATTCAAAGAACAACATGAACTAAATGCTTATTCTAGTCTCCTTTATGCCATCAATCCAATCTAGCAGGTTGTATGGAATGTTGATAAGAATGCAACAACAATCCAATCCACTATTTTCCCTCTCCTATTTGGGGAGTAGCCTACCTACCATATGTTTATGATAAAAGTTCTCTCTCTCAAACTCTCTCTCTCACCCTCCTTCTCTAACTGAGCAGGATTTTGTATGTGGACGAGAGATATAGTAAACCATTAAACATTGAACCAATAAAATGTTTTGGACAACAGTGTGTATCGGATACCAAAGCCTTAGTGAGACATGCTAAAGATAACTGGATCATGGATCTCTTGAGATCTAGCTCTGCCCTGTTCGTTGTTAAACTTGTTTGTTTACTCTCTGTGATACAGGTGGGTCACACTGCTCACAACTAAGTCACTATGTCAATATGGAAGTAAACATCTCCTTTTTAACTTTCATCTCACTTACCATATAATTATACATCTGTAGGGGGGGGGGGGGGGGTTGTAAAAGAAAGGGCGCTTGCAGATACAGTCACTATAGCAACCACCTATATTGACAGACATGCAGCTCCCACTTCCTAGGTATAGTGTTGGTGCGTGAGGTACGGCCCTACTTTGAATAATACAGGTTGGTCATGGAAGAGGAGACAGAGAGCAGCGCGTGTGTTATCCACATGGAGACCGGTTTCTCCTGCTTACTGAATGTCATCCCAGCAGCTTAAGCGTACCGGTGAGCGTTATGGAGAAAGTTGTCCCTGTTGCATGGCCTCTTCCTTTGTGTTTAGACCACAGTTCATGAGGCCATTGCCATTGTGGCAGATATCCCAATGTGGATATCTGCTCAAATACTGTTTATTGAATCCAACAGGTCAACTGCAGTATTACATTATCTTTAAAGGCAGAGGTTGGGTCTAATCAATGTTGTATATTTTCTTTTGTTTGATTTAATTAAATAAGATTTTTTTTACATTTTGTATCATTTGTTCCGCTTGAATTGCCCAAATTCACTGAAGGATGTTGCTTGACTTGTAATGTACTGTACACTTACTGTACAAAACATTTAGGAATACCAGCTCTTTCCATGACATAGACTGACCAGGTGAAAGCTATGATCCCTTATTGATGTCACTTGTTAAATCCACTTCAATCAGTGTAGATGAAGGGGAGGAGACGGGTTAAAAGAAGGATTTTTAAGCCATGAGACAACTGAGACATGGATTGTGTACGTGTGTCATTCAGAGGGTGAATGGGCAAGACAAAAGAGCCTTTGAACAGGTTATGGTAGTAGGTGCCAGGCGCAGCGCTGCTGGGTTTTTCACACTCAACAGTTTCCCGTGTGTATCAAGAATTGTCCACCACCCAAAGGACATCCAGCCAACTTGACACAACTGTGTGGAGCATTGGAGTCAACATGGGCCAGCATCCAGGTCGAATGCTTTCAACATCTTGTGATGTCCATGCCACGGTGAATTGAGACTGTTCTGAGAGCAAAAGGGGGGGGGGCAACTCAATATTAGGAAGGTGTTCCTAATATTTTGTACACTGTGTGTATTCTGACGTTACCAACCCTGCCCTATGTCCATATATTGTCTCTCTAGAACAGGTCAACCCTGTTATGCAGTCTCACGGCTCTGCTCCCAGTGCACAGTGTATGGATCCTGTAGATCTAAGAAGGAATCCAAGGAACAAACCTTTACATAATACATACTCAGTAGCACATAACTGAGCTCTATACCTTAGCTAACAGTCAAACTGAGAACATAAAGTATTTTCATGTTATATCAGGACAATGAGGTATGATTATAGGAGATTTAACGGAACTATTTTACTTGAGCTTCCATTGGGGTAAATCCATATAAATTGATTAACTTTTTGACAGCCTCCCTTTTGATTTAAACAAAACTTTCCATACATGTTTGCCCATGGAAGAAGTGCTCAGGAAGTGCTCAAGAAGTGACATGGATATCTCATGGTATGGTGGGGTATGCAAAAAATATCGACTTTGAGCACCTTTATGGAAGCACTCTTTATCTCTTTCTGACCACTTCTACAGTGGGCAAATATGTATGGAAGGTTTAGTTCAAATCAAAAGGGTTGCTGTCAAAATTGATTGAATTAAAATGGATTTACCCATTGTCCTCCTATACGAGGTACCAAAAAATGCATGCATTTACATTGCTTGATGACTGGACGACTACCTCTCTGTAGGCTCATAGTGGTTTTAAAAACATTCTTTCTCCTTCTGTAGTAGATTCCAATGAATGAACCCAGATATGAGGATAGATAGATTCAGCATGCTGTGCATACACCATCTAAATGAGCCAGCATTAGACAACTTTTAGCCTTGAGGCACAATCTGACTCACTTCAGAGGTAATATTCTGCAGTGAACCCACTGCAGAATAATGCAGGCCTTTGATATTCCCCTGGTTCTGCTGAAGTTGGAGATATTCCTATTTAGGCTAGCGCTTGTGGGCGGTTCCCTGGCATGGGTGCTGAATTGCATGCTGAATGACCAGAAGGAAATGGAGTGGTGTCCTTCTTGTGAGGTAGCTTTAATGACAGTAGAACATATACAGATCCCTTCATCAGTGACAGATTTATTGAGCATAATATTCAGTAATCAGAGAATGGTAAGGTTGAGTTCAAAACAAAATCAAACTGTTGGACACAACTGAATGTATCCTTTCAATGAACCAGGTGGAATACATTTAATACGTCTTGCATCTTAACATTTTGCACCACTGGAAAAATTGGACATGAAAGGAGCAATTGTTTTTCCAGGTTTTCTCCAAAAGTAGGTTGCTGTTTTGCGTACAAGATCATAACACGTCATCTGGATGTGTCAGAACCTGGGCTCGTCAAAAACACACTTTCTGTCAAATAATAAACCTTCCCCAGATATTCTCCTCTCTTTGGTCTGATGTCAGAGATAAAGAATGAACGTAATGCACCAATGCGAAACACAATGCAGTTACTCGGTGCAAAACTCTTCCTTTTTGAAAGGCTTTTTGGGGCCACATTGAGTGAACTCTAATATTTGGCTTGTGTGGAGAGAAGCAGTCTGTCACTCTGACTGTCTGGAGCACCAGACGGTAGCATCACTCATAGGCCCCACTGCCAGATGCTGAATACTAGGTCAGTATGACAGCATATGTTTTTTATCAGCCTTTCTTGCAGGGAGGTGAATGCTCAGTAACATCGCTCCATTTCAAAGCCTGCACTCCATTTTCCACCCAGCATTGCTAAAAATATTTTTTGCAGGAATTTGAGACCTTCTCTAGAACATGGCGAACACCCCTTCTGTAGAACTAGGGAACTTATTAAATTTGTTCACAGAGGTCCAGTAAACCTACACTCTCCTCTTTATCAATCTCACACATATTGGTCTTTGTTACAAAACTCCATCTTCATGTTCGTGGCGTTCCGTAAGCCATCACACAGGTTCTAAGTTCCAACTCACTGACTTCCAGAACAGATGGCAGAATCAGACTGGATCAATGCTCTGCCATTGTCTTCTGGAAGATGTAGAATCAGATTTATTCATGGGTGTTATTCATGGTCTGGGCTATACTATTCTGATAATGTTCTCACAGAAGCTCCCCTGAATGATATTTACTCATTAGTTGTAACCCCTTGTGGTTTGTTTGTGCAAAATGAAAAGTTAAAAGGACGAATTAAACATAAAATGAGCATTGCTTTAATTTAACTTTTTATTGAAGGTTTAACATTTTCATTAGTTTTATGAAGAGCTGATGTTGACCTTTCTGTCTTCAAACAGATATGCTGTCTGATGTCATGCCACATCCTGCCATGTCTTTTAAAGTGCATCACATTAGAGGATACCACTTCATGGTGTCCATTCATGATGCCTTTAACACAGCAACTTCCTCTGTTTGGCACTTACTTAGTATTCCTCAGTAGTTGAGCATGGTGGCAGTTTGTTCTCCAAACCAAAACCCCATTGTTCTTTACTGACAAGTAAATGTTCCCTTTGTGCAAACTAATAGCACCTGCTAACTGTGGCCATTGATGCCTTTATAATGTAGGGTTACCTGTCAGTCTAGTGGTTTTGGAGCAAGCAAAAATATAGAGGATTCTCCTTTTTAGATCTAATTGTATACCCATTTTCTGCCTCACCTTTGTTTAATGAACGTTTCCATAAAAATAAAAAAAATTCTGCTTTCCTCAGTCAGTTAAGTGATGGCACAGTGATAAGGCAGGCCTTTGATATTCTTTGAAATCTGAAACGCATCCCTCAGCAACCTGGGCCAGCTGTGAATGTGGTGGTCAGGTGAGGAACAGCCAGCCGCATTTTCCCCTCTGTAAAGTGATCTGGGTCTGTGTGTCCCGGCCAGCTCACTGTCAGCTCCCCTCTTCTCTTCTGGCTTGCCCAGGTTTCCTGCTGCCCAGCCCTTGGTACAGCACACTGTTTGTGAGCCTGGCTCTCGCACCACTACCCACAGGACTGGGAGCCCAGCAGGCCTCTACCCTCACTGGGGCTGCAACCCAATTGAGAGCACAGTCTGTTCTCACAGCGAATGTCTCCCATTACCCCAGTGAGGGATGGGGAGGACTGTGCCAGGCTGCTCTTTGGTCCCATGCAGTGGAGGCCACTTTTGGTCAGACTCCTAGGCTGATGTGATATCTTCTCTCTCACAAACAATACCCACCTGTTCCAGTCTGGCCAACAATTAAACAGCTGCTATGTTTTATAAAGGTGTCATGTGTAGTAAATGGAAACTCATGTTTTTCCTTGAAGTATATAAGTTTGACGTATTTTAGGCAATTTCATGCTGTGAGACAAAGATTTCACAACATTTGTCACTATAATTTTCATATTTTCCAACCGTAGTTACCATGATATCAGCCCCATTGGGCACAGCTGGAGTCTTCTGTCTGCCTCTGGAGATTTTCTGTCTTGTCTGTGGATCTGAGCTGAAGTGATAGGGTTATGTTTGCTCACTAGCATACAGACAAACATGCCCTGAATTCCATGGGTGATGCCTGCGTTCCAGTAAAAGGATAGCTCATCTCCCAGGTCTATCAAACTCTTTCCTGGGTGCACAGATTAATCATCAGTCGCATGTCAATGTTTATGTCACTTTAGTGTTACTGGTGCATAACTGTAATAATTCTTATTATAAACTGAGTGGTTCGAGTCCTGAATGCTAATTGGCTGACAGATGTGGTATATTAGGCCCTATACTACAGGTATTTAAAAAAATAAAAATAAAAAAAACATTTACTGCTCTATTTACGTTGGTAACCAGTTTCTAATAGCATTAAGGCACCTTGGGGGTTTGTGATATATGGCCAATAAACCTTGGCTAAGGGCTGTATCTAGGCACTCCGCGTTGCTTAGTGTTTAGGAACAGCCCTTAGCCGTGGTATATTGGCCATATACCACACCTCCTCAGGCCTTATTGCTAAATAATAAAGAAGTAGCACCACAGTGAGAGACAAGTACACCTTTTTGTAATTTTCAACAGATATCCACTGTCTACAGTCTCCCACACTAAGGAGGTGAAACTCTGTTCCGCAACAAATAAGTAATAAAGTCCTATATAAAGCTTCTATTTGCATGTGTTTTCTCACCCGTTAGGACAACTGTGGAGATGGAAAAATGTCACGCTCTGCCAAGAGCTGAGTTCCCTTTATCTGTTCAGCTTGTTTCCTTCCCACTGTCGCATTATGTCAAAAGATCATAGGCCTCTGATTCAGCGTTTGGGCTCCAGCACTGCCCCATGGAGACTTTATCAACCCATCTCAGTCTGTCACCGTGCCCTAGGTCACCATTGTTATCACCCTGCGTCACTTCTCAGATTAAGTCTAATGGCTCATTATGGCTTTCCTATAATCATCAATTAGCATACTATTGTGCCACACAATTTCCCACTGTATTGTGCCAGTAATACCCATAATCTCATTAGCTACACGACCAGTCAAACGTTTGGACACACCTACTCATTCCAGGGTTTTTATTTATTTTTACTATTTTCTACATTGTAGAATAATAGTGAAGACATCAAAACTATGAAATAACACATATGGAATCATGTAAAATGTAAGATGGCGCCGAAGAACATGGCTGACGTTTTACATTCTCCAAACCAACCAGTTATCTTTTTTGTTGCGTTTTGTGTAACTTATTTTTTTACTTATTGTATACATAATGTTGCTGCTACCGTCTCTTACGACCGAAAATAACTTTTGGACATCAGAAAAGCGATTACTCAACACGGACTGGAAGAAACTTTTTCCTTTAACGAGTCCGACGAGAAGGATATCCTGCTTTCACTGGAAAAGGCCCAGATCCATGCTTTTTGCGTGAAGAATAGACGCCGGAAAAGGGGACGCAGATCGGGGATCCTTCTGAGAAGACAGAGGTGACCGAGTAAACTCCCAATGCCTTCCATTCTTCTTGCTAACGTGCAATAATTAGAAAATAAAATTGATGACCTATTACTAAGATTATCCTACCAATGGGACATTAAAAACTGTAACATCTTATGTTTCACCGAGATGTGGTTGAACGAAGAAACAGACAATATAGAGCTGGCGGGATTTTCCATGCACCGGCAGAACAGAGACGTTACCTCTGGTAAGACGAGTGGTGGGGGTGTGTGTCTTTTTGTCAATAACAGCTGGTGCGTGATGTCTAATATTAAAGAAGTCTCGAGGTATTGCGCGCCTGAGGTAGAGTACCTTATGATAAGTTGTCGACCACACTATCTACCAAGAGTTCTCATCTGTATTATTCTTGGCCGTCTATTTACCACCACAAAGCGAAGCTGGCACTAAGACTGCTCTCAACCAACCATAAACAAAGAAGAAAATGCTCACCCAGAAGCGGCGCTCCAAGTGGCTGGGGACTTTAATGCAGGCAAACTTAAATCAGTTTTACCAATTTTTACCAGCATGTCACATGTGCAACCAGGGGGGAAACATTCCTAGACCACCTTTACTCCACACACAGAAAGGCATGCAAAACTCTCCCCCGCCCTCCATTTGGCAAATCTGACCATAATTATATCCTCCTGATTCCTGCTTACAAGCAAAAACTAAAGCAGGAAGTACCAGTGACTTGATCAATACGGAAGTGGTCAGATGACGCGAATGCTACACTACAGGACTGTTTTGCTAGCACAGACTGGAATATGTTCCGGGATTCATCCAATGGCATTGAGGAATACACCACCTCAGTCATTGGCTCAATCAATAAGTGCATTGATGACATCGTCCCCACAATGACAGTACGTACATATCCCAACCAGAAGCCATGGATTACAGGCAAAATCTGCATTGAGCTAAAGGCTAGAGCTGCCGCTTCCAAGGAGCGGGAGACTAATCCGGATGCTTATAAGAAATCCCGCTATGCCCTCAGATGAACCACCAAACAAGCAAAGTGTCAATACAGGATTAAGATTGAATATTACTACACCGGCTCTGACGCTCGTCAGATGTGGCAGGGCTTGAAAACTATTACGGACTACAAAGGGATACCCAGACGCGAGATGCCCAGTGACGCGAGCCTACCAGACGAGCTAAATGCCTTTTATGCTTGCTTTGAGGCAAGCAACACTGAAGCATGCACGAGAGCACCAGCTGTTCTGGATGACTGTGTGATAACGCTCTCGGTAGCCGATGTGAACAAAACTTTTAAACAGACCAACATTCACAAAGCCGCTGGCCAGATGAATTACCAGGACGTGTACTCAAAGCATGCGCGGACCAACTGTCAAGTGTCTTCACTGACATTTTCAACCTCTCCCTGACCGAGTCTGTAATACCTAAATGTTTCAAGCAGACCACCATAGTCCCTGTGTCCAAGGAAGCGAAGGTAACCTGCCTAAATGATTACCGCCCCCTGGCACTCACGTTGGTAGCCATGAAGTGCTTTGAAAGGCTGGTCATGGCTCACATCAACAGCATCCTCCCAGACACCCTAGACCCACTCCAATTCACATACCACCCCAACAGATACACAGATGACGCTATCTCAATCGCACTCCAACCGCCCTTTCTCACCTGGACAAAAGGAACACCTATGTGAGAATGCTGTTCATCAACTACAGCTCAGCGTTCAACACCATAGTGCCCACAAAGCTCATCACTAAGCTAAGGACTCTGGGACTAAACACCTCCCTCTGCAACTGGATCCTGGAGTTCCTGACGGCCCGCCCCCAGGTGGTATGAGTAGGCAACAATACGTCTGCCACGCTGATCCTTAACACTGGGGCCCCTCAGGGGTGTGCACTTAGTCCCCTCCTGTATTCCCTGTTCCCCCTCAACTGCGTGGCCAAACACGACTCCAACACCATCATTTAAGTTTGCTGACGACACAACAGTGGTAGGCCTGATCACCGACAACGATGAGTCAATCTATAGGGAGGTCAGAGAACTAGCAGTGTGATGCCAGGACAACAACCTCTCCTTCAATGTGAGCAAGACAAAGGAGATGATCGTGGACTACAGGAAAAGACAAGCCGAACAGGCCCCCATTAACATCGCTCCATAGTGGAGCGAGTCGAGAGTTTCAAGTTCCTTGGTGTCTACATCACCAACAAACTATCATGGTCCAAACATAAGACAATTGTGAAGAGGGCACGATAAAACCTTTTCCCCCTCAGAAGACGGAAAAGATTTGGCATGGGTCCCCAGATCTTCAAAAGATTCTACAGCTGCATCATCGAGAGCATCCTGACCAGTTGCATAGCCGCCTGGTATGGCAACTGCTCGACATCTGACCATAAGTCGCTACAGAAGGTAGTGGGTACGGCCCAGTACATCACTGGGGCCAAGCTTCCTGCCATCCAGGACCTATATAATAGGCGGTGTCAGAGGAAAGCCCATAACATTGTCAGAGACTCCAGTCACCCAAGTCATAGACTGTTTTCCCTGCTACCGCACGGCAAGTGGTACCGGAGCGCCAAGTCCAGGACCAAAAGGCTCCTCAACAGCTTCAGCTTCTGCCCCCAAGCCATTAGACTGCTGAACAATTCATAAAAATCGCCACTGCTGCTGCTACTACTCGCTGTTTGTTTGTTACCTATGCATAGTCACTTCGACCCCACCTACCGTACATGTACAGATTACCTCAACTAGCCTGTACCCCTGCACACTGACTCGGTACCGGTGCCCCCTGTATATAGCCTCATTATTGTTATTCTTATTGTGTTACATTTTATTATTACTTTTTATTTTAGCCTACTTGGTAAATATTTTCTTCTTCTTGAACTGCACTGTTGGCATTTCACGGTAAAGACTACAATTCTTGTATTCGGCGCATGTGGCAAATAAAGTTTGATTTGATGTAGTAACCAAAAAAGTGTTAAATAAAAAATAAATGTTATATTTGAGATTATTCAAAATAGCCACCCTTTGCCTTGATGACAGCTTTGCACACTCTTGGCATTCTCTCAACCAGCTTCATGAGGTAGTCACCTGGAATGCATTTAAATTAACAGGTGTGCCTTGTTAAAAGTTCATTTGTGTAATATCTTTCCTTCTTAATGCGTTTGAGCGTCAGAGGAGACTGCGTGAATCAGCCCTTCATGGTCAAATTGCTGCAAAGAAACCACTACTAAAGGACACCAATAAGAAGAAGAGACTTGCTTGGGCCAAGAAACACGAGCAATGGACATTAGACCGGTGGAAATCTGTTCTTTTGGTCCATATTTCTGGTTTCAATCGGCGTGTCTTTTTTAGACGCAGAGTAGATGCACGAATGATCTCTGCATGTGTGGTTCCCACCATGAAGCATGGAGGAGGAGGTGTGATGGTGTGGGGGTGCTTTGCTGGTGACACTGTCTGTGATTTATTTAGAATTCAAGGCACACTTACCCAGCATGGCTACCACAGCATTCTACAGCGATACGCCATCCCATCTGGTTTGCGCTTAGTCCCATTATCATTTGTTTTTCAACAGGACAATGACCCCAAACACACCTCCAGGCGGTGTAAGGGCTATTTGACCAAGAAGGAGAGTGATGGAGCACTGCATCAGATGACCTGGCCTCCACAATCACCAATTGAGATAGTTTGGGATGAGTTGGACCGCAGAGTGAAGGAAAAGCAGCCAACAAGTGCTCAGCATATGTGGGAGGTCCTTCAAGACAGTTGGAAAAGCATTCCTCATGAAGCTGGTTGAGAGAATACCAAGAGTGTGCAAAGCTGTCATCAAGGCAAAGGATGGCTAATTTGAAGATTTTAAAATGTAAAATATATTTTGATTTGTTTAACACTTTTGGTTACTACATGATTCCATATGTGTTATTTCATAGTTTTGATGTCTTCACTATTATTCTACAATGTCGAACATAATAAAAAATAAAGAAAAACCCTTGAAAGAGTAGGTGTGTCCAAGCTTTTTACTAGTACAGTATGTATGTATGTATGGATGGATGGATGGATGGATTAACTGTACATATCACTGAACCAAACATCAACTGTAACCCTCAATGAAAGGGTGTGATGTAGCTCTGCAATCAATTAGCAATTCTATAGTGACCAACAAAATATACGATTAATGTCAGAGAATCTAGAGAATGTCAGCTGGAAATAATTGAAACTGTGCTATATTGTTCCCTTCAAAGCTGGAGAGGACTACAAACAGCCTACTGCAACATCTATCATTTTTATTCTTCTCACATTTTAACTGCACAAACTCTTTGGAATAAGATTTTAAACGAGAAATGTATCAAGTATTGCAGTGAAATCTGGTGTGTGAACATTTGCTTTCTGACAGTGAAGCTGATTGTGATTCATTCAAGGTTATCTTTGTGGAATGTAAATGCTTGTCATTGGATTCATTGTGTATATTCAGAACAATATGTCATGAAGCTGTATTTGGGACAATTTTTCAAGGTGTGTGTGTGTCTGTAGCAGTGACTGAGTTTGAGCTCTCTTCCATTACATTTTTAGAGCTGGTCAGCTGCTTGGACTGTTCAGACACAAAGTAAGTCAGTGACAAAACTAAGTATTCCAAAATAAGTATTTTATTTTGATCTCTCTGGGCATGCGGTGTGGAAACACAGTGACAGACAGCAGCCTCATACCCAGTCCCAGACAGACTGTAAATGCACGGGTGTGTAGAGTAAAGGTCTGTGCCAGTGTTCTGTTGGGTAGGCCAGGTTATTACCAGTGTTCTGTTGGGTAGGCCAGGTTATTACCAGTGTTCTGTTGGGTAGGCCAGGTTATTACCAGTGTTCTGTTGGGTAGGCCAGGTTATTAGGCCATACTTGGGGAGGGTGGAATGCTTTCTGGCGAGAGGTCGTTGTTGATGACATCCTGAGTATTTAACGTCAGCTCAGATGGGAGTTGTGCTGCTCTTGGTCGTCAGCCAGCACCCATTTCCCGCAACGCCTGGGCGTAAGATGCTCTAACCGGCATCGTTAGTCTGCCTGTTTTCTATGCCATCAGGAGTACACACAGCCCTTCATCTCTCTGATGCTACCTTCCTGGGAGCCATGCCAGATATGATCATTTAGGATAAATTATCACCCAATCTGGCTCTACTGTTCCTAGGACATCCCTGTTTTTTTTTCATGCACCCAGTTGAATTTGAGTATGACTGTGGGGAATGTTCAATCTTTTTATTCAGTCCAAAAATAGATGGCAGAAAGAGTTTTAGTTCTTGCTAGTGTTTAATCAAGCTCCCACACGTCTGGCTTTGATTAACTTCTCGGTTATGCTTCCCTTTTGTGGGCTGCTAATATCTCTTAAAAGCTGTTGTATATTTGTATGAATCTGTCAAACTTTGTTTAGGCAGGGCAGTTTTATGGCAGGCTGTAATTTATGCGCTCTAGTAGTGGACTTACTGTACAGTTGGCACCTAGTGTCCTCTCTGTATAAGTACACAGCGGCAGCAAGGCCCAAAAAACAAATATTGACTTGTATAGAAGCTCACCTCTGTCGGACAGCTTATCACACAACTGATGTTATTGACACAGGCGGTTTATGTGTCTTTGTGTCCTCTTACTGAAATTAATGTGTTCTCTGCTGTTGCCCTTTTGGACTGATCGCTATGTCAGGCATCTGTTTGCCCCCCTGAAAGGACTGGTTCATAAGCAGAGGAATGAACTTGGTGGAGCCAAAGGAGGAAAATAACCCATACATCCAATGTATAAACTGGGCCCTTATTCTATTTATACCATGAACAAGCACAAGGCATGCTTTTCTACACACCCAGCCAGCCACACCCCTTATGACGAGGTTCTCTTTCACATTTATTTCTGACGTGTCGCACCACCACCACTGCCTGTATCCCTCCTGTTCTGTCACTGTCGAAGTTATCTCTCTTACTCTCCATTGCGGTGATTAAAATTCCAGGCGCTGAAAGCACTCAACGTGTCTTAGAGAATATACATCCACCTCTCTTTGCTCCAGCCACACAATTCAACAGTGTCTGACCTTCACATACCTATCCCACAGTAACTTGAGGCACTCTGCGCTCATTTCAGCCATGTTATGCCACAGTAGTACTGTGCCCAGGACCCAGACAGTTTTGGTACACATTGTAAAAACAACTCCTGCTGCATTGATGTGTTATCCAGTGAGTGGCCTTCCCTCTTCCCCTTCTCCCATTCAGGAGTTCTCCTGTCTAGTCCTGGGAGGTCCTATGTCATATATCTGTTTTAAATGGGCCAATTAGTCCAGTCCATAACCCATGACTGCTGCTGGGCTAAAGCCTCACTAATTCAGAGGGTTTTCTGTTTATGGCAATTGACTCTCCTCCTGGCAACAGTCTCATCATAAGAGGAGATACCAAACTTCTTACTGATGCAGAAGGTGTCTTAGACCCTGAAGATGGAGTGTTTACCATTTCATGAAAGATTTATAGAGTTGATTTCTAAAGGTCTATCTTGAAGATACCCAGTGGATATTGAAGGGTGCATTGGATTTATGAGAAGTGTTTGGCTCCTGACTAGCAGGTGATTTCACAGCTTAGAAGCAGTAGTTGGTATAATCCTTCAGTCATAGGGGTTTTCTTTTGAGAAAACATCATTTAGAGTGGTAATTTATACTATAAAAACACGTTGCTAACTGGCAGTGTTGTAGCTTGACGTTTTATTCCAATACTGACTCCTAGAGATTGCTACCCATATCCCTGAATGAGTATGAATGTCAGACCACCCAGATGTGTTCCACAGTAAAGGGATATTGAATGACCGTATAGCAGGGGTCCCCAATTACATTCAGCTGTGGGACGATTTATCCTTGAGTGGATGGTCGGCAAGAATCCCAAACAGTATTGGGCACAGATTTCCTAAATTTAAATGGCGTTCAGCTGATTTCCTGGTGATTTTACAGTATTTTATGTCCAACAACAATTCGATTTTTTATTTTCTGCAAAGAGAACTTGGGGGGGACAAATAAAATCATCCAGCGGCTGAATTTGGCCCGCGGGCTGCCTATTAGGGAACTCTGCAGTATGGCATTACTTGTTGGGAATGGGAGGGTATCACAATGGCATTTTCTTATCAGCCATGTTTACAGGAGTTAATTGAGGTCTACCTGATTTTACAGGGAGTGAATGTTGTTGCCACAGCAATGGTAAGCAGTGACATGGGACCCACTTAGGTCTAGTTCAGGGAATTCTATGTGTGGCACGCATCCACCCGGTAATGTATGACAAGCTGAAAAAGAAGGAGGGAAGGTTCACTTTGACAGAGAGAGGAAACCGCCATACAAAAACTGAGACCAGGGAGATATTGTCTTTGCAAAAATATATAATTTATATTATTGTCGCTGGACATTTGCAAGAATTCCCTTCCTATTCGAGGGCTCCTAGCTGGAAGCTGTGTGACTGAAACCTGAGACTGGTCTGGACAAATAGCAGCCGCTGTGTGGCACAGAAAATCATTGGTACAAATGAGAGCCCGCTGCAAATGGTTTGTTTGCATTCAAGCAGCAAGAAAAATAGTGTGGCTGTTCTTAAAAGAGTAGGCCTACCCATGGCGACATTTAGCTTTTTTAAGTCTTTCTAAGTTCCACCCTATACCATAGCATGTGATATTACATTTAATTATTATTTTTGTGTGGCTTGAAGTGGGTCTTAACATAAACATTGTCATATATTTAAGGGGGAATTATAAACTCTAGGTGTATTCTCATGAAATATGACATTTCACATGAGTTTCCATGGATCAGTACATAGGAGGAGAGGTTTCAAAAGAGAGGTTCTTCTATCTCAGCTTACACCTCTCCTTATCTCTCTGTTTGTTCTCCCTGGGGAGGACACAGGCACTCAGCTATACAGCCCTACCTAGCCCTGCCCAGCCCAGTCCTACCTAGCCCTGCCCTGCCCAGCCCTACCTAGCCCTACCTAGCCCAGCCCTACCTAGCCCTGCCCTGCCCAACCCTACCTAGCCCTGCCCAGCCCTACCTAGCCCTGCCCAGCCCTACCTAGCCCAGCCCAGCCCTACCTAGCCCTGCCCAGCCCAGTCCTACCTAGCCCTGCCCAGACCAGCCCTACCTAGCCCTGCCCAGCCCAGCCCTACCTAGCCCTACCTAGCCCTGCCCAGCCCAGCCCAGCCCTACCTAGCCCAGCCCTACCTAGCCCTGCCCAGCCCAGCCCTAGCCCTGCCCAGCCCAGTCCTACCAAGCCCTGCCCTGCCCAGCCCTACCTAGCCCAGCCCTACCTAGCCCTGCCCAGCCCAGCCCTACCTAGCCCTGCCCTACCTAGCCCAGCCCAGCCCAGCCCAGCCCTACCTAGCCCAGCCCAGCCCTACCTAGCCCAGCCCTACCTAGCCCAGCCCAGCCCTACCTAGCCCTGCCCTGCAGGCTACAGCTCTCTCCAGTTCACACTACCCTCAGCTACCATCTAGAGTGATTTAGTACAATTATGTAACAAATTCTTAGAAAAATAGGGCCTCTTTTCACTTTACGTAAAAGCTTATTCAACGTGTACGTCAGCCCTGGCCCAGATAAACAGTATAAGAACTTAGACAGTTAAGGAGTATTGTTGGTTTTCTCTGCATTATTGATGTTGGTATGTCTTTTCTAAGCAGGTGACTTCAGGGTAAGCTGCACAGCAGAATGAGAGAAGCACTGCAGCCTGGATTCTCATGTCTACCACCTATACCTAATAGATACAGACCAAACTTGGGGTGGCAGGTAGCCTAGTGGTTAGAGTGTTGGACTAGTAACCAACAGGTTGCAAGATCAAATCCCCGAGCTGACAAGGTAAAGATCTGTCGTTTTGCCCCTGAACAAGGCAGTTAACCCACTGTTCCTAGGCCGTCATTGAAAATAAGAATTTGTTCTTAACTGACTTGCCTAGTTAAATAAAGGTAAAAAAAATGCATGTTTCCAGGTGTTAATGTCTCCCAGACAAACACTGAACTGACTCTAATTGGTGTAAGACACCTTTTCATGCCCATGAGCTTTGGTAGCGGGTTCCACTGGCTCTGGGTATTTTCATTCATGGGTAGTTATGGCTGCCAGGCTAAGAGACCCAGACAGGGTCAGAAATGTTTTTACTTATTGACGTGAGACAACTATTAGTCCAAGTCTGGGTAGTGTTCTTAGGCTTGGCATGGATGTCTCCTCTACTGGCATGGTGCTGAGCAATGGTGAAGCTGGCTCCCCGTTGGCTGTACCCTGGGTGTTGCTGCCACTTAGACAGCAGGCGCTGCCATGGTGACCATGGTCCAGTCTGGGTCCAGATCCAGCTGAGGAAGAGGCTGCTGTCTATGGTGCTCTGTGACCCTAATGAATATCCCATCCCATGGAGAAACTGTGCATGGCAACAGCCCCATGATGCTGCTTATTGTTACTTCTCTTTTCTCATCTTGAAATACCCCGGATGATGATTCAGACTGTTCAGACTACTGTCTCTAATATTAGAGACACCACAGTATTCTCAATCATCATCCAGGGTTTTTCAACCTCTCTCTTTGATTGCTTTGTTTTCTCCTCTTGACTTGTGGAAGGTTTACTCTCTGTCAGCACTCTGTTCCTGGCACTGCTCTGAAATGAGTGGTTTTTAAAAGTGCAGATTCAGCAGTTAATCCAGAGCAGTGATAGAGTCCAGGTGGAAGCACTGCTTATTGTTGGCCTTGATTTAGTTCTATTTAGTTTATGTCAGTTAAAGGGGCAATCCGGAGTTGAAATAATAACAAAGCGCCCCTGTTTCGGTAAAACGTTGAGAGATGGGGCTGGAGACACCACTCTCGAATTCATAGGCCGAGCTATCAACATTATAGTTTTAACCATGTTTTGAGGCTATATGGTGTTTGTTTACATTTACTTTGTTTACAAACATTGAAGTAAAACAAGCTGATATCTTGGGTTCTGAAGGGGTACGACAGTTTAAGCTCATGAGGCATTTATAAGTTGTATTCTTCAAGAATCAATTAGTACGCACCAAAGATGGATGTTACAACTGCAAAGGTCATAGCTGATGTATGGCTGTGTGACCTGGCTGTGACCCAGGGTCATGGAGACAGGAAGTACTAACTGACATCATGCCTTCCAATGCTAGATATAGTGTGGGTGGTGTGGAGGATCACAGAGTATTTTCTTCAAGGTTTGGGGTGGTTGGGGGATTGGGATTTTTTAATCAACAAAATGCATGATGGCATTTCATACTGTAAGACTTAGTATATGTGCATCTATCCAAAGCTTCTCAAAACGGTTTAAATGAAATCAAAAATATTTGATAAAATCATAATCCTTCTCTGGGGAGGGCAACCTGACTCAGAACGGAACTGCTTTCAGAAATCAGGTCAACTGAACTGCTACATGGTAGCACATGTATGAACTTATCCAACACTGAGTAAAACCCTTGCATGAACAAAATACATGTGTAGCCTGATCCTGGCCACATTCCAAGCTATATCCACCAAGATACCAGCATTTTAGTACAGTTTAGCTATGGGGCATTTCCCATGTAGTTCAAGACGGTACATGCAAACCGGCTTTGGACACTGCAGCTGGGTTTGTGTCTTAGTGAGGTTTACTGTAGACATCTGTCAAGACCTGACCTTAGAGAGCCTTTTTATTTCTCTATTTGGTTAGGTTGGGGTGTGAATTGGGTGGGCATTCTAGTTTTTATATTTCTTTGTTGGCCGGGTATGGTTCCCAATCAGAGGCAGCTGTCTATCATTGTCTCTGATTGGGGATCATACTTAGGCAGCCTTTTTTCCACCTTTAGTTTTGTGGGATATTGTCTATGTCTAGTTGCCTGCGAGTACTACATAGCTTCACGTTTCGTTGCTCTTTGTTATTTTTGTTTGTGAGTTTCATCGGAAATAAACATGTGGAACTCTATGCACGCTGCGCCTTGGTCCGCTCATTTCAACGAACGTGACAACATCCAATAGCCTCTGTCTTCATCAGGACCAAGAGGCTCCTCCTGCAGTTTGCACTGAAGACCATCACTTCATTAACAAACCCTATCTTAATCTGTTGATGACAGCCCTGAGTCTTTGCTTGGTCTTGGCCAAACCACAACATGCTGGGCAGCTCAGCCTGCAAGGGGGGGGGGGGGGGGGGGAGGAGGCTGCTGCTGCACATCAGTCTTTTTTATTGCTTTGTAATATGATATCACACAGTTATTCAATTTATCTTTTCAGTTGACAAAGACTGTGAAAGACATATTTGAAGATGTTTCAAATGTCATATTTTCATGTTTCAAATCTTCAAACAATCAAATAACACTGTTGTAGTCATGAATAATCTAGGCTAGTAAAAGATAATAATATTTATCGAATGGAGGAGAGTTTATCTCATAGATTGTTACTGGAAAGAGATCCAGTTCTGTAGTAGAGTGCAGCACCCAGAAAGTGGTCTTCTTAACACATGGTGGGCTCTGTGTCAAATCCAAGGTTGGAAAAGGAGAACAGAGTAAAAGTGTGGAATGGGGGGGGAAAGTGCCGCCTGTTGTACTGAATCAAACCCAGCCATTTCCTGAGTTCAGCTCTGCTCGGCACTCTCCATATATGGTAATGGTATTTGCTTGGAAAAAAGCCTGGCATTATGAATCTGGGGTTGGTGCAGAAATTCCTCAAATGCTGTCGGGATAACTTTAAGGAAAAGGTCTGGTCCCAAACCTGGGAGACTTTAAGGAGTTGATTGTTATTTCAGAGAGAGAATGTTATTTCAGAGAGAGAGTGAGATCAAGTAATGAATCAGGTTAATCCTAGATCTCTTTGGACAGAGGTCCCAATCATACTTCCTGGGATCAAGGTTGTTTTGGCATCTGTGAAACACATAATATGTGACTGGAACTGTACAGAAGCAAAGATCATTAGTTATGACTGATGCTCTGTAGTATGCTGTTACTAAGGGCGGTCTGTGTGTAGAAGGTAGTTGTTAAGATGTGCTCAGAGGGAAGTCAGTGCTGGTTCCATGGTGATGTTATTATTGGTAGCTCCCAGTCCAATCTGTCTCCTAAGGGACTGTATGCTCTCCGACCTTCAGCACGGACTGACTCACCTCAACTTTTCCACTAACCTGGGGAATCACTTACCAGAGAGAACAGCATCCTGCTCTAGGCCAGATCTCAGTCAAAACACATAGGTAGGATTCAACCAGAGCCATACATCAGCAGTTTATGGCACAGCATCCAACAAGCAGTCACAATGATTGGCTTTATAACCACTGTCATCAATAAGCCATTATACATTCTTATCAATGTTTATAAACTATTTTGTTGGTGCGTATTGATGAAAGTTATTAGAAAATCTCAATGTACCCAATGTTCTCCTCTAACCCCCATGGAAAATACTCTGAACTTTTGGCTCCTGTGTTTCCGGCTTACGTCCTCTCCCTCTTGAAGTAGAACATTATCATTCCCAACAAAGCAGCAACAGGATAAATATAGCACTCTAAATAGCCTAATGTGGTACTTCATTTTCATTTGTGGATGTAGGGTTGTGTCCTACAGCATATATGGTGCTGGCTTTAATAACATTTGCCTGGGGTTGGTCTATAGATCTGGGCTGTTTTATGCATATGTGTGGTGGACCCAACTGCAACATCTGTAGTAGATTCCAATGCAGTTAATGTCATTGCCACTGCATTAGAGCATGACAATGAGATGAAGCTGATGTGTTGGATTTCAGATGAGTATGGAAATATAACAGAGAATCTCAGTATAATATTATTATATGTTATTTATCAACTAGTCCTTTTGTTCTGAATGTTTATGATAGCTGCCAGGAGACTGTACTGTTTCTCCTGTGTAAAGGGCTCTGTGAACCTCTGACTTGGCTCATGCTTTATCAAGAGTCTGTCTGAGTAGTCTCACATACATATTTTGATTGTGATGTAGTCAAACATGGAAATACAGTATAACAAATCAGCTGTCTGTGACCATGTGAAAAAACCTCTCCAAGCCAAACCTTCATATCATAATCGCTATACACAGCCTAAATCGTTGTCACCATATTAGCTAACGTCATAGTCAACATAGCTATTAGAACTATCGCGTTAATAAACCTTCTACAATCATGCAATACAGTCAGTCAGCAAGCAGTTTAGCAGTTAAACCAGTGGGCCTTGGAGGTATAAAAAAAATTATAAAACCAGAAGTTTACCTTGACTTGGAAGCAGGGCCTAAAATGAACACCCGCCACGTGCCAAATGCGGGTAGATTTAGGCATTGTGGGTAAGATGTCTATTTCACCAATTACAAAAAAATTATTTGATCTATTTTAGAATAAGGCTGTAACGTAACAAAATGTGGAAAAAGGGAAGGGGTCTGAATACTTTCCGAATGCGCTGTATATCTTCAAATTCCTGAGACACCAATTCCCCAGTGTCCCATCAATATTCTCTTCATTCACACATCTCCATTGAGGTGTTTATGAGCTCCCAGGGTATGGAATCACATGTAATGCACCCTGCTTAGCGCGCCAATGAGAGGAGAAATCAGCCTTTTCTTCTTCTGTTTTAAAAAAAGTAGTAAAACATGATAATGGGAACCGTCTGGAAAATTAATGGAGCAGTAATTTATGTCTTGGCTCCTGAGTGAAAATGCACATAGAAATAGTCTGAGAAGCTATTAACATTACTCACTATGTTCCATGCTAAGAGTGAGTCTGTAAAGAGAGGTTGTGGTATTTATTTTGTTGGTGTAAGAAAATTGAGCCACCCCTGAGAACGTTAAGGGTTCATTTGAGCAGTCTCTCTGCTTGACTTTGTACAAGTCAATTACTGAAAGTTACCATGGATTTCCATTGGCGTATTAAATCTACTGTGGTGTTACTTTATTTTCCTGTAATTTCACCATGGTTTTGCTCTGTGTTGCTTTGGTAGAGAAAGTACATCTTAGTGCAACTGTGCTTTTTGTCTTCAACCACAAATTGCCATTTAACAAGTGATTGTCACTTGTTATTCAGCAGCATTCAGTCTGTTGTAGCCTATGGAATCTGAAATATGGAGGTGTTGCTGCCATCTAATCTATGCACAAGCCCTTTCCAATCTGAACCGCTTCAAAAGTTTAAACAAAGCATTCCAGAACCAGGAAGAAAAAACAGGCGTAGAAATACAAATCGTTCAGCTGTACAGTATGTAAAGCTGCACTCCAGTTGAAAGGTAAACTAAAATAGAATAGGGGGGGTTAAAATGCTATTTCTCGGTAGAATCAGGAGGCAAACAAAGTGTTAAATGGATCTGAGATGTGTCCAGTGTTGACTAATGTTCTGGATCTGGTCTATGGCTTTAATTGGTTCTCCATCCAGGAGAATAAGACTCACTCCTCACAGCACATTGTAATCCTTTCCCCAGTAGCCAGATGACATTGACTCACAGCACATGATGAATGACCTAAGCTTTCTGGAGACCCGCTCTCAGAAAACAAAATCTAACTGGAACGGAGGTAGGAGAGGAAGAGAGAGGGAGGTAAAGGGAAAGGTCTGACAGCAGTCAGAACACAACATCAAAGAGCCAACATCAAAGAGCCAACAACACACTGAAAGCACTTTTGGGAATCCTGACCGTGCACCTATTAGAAGTTTAAAAAATATCAAAACTCTGCATGGGTGAAAATGAGTTACTCAGGGGAAAGCCCAAGTTCATTTCAGTTGTTGGACAGTTTTCTGCTAAAAGTTTTGACTGCCTACTCTAGTACTCTCACCAAATGTGATGATTTCAGTCCCAGGTAAAGGTAAGCTTCTGCTAATGAAGTTTCTATGAGATTATAGGACCATGATTTTTTTTTCCTGGTCAGGTCACGCGGTCAGGGAAAAATATTATTCTGTCCTTTATAGTTTGATGCGGCTGCAAGCAGTCTGAAGGCACTAGTGGTCTGAAGGCACTAACAGATGTGTATTGTGTTCTGTGTGTTCCAGGGGAGTCGGGGCCATTACCGGTACCACTGGCAGAGCCACAATGTCAAGCAGAGTGGAGTGGACGACATGGTGCTCCTCTCCAAGATCAACGAGGATGCCATTGTGGACAACCTCAAGAAGAGATACATGGACGACTACATCTTTGTATCCTTCACATTCACACACAGTTCACACCTCGATGAAGAATGGCTAAGCCCTGCCGTAGACACACTCCCACTGTTCCCAGAATAGCTGAGTGACCATTCACAGTGATGTAATAACTCAGATTAATGATCTAGTGTTTGAGGCTCCAGACACTGGGCTACTCCCACCATGTATCACCAGTGGAGAGGGGGTGACGGGCCTCTGCGCCCCTATCTGGACCCCTGACTTCAGCTTCCTTCAGCTTCCTTCTCCTCCAGGCTGGAATGGATCTTAATCAGGTTTACTCTGGTTTAATCTCACCATGCAGCAATATGGAAAGAGGGGGGGGCTGGGAAATGTACGGTATGCCTTGCACAGTGAATGTGAGCAGTGCAGCTACTTTCCTACAACAGTAATGGTTTTGTGTGGCTGTGCTGAGAGCATTCAGGGCCAGATCTGTAAATGCCCCAGGCCTGTAGGCCTATACAATCCCTAAGAAGAGTATTCCGCTTCACTCTTACAGACCTCAAGAATATATTGAGGTTTAAAGTTTTGTTCTTGTGCCCATATAATGTATCCAAGTAGTGTTGAAATGTTTGAGTCTCTGAATGACCCTTTTGATGGAAGATGTTGAACGTTCTCGAAGGAGCTCATTAATTAAAACCTCATCTGTGTCCTGGCAGTCTTTAGGATTATAGAGTTGAGCGGATGCTGGCCGTTTTAGATTGAAAACTCTGAGTCAATCCTCTGATTGTGGTCAGAAAATAGCATCAACACAGAGTGTTCCAGCCAGTGGCGTACTGGAGCTGGGGTCACTGCAGGGCGCCCTCAATACCAGCTTTATGTGCCGGGAGCTGCTTTGGGCTGCAGGGCCAAAACCTCACATCACTACACTGCTGGGCTGTTCACTCTGATGTGTGAACACTGTGTCTTTACAAGGCTTGTGTCCAATCACCACACACTCCAGTACTACCACACAGATGCACATTGCAATGACGTCATGGGCCCAATTACTCACAGTTAGGTCATTTTTCTCCATCTACTCCAAGAGAGACTCCGTCAAGATTTATAAATGTGTTCTGAAACTGCATTGTCTTAAAGCGTAAAATGAGTGGAGGGTTGTCATTGGTGCTCAATGCAGATGACTAGTGAGCTCTGGGAATTCTTAGTGTTCTTTTTTCCTTTGACCATGTGAGTCACTGGGACCTGAAAAGTTGATATTACTGGTACTTATGTGTCATTAGTATGACCCTTAACCCATAACCTCTACAGACTTACATTGGCCCTGTGCTCATCTCTGTTAACCCGTTCAAGCAGATGCCATACTTTGGGGACAAGGAAGTGGAGATGTATCAGGGCGCGGTGAGCAGCCTTTTCTCTTTCGACAGGAGTATGAGACAGTGAGACAGGGTACCAAAAGGTTTTTCTATTTGGTAGAAAATACAACTCTGGGTTAGGTGTGCTTCAAATACTTTTTCCAGCAGCACCCCTCAGTTGGAGCAGATTTAGAAACTTGCCTTACCCATTGAAAAGGCCTGGCAATACCTTCAGTACAGACTGTTCAAGTCTGTATTATTTAAAGTGTTCTTGGCCAGCGTACTGAAAGTGGCCTTGGCTGCCAAATCGGACGTTAACTATGCTTGATAAAAACAGTTAGCCCTCTGACTTTATTACTTCATTACATGAATTACTCCTAATCCCTTACAGTCTTGCCCTTACAGTCAGTTTTCCACTTAGGACCAAGAAAATGGACCCACCCAGTTTTTTTAATGAGATATGCTTAGATCATGATCTCTGTTGAACCCCCAGGCCCAGTATGAGAACCCTCCTCACATCTACGCCCTGGCAGACAACATGTACAGAAACATGATGATCGACAGGGAGAACCAGTGTGTCATCATCAGGTGAGTCTGCCTGCCTGCTTTTCTCGTTATTATGTCTCAGGCACCTCCCCTCCCTTTCAATGTTTGTGTTTGGGGAGAAAGGGTGACAACTGACAACCATAACAACAGAGCTGGTATGTGGGAAATGCCTGTGAATGAGGCAGAAGTCGAGAGGCAGGGAGGGGTAGGAGGAGACTGCATGGTGACACAGGTGGAATAGTGCTGCTGTTGAATGTGATGATAATAGATAGAAAGGGAACCAACAGGATCCACCACCTGACTGGGAGGAGTGCTGCTGAATGACAGTGCCCTGCTCAGTCTGGGTTCTTCAACCACTCTTAATCCACCCTCCATATATCACAGCCTGCTGGGAAAGAAAAACTGGGAAAATACACCTTCAAGTCTAAAGAAAATGGCCTCAAGTCTCTTTTCTTGTGTCAGCTGGTTGATTTCAGAAAATATTCTCAGGATGTAGAATGAAAACAAAACACAGCATCTATTTATGCATTAGCTTCCTGCTTTTATAAAACAGGAATTGCACCTGCATAGTACTTTGTTGCCCATGCATGGGTCCTCTCTCACGGTACAGGAAGGGGGAGGGACTGTTCCTCTGCTGTTATGGATTGAGAGTGGATGAGTAGTGACAATTAACACATTTGGGAGTATACTGTATAATACACATGGATACGGATTATTCGCCTCAGACAGACAGAGGATCACAAGATTGTTTGAAAATGTAATGGACTCTTTGGCTATGCTCCAAATATAGCTTCCTTTCCTCTTTAGACCACTCAGCTGAAAAGACTTGACAGTTGAAAGCAATATGATTGAACCAAACCAAAGTCGGTCTTACCAAGCAGTGGTCAAGGAGGAAATGTAAAATAGCCTAACTGTCCATTAAAATGTGTTTGGTCACAGCCCTGGATTCCTGGAAGCTAGTGGTAGTCCAGAGATCCTTCCCTAGTGTTGTGAAGCCTATAGTGGGTAACATGACTGTACAATGGGTTCCCATGGGAGGAGGCCTCCCAAGGGAAAAGTGTTGTCTCATAGTTGAGGCTTTATGTTGTGGGCCAGTCACCTGAGGCCCGGGGCTTGGACGGTTACTGTAGTGCTTACCTCATGGCGAATGGCACCTGGTTCAGCACTTTCCTCCCGTTGTTTAGACAGCTGCCAGTACAGATTCCCACATGAAAGGAATGGAAGTGGATTTGTGATGCACCAGATCAGCAAACAAAGCCCTCCATGAAATTGCTGTCCAGGCAGTGTGGTCAGCACTGTACTGTGTTGGACCTTTTTCTTTCCCACTTATTAAAGAAGTCATTCAACATGACATGAGTCATCTGACGTGGTCAAGTGGTGTTGACTGGGCTTTCTGTCAGGGCAATAAAAGGCAATAAAGATGTAGAGTATTATTATAAAATAGTTTTACATTTTTTATTAACTAACTCCCTGAGTGGTTAAAACACAAATGATGCCATCATTTCATATATAGAAGTGCTTGCGCTTCTACAAACACTGACGCTGCAATATTTCGAATCACATAGCACCATTTGTGTTGTGCACAGTTTTTGCCGTCCTTTCTTATCAAGGCTCTGGCCAGTGAGTTTACAGCTCTATCCCGGAAAGGGTGGCCTGAAATGTAGTGTCTAATGACACACTATACTCTACCCTCTGCTCATATAACAGTTTTCTTCTACTTATTAATGTTACCCTCATACTGAGTAGAGTTATTCCTTTGGGTTTAGTTCTGTAGGGAAGTGTATTTTCTCCCCCATTGATATGACATGCTTGGTAATGGGTCATTGTTTCACGGGAACAATGACATGGGAAATGGAGAATCCATCTAAGTTTTACAGTTTGTCACTGTTAATGGATGGACCCTTCAGTTGCAGGAAATTATGCTATCCAACAAGTTGAAATGAAGCCATACTTCAGTCACACCTTGTGTGTGTGTGTGTGTGTGTGTGTGTGTGTGTGTGTGTGTGTGTGTGTGTGTGTGTGTGTGTGTGTGTGTGTGTGTGTGTGTGTGTGTGTGTGTGTGTGTGTGTGTGTGTGTGCGCCCGCCCGCCCGCCCACTTGTGTCATACGGTAGTGGCTTGGGAACACAATGTGCCTAATCATACAAATATGCATAACTGGTATCCATCGTCCCACATCATACTCAGCATGCATTCCATTTCACTCATAGCTGATGTCTGTAATGATCACTTCAGGTGCTTTCTTTGTCAAGCTGAGCTGTGAGTGACATCAGTGAGCCCAGTGATTCAGCGCTGAATGTAGTACTTTACAGTACGCTGTCTATAACGACATGACTCTCCTTCTGTCCTTGTTTGGCCAATAAATGGGAGAAGAAGTCAACAATGTGTTAAGCATCTGCGTGCTGTGTAATTACAACAATGGGCACACCCCTCAGGAGGGTAAAAATAGGATGTGATTCAAACTCCAGCCCCTAGCCTGCTCCAGCTGAAAAGAACATGCCCATAAGTCCACCGTGTGCAGATGGGTTCCCTTAATGGTTAAGGTCCTACAAATGCTTATTGGCAAAGATTAGAGGGAACATTGGATCACATTTGGTCACTAGTCAGTGTACTGACTGTATTTTGAGTGCATTGTAGTGACCACTATATCTAGAATGATTATAGTTGTTTTGGTTTTGAATAGCTGTGTAGCAAGCTAGACTGAATACTATAGAGGAGCAGAGTCCAGTATCGGCTTAGTGAGATGAATAAGCATATAGAGTTGCTTTGATGACTTCTTATGGCGTCCTCTAACGGTCTGCAGCTGGGTCGTCTCAGAAGGGCATTACCGACATGACTCCCCTTCAAAAATGAAATAAAAACACAGACTCCTGTCATCCACTGCCAAACCACATATGTCTAAATAAGTATGACCCTGGTGAAGTGAAAGGACAGGAGGAAAAATGCAAGGAGAGGTTGAGGAAAGAGAAGGAAGAAAATAAACTGGGCAAATGTGACAAAACAGGATTAGTGTTATTAGCCCCTTCTAGAGTGGGAGGTTTACTGCTGAGATGAGTCTGATTTTGGTTGGCATAAACCACAGAGAAGGAGAGCTGAGTGAATATAGGAAGTGGAGTCTCTGTGGACAGGAAGTCAAGAAATGGCATTTCACCTGGTAATTCTGGATGTTTGAAAAAAGTTGCTTTGAAGTGAAGGGTTTGGCTCAGCTGGGAGAATTAGAGGAAGAGCATTTTGACTGGCTCAACTTATGTTCCTACATCGCACATTAAAGAGAAGAGAAAAGAGGCATGGGTCAAATTGAGAAATCCCCTCCTTCAATAGTAGGCCACCCTCATGCTAATTGGGGATAAGAAGAGACAATAATGGAGCTTTTTGGTAAACCCTTACTGACCCTCTTAAAACCAGGCTTAGAGGAGATTTTCATGGAGTGTTATTTAACATGCTACTGTCTGGTACCATAAATCTACAACTGCTTTTTCAGCTTCGCAGTTCAGTTGAATTTCCACAGAGAAAGTGTATACTCTCATTTACTTGTTATTTCCAGAATTGTGACGTCCTCTTGAATAACAAAGCAAGGCAAGCAGAGTAATTACATCATCTGGTTACTGACAGCCATTAACTGTCAACTGATACAGTTGACAACAACGTGGGCATCCTTGAATTGTACATTGTGTTTCAGAGGACTGCCCTGTTATATGCACCATTCTGACCTTTCTACTTTGTGTTTCAGTGGAGAGAGTGGTGCAGGGAAGACTGTAGCAGCCAAATACATCATGGGCTACATCTCCAGAGTATCCGGAGGAGGACCCAAAGTGCAGGTGAGCCCAGAGAAGCTACTTCCATTTTAAAACACCGCTCAACTACAGTTGTGAAAATGTGATTAATCTCAGACAATCACACACACATCCACTGTCATTTACAATGTACCTTATGAGGTCAGTCTATCCTAATGACCGGTTGCTGCTTCCTGTCTAAACCTCCCTTTTCCGCACCACCCAAACCATCTCCTGCCATCCCTCCCTCCAATCTCCCATTATCATTATCAGTCCATCATCAGCCCATCCAACCCCCAAATACCCTTCTTCCCAACCCCCCCCCCCCCTCCCCCCCCCACCCAGCAGCCATCTGGCCCCCACACTACTCAGCAGATGTCCTGTCCACAAGCCACCCCTCTCCACCAGCCTCCCTGGTATTATTGGCCCACTGAAAAGGGCTTGGAATTTCCAGTCTGTAGGAATATAAGCTGGATCACAAGATACTTCCACTCAGACGCAATTGTGATGGTAGTCATTTTTTCAGTCTGATTAGTATAGTGCTTTTTCCACACTGGAATTATTGTACTTTAGTCAAGGTTTCAAGTTCAAAGCTAATGTTAGCTATCATGCTCTCAGTGAGTCATGTGGAAAAGGGTGTATGACTAATTACTGTACATTTTCAATGTAAAAACGGTTCGGAAAATATTCAGACATTTTGTTACGTTACAGCCTTTTTCTGAAATGGAGTCAAATGTTTTTTTTCTCATCAATCTACATAATACCCCATAATGACAAAGCAAAAACAGGTTTTTAGATTTCCTTTGCAAATGTATTACAAATAAAAAGGATTACATTTACATAAGTATTCAGACCCTTTACTCAGTACTTTGTTGAAGCACCTTTGACAGCGATTACAGTCTTCTTGGGTATTACACTACAAGCTTGTGCCTGGTTTCCTCCAGAAGTGACGCTTGGCAATCAGGCCAAAGAGTTCAATCTTGGTTTCATCAGACCAGAGAATCTTATTTCTCATGGTCTGAGAGTCTTTAGATGCCTCTTGGCAAACTCCAAGCGGGCTGTCATGTGCTTTTTACTGAGAATTGTCTTCCGTCTGGCCACTCTACCATAAAGGCCTGATTGGTGGAGTGGTGCAGAGATGGTTGTCCTTCTGTAAGGTTCTCCCACCTCCACAGAGGGACTCTGGAGCTCTTTCAGAGTGACCATTGGGCTCTTGGTCACCTCCTTGACCTCCTGGCCCTTCTCCCCCGATTGTTCAGTTTGGCCAGGCGGCCAGATCTAGGAAGAGTCTTGGTGGTTCCAAACTTCTTCCATTTAAGAATGATGGAGGCCACTGTGTTCTTGGGGAACTTCAATGCTGCAGAAATTTTAAGGTAACCTTCCCCAGATCTGTGCCTCGACACAATCTTGTCTCGGAGCTCTACGGGCAATTCCTTCAACCTCATGACTTGGTTTTTGCTTTGACATGTACTGTCAACTGTGGGACCTTATATAGACCGGTGTGTGCCTTTCCAAATAATTTCCAATCAATTGAATTTACCACAGGTGGACTCCGGTCAAGTTGTAGAAACATGTCAAGGATGATCAATGGAAACAGGAGGCATCGGAGCTTAATTTTGAGTTTCATAGCATAGGGTCTGAATACTTATGGAAATAAGGTATTTCTGTTTTTTAAATTTGCAAACAAAACTTGTTTTCACTTTGTCATTATGGGGTATTGTGTGTAGATTGATGAGGGGGGGGGGGGGGGGGATGTTTTAATCCATTTTAGAATAACGTAACAAAATGGGGAAAAGGTGAAGGGTTCTGAATACTTTTTGAATGTACTGTACATGGTTCTGCATTGCTACTGGCTATGAGTCTTATGTGCCTTGCATCTTTTAAATCATTTTAAGATGTACTGAAAAGTGTGCTTCTAACGTTTGTTAAAGAATGTATTTAAAATAAGTCTATGTGCAGTCTATGTAGTATATTACAGAAATTGCCCTTGGAATTTCTATTGTTTTATTGAATAAGGTCTCCATTGTGTTGGAAACCCCCTACCTCTCTCAATACCCTTCCTGCCCCGTTGAGCTTTGTCAATCCCTCTGTCCACGTGTCTCATTCACATGGTCTCCCCAACTCCTGTGTGCTTGTGGTAAGTGTAAGTGCCTGTGGTGTGTGTGTGTGTGTATGGGGGGGGGGGGGGTGTAATGTTTTGTGAGTGACTGTCACTTCACTACCCCTGTCAAACACTCAAACAGACAGACTGAACAGCAAAGTAGTTGTCTCTGATTATCGTCACCCTATATTGGTTTCTGACTGCAGGATGCATATCAGATTACCATGCCCCTGAATCATATGCATGCAAATCGATGTGACAGACACAGCATGTGTTTTTAACCTGGAAATTGTACGTGTTTTGAAGTCTCACGTGGCTCTCACAGAGCGGTTTGATTAGTATGTAAGGTTTAACTGAGCCCTGGGGTAAGTACAAAAAGCTGTTACACTAGAACCGCCATGCCACTAAAGTTTTTTTTCTTCATAGAGGACAATAGTTCAGGGACGCAAAAGGATTCCAAGAAATGCTACCACTCCACTTATGTATTCAATAATAGAGAGGATAATAGTTTGGTCTCCACGACGCTGTGCTGATTTAAAACTCATGGGCTCCTGATATGCAGATGGCTCATGGGAAAGATAATGTGCTCCAGACGCTATGAGAGTGGAGCGACGGTGGAAGACGGTGACGGTGCATGTTGATCTGCCAGCAGGGACGTGGATAACTGCAGAGTGTAGTAGTGTCTCCCTACCCACTGCCTCTATACCCTACCTGTCACACTAAAACGAGCCTACTGTCTGTCTGCTCCCTCACAGCACGTCAAAGACATCATCCTCCAGTCCAACCCTCTCCTGGAGGCCTTCGGGAACGCCAAGACAGTGAGGAACAACAACTCCAGCAGATTTGTAAGGGTCCCACGTCTTTCCAAATCTCTTTTTTTATTAGCGGAATGGGGGCGCCTAACATCATATGGTTGGCACTGTGTTCTGCCCTGGAATGATTTGAAGGTGCTTTGCGGTCATTTCCGGAACCAAAGCAAACACAAGGACTTCCAGTGAAAATAGAGAAGAGAAAAAAAGGAGATAGTGAATTACAGTGTGCTCCTCTTTTTATAAGCTGTGTTACTGCCTTCTCCCATCTCCTCTTGGCTGGGGCTGCTAGCCTCGTGTGGCCTGGTTAACCAGGGCTGTGGGGACACACTGTCCAGAAAGAGTGGGCACTCCACTGCCAGTAAAGATGCAAATAGAAAAACACATACTATACTTTAAAGACAGTTAGTTAGCTTGGAAAGAGGTTTTAAAGACAGTCTTTAGTGCCCTCTAAAGCCAGTTTATCTACTTACAGCATTCACAACAGAGCTTAGTGGTAAGTATTGTATTCAGGTTGACAGACAAGGCAGTACTGTCTCTGTTCTTAGTTTTCCTGGTTTAGTTTGGGAAAAGTA
This sequence comes from Salvelinus fontinalis, assembly GCF_029448725.1. Taxonomy (NCBI): domain Eukaryota; kingdom Metazoa; phylum Chordata; class Actinopteri; order Salmoniformes; family Salmonidae; genus Salvelinus; species Salvelinus fontinalis. The sequence goes on along the minus strand of NC_074668.1, from coordinate 67,040,761 downwards.
AATGAGGTTTGACACATGGTCTGAGAAATGGTTGAGGAAGTCTCCCTGTAGGAATAGTGTCTCAGTGTATCAGTGCACTTTGGGGCTTCAGACTGGCTGGGAATGGGATAGACATTACAGAGGACAGACCTGTCTGGAGGAAAGAGGGAAAGGGCGAGGGAGAGAGCGAGAGAAAGGGGTTAAGCCTTAGTACACACATACCACTGGGTTGCAGGTGTGCACCCAAAGTACAACTCATGTGATGGTTGTTATTTCCTGCTCGGAGAGGTCTGGGTTTTAGCTTAAGCGAGGCCTGAGCTGATACTAAAGCGCCACACTCTCCTCCTTCAGGGGAAATACTTTGAGATCCAGTTCAGCTCCGGCGGCGAGCCAGATGGAGGGAAAATCTCCAACTTCCTGTTGGAGAAATCACGCGTCGTCATGAGGAATCCTGGAGAGAGGAGCTTCCATATATTCTATCAGGTGAGGGACTCCAGTAACATGGTGTGTTTTTGTCATTTTCCTGTTTAATAAGAGTTTTTATGGACATTTTAGAACTGGGGAAATGTGTACAGGAATTGGCTCACAGTGTCCATGAGTGAAATTCAGCATTCAGGACACTAACAGTAACAAGTGCCATTTGGCTCCTGAAAGCAGGTCAGGTTGTTCTCACTGTGTACCACTTGAGGTCTCTGGAAGAGAGGCAGCGGTCAAACACCCATGATGCAACTTTCTTGACACATGAAAGGAGAATAAAGCATATTACTCTAAATTGGGTGTAAAACGTGTGGTGCTGATCACTTAATGAGCATGTGTATATGTTGCTGCCTGTCTAAAAGACGTCTGACATGTAGAAATGTGAGGAAAGACAATGTGAGTTCACAGGTTGAAAGCTCCTGTAGACCTTTGAGTCTAGAATTACTGTATACAGGTTCTTACTTAACAGAAGTGTAATCATCTAACACTGTCTTCTGTTTGTGCAGTTGATAGAGGGAGCCACTGGAGAACAGAAGAGCAGCCTCGGAATCACAAGCCTAGATTACTACAATTACCTCAATCAGTCTGGATCCTACAAAGTGGATGACATCAACGACAAAAGCGATTTTCAGGAAACTATGGTACGTTTACTTTCTTTCCATTGTGACGATTCTCTCTCTCTCTCTGCCTTTCTTTCTCTTCTTCTCCGTCTGTCTTCCATTCTCCTCTGTTGTTTTCATTTTGTACCCTGTACTCCACCTGTTTTTGTTTTACCAGTGAAACCACAACAGGAGTAATTAGAGGACATGGTTTAGGTACCACAGCAGTAAGTAAACACACGTTTCATCCATGGGTTCATGTCTCCTGTTCTGTCTCTGTCCTCTACCAGCATGCCATGGAGGTGATTGGCATCTCAGGGGAGGACCGTGGGCTGGTGCTGCAGATTGTAGCCGGAGTGCTGCACCTTGGGAACATCAACTTCAGGGAAGCAGGGAACTACGCCGCCGTTGAGAGCGAGGAGTGTATGTACCAACCCTTGTAACTTTGTTTATGTAGAGGGCTAGGTAGAGCTTGTTGCTTGCACCAATCCAGTCCTTTCACATCTGTGAGGGGAGTCAACAGGGTGTGGGAAGGGAGAAAGTGGTCAGGTTGAAATGCAGTTAGACTGTCTCTGTCTCTTCACTCCCCAAAGCTTCATTGTGTTAATGCAGGGCTGCAGCCAAGCTCCAGGCCACGCTGAATTACCAGAGAAAATAAAAAACAATTTTCAAGGTCTGGGCACATTACATCACAGACTAAAATTACTCAGAGAAACGCAGCCTCTTCCTGCCCCACTCCTACTCTTCCCCCGCCCCTCTCTTCCCCTTCCTCCCTCCCTCCCTCCCTCCTCTACTTCCTTGCCCACCTCACAGCCACCCGTCCAGGCTGAATGATGCAATGTATCCCCTCTGGTTATCCAGGGTACAAAGCTGCGTTGTGTAGAGTCTCTGCGTTTCCTCTTCCCCCCCTATATCACTTCCAGTCTGACTGCAATGTGTTTCACATATCAAGACCCCTGGTTCCCCATATAAAACCACACCAACACAAGTCTGCATAAACATCTGCTCACGCTCAGCCAAACAAATCCCTGCCTCAGATCCACTAGAAAGAACACTCCCTTGTACTGTACATATAAACCTCTAACCATCCATCAGACTGGTATGGATCATTATTTTGGGTATAGATGAACTGGCTGCTCGTCATTGATACTATCTATATCCTCTTTGAGGGAGAGTGCATTGGCAGGCTACAATAGGAGATGCAGCATGGTCCTGAGGATAGACTTGGCCTGTGCTGTGGTGTGGAGTACAGTCAGTCACACCCTCATTTCCCAAACAGGGGCTATTTGATCCGTCTGATGCATTCTCAGACACCGTCAGATCCAGAGACTGAGATCAGTTTCCTTCTGGGGGAAGTGACTCAGTGTAATGAGGCAGGGAGGGGCTCTCAGGAGAGTCCTAATGGCCCTCCGAATGCTCAGGCCTCTGCTAGGAGAACCCAGTTGTTGTGGCTATGGCAGGGAGGAGGGAGCAATGAGTCATCACCAGACCTGATTGCATCCCGTTTTGTTGTTGAACCCTTTATTTAGTTAGATCCAATGTATTCAGAATGTACTGGTGTTTTGTTTCATGAGGAGAGTGTGTGCCACACATCTGTCTGTCTCTTTCTTTCTTCATTCTCTCTCGTCTCTCTCTCTGCAGTCCTGGCCTTCCCTGCTTTTCTGCTGGGGATTGACCAGAAGCGGCTGAAGGAGAAGTTGACCAGCAGGAAGATGGACAGCAAGTGGGGCAGTTCTATGGAGTCCATCGATGTGACACTGAATGTGGAGCAGGCGTGTTACACACGGGACGCCCTGTCCAAGGCCCTGCACTCACGTGTTTTTGACTTCCTAGTAGAGGTATGAATGGACACTCCTTCTCCATGACCTGTTGACCTTTAGAATAATACCCGGTCCTCTCCCTTCATAAATGGGCAAATGTAACAAAGCATTTGTTTTCTGTTTCAGTCCATCAACAAAGCCATCGTGAAGGTTCATCAAGAGTTTAATATTGGCGTGTTGGATATCTATGGATTTGAAATATTCCAAGTAAGTTTTCTGTAGATTTTCCCTTTTATGTTTTGTGATTTACATATGGAAATCATAGCAGAAGGTGATACATGGTCACTACATCTCAGTAATCATAGTAAAGTTTGGGTAGTTAAACAGCTTAAAGACAGAGGATCAGACCGATTTTGTAAAGTGTCTGGATTATGTCCCATCTCTTGATTGGGACAGCATTCGTTAATGGACCTTTCTAATCTGATTAGCTGTTTGTTTGGGTTGCATTATTGGGGGTCTCACTGATGCCCCCCGAAAAGGACTGGCCTTGATTAAATAATGAAACGGGACAGCTTCAGTGTCGTAGCGTGGCTACAGTCTCAAACCATGATGTACCTGTCCTCTGATACCTAACATGAGCTAATGTAAAGCTGTAAGTTTAGATAGCATACAACTGTTATCTAAACAGTGGTTGGGTCCGTCCACAGTCCTTATGTTAATACACAGGCCTATTACTAAACAAAGCACAGAGAAAATAAACCTCCTGTGTTAGTGCTCAGACGACCTGAGATGGGATATATTGGGTTTCTTTAGATAAAACATTAGTCTCAGGTCCCAGGTCTATTGTGGTGTAAAGTATTGTGGAGATGTTTTCCTCCAGCCACGCCAGGCTGACTGGTAGATATCCTCACCTCATAAGCAGGGCCCATTCAGGAAGCCCAGAGGAGTTCCCCAGCTCTCTGTGTCCATACGGATGACTTCACTCTCACAGCCTCTCTGGTTTATCACTAACACACCATCTCTTTCTGTGTAGAAAAATGGCTTTGAGCAGTTCTGCATCAACTTTGTGAATGAGAAACTGCAGCAGATCTTCATTGAGCTCACGCTTAAAGCTGAGCAGGTAATGTTTTGGGCTTTTTCACTCATTGTTCTCACACCTTTTCACCAGCAGAAGCTACTTGTCTCATGTTTAAGTAGAGAATCATCGTCAGACCAATCACTCTCCTCCCCCCTCTCTCTCTAGGAGGAGTATGTACAAGAAGGCATCCGGTGGACTCCTATTGAATACTTTAACAACAAGATTGTCTGCGATCTCATTGAGAGCAAACTGGTAAGCAGAGTCCCCAGTGCCCACTATTAATTGAATGCACACCTTGAAGTCACATATATAAATGGGATAACAGGAAACAGTTGTGAAACTACTTTAGATAGATCTGTAGTTTGTTATGCCTGCCATCTTAATGCTCCAAATAAGAGCAAACACTCTGCCAATTGAGTCACAGTAGGGCCACTGAAGCCTCCCCACTCTTCCCATGACCGGCAGTCTAACATCCTCAAACGTGCCGACTTGCCTCTTAATTTGATTTATCCGTCCCGCTGAGAGGCTTAATCCATGAAATCCACAACAAGGGCGACCCTTAAACAAGCTGAGATCTGAGGCAGCCAAGCGGGGAGTCTGTGTCCATTCTCTGACTCCTCTGTTTTAGACCAAGCCCAGTTGGCTACATCTGTGACTGGCAACTTTACCAGAGCTTCATTTACACTAGTGACAGAAACCTGTGTTCTCTGTTTGTGACTTTGCCGCAACTAAAGAGCCAGAGACACTGCAACTACTGTCCCTAGTTAAGGCCACTGGCCGCCGTGTCCATGGACACAGTGTGGAGCCAGATAGGGTAGCGTGTGTGTTGTGATGACATCATTCAGTGAGTGGATGTGTGATGTTCTGGGATGCAACGCGGTACCTAATTGTAAATTGGCTCTGCTGTTATGCTTTGAGCTGGTGGAGTACACAACGAATACTGTAACCCATGTTTATCACTTTAGTCTATCCGTGACATTGACATTACATGTATTTATGTGAAATTCAGAAAGAGTGTCTAGTGTGTGGAGAAAGTTGGCATTGTCAGTTATAATCAAGATGGTCATGGGGGATATGTTAATGCTTTAGATCTGATGTCATGGCTGAGGTTATTCTCTGTGCTCATCTCTTTGGTTCTCTTCCCAGAACCCCCCTGGCATCATGAGCATCCTGGATGACGTGTGTGCCACCATGCACGCGGTGGGCGAGGGGGCAGACCAGACCATGCTGCAGAAGCTGAGGGTGGCCATCAACTCCCATGAACACTTCAACAGCTGGAACCAAGGTTTCATCATCCACCACTACGCTGGCAAGGTCTGCAACACTGCAGTATACCTCTCTTCTCCTCTCCTCATCCCTCTCTCCTCTCATCTCTCTCCCTATCTTTCTCTCATTCTGTCTTTCACACCGTTGTGCTCTTTCTTCTTCTCATGTCATCTCTTTCTCTTTTTCCAGTCCTTTTCTCACTCTTTCTCCATTTCTCTCACCCTTTCATTCTCATGGTTTGTGCTGTGTGCTTCAGATGTGTTTGGGTCTCAGCCTGGTACACTCTGCATGCCACAAGTCCTAATGAACCATGTCACAATGGCTTGGAGGGGTTCTGGTCCTAAGTCATCATGGCTTAGAACATTCCTACAGTACCAGCCCAGACTATAGTGGCTATACCAATGATCTATACACACTCTATGTATATGAAGCTGTAGTTGGGAAGCAAGCTTAAAAATACAACATTGGTGGTCTTGCAGAGAACCTGTCGTCAATCGTTTCTCTTTTGTCAATTAATTCTTTGTTGTTGCTCTTAACATTCTCTGTTAATTTTGATAGGGCACCTGGACTGAGTAGAGGGTACTAACTGCTATCTGAATGGGTTAACTGTGTGCTATAATCGTCACTAACCCTCTAACATCTCTCCTCCAGGTGTCCTACGACGCAGAGGGCTTCTGTGAGAGGAACCGTGACGTCCTCTTCAGTGACCTCATCGAGTTGATGCAAAGCAGCGAAATGTAAGTCACTCATCACTTATGCAAGCATTAGAGAGCATATGCAGCTAGCTGTTCTTTCTGAGACCGGTTCCTGGGCCTCCTTTGAGCCACCAGTGGCCATCTGTGCAAACAGCCTCCACAGCCTCTAAAGCCCTTTTGTGTGTAGCCTGCAGGGGGCCCTGCACGGTGGGCCATGCCAAGACCCCAAAACCCAATTCAGATACGTGATCTCAGACCCCCCCCCCCCCCCCACACACACACACACACACACACACTTATAGACACACAGACACAAATGTGTGGAGGGAAAGGAGCCTCATTCTTTAGCGCAGCAGGTCTGCTCAGAGAAGAAAGAAAATATCATTATAGTCAGCTGGACATTGTTAGTGTGCTGCTGGTCCATCTGCACACACAAAGCCCACTGATCCTCCCTCCCTTATGTCCACATGGCCTTGATTAAAAAGTTTAAGACCAGACAAATACTCATGCAGGGAAAGATGGTAGCCCTCGTGTAAACGTTTGCACATTCTGTGTCCTGACAGTCCCTGTATTTGTTTTTACTTGACTAGTATGTTTGTCAACAACAAATAAATAATTCCTTAAGCAGTAGATTTCTTGAACTTGAACCTTGTTGTTATTTACAACAGGTTTATTTGAGGACTGCAAAATGAGCACTTTGAGCACTTCAAGTGATAAACATAAATGTTGAGATCAGAACTGTTCTTGGGGTTCTGGAATGCTGGCAACTATGTGCTACATTCTGACCAGCACACATCCATCATGGGTTTAGAGACCATGTTGTGAGTGAGGACATTCTGAGTGGAGCATGATTAAAAGGAATGAGGTTAAATAAAATACCATATTTGCTGGTATAACTTTCCAGTCACAGTGCAATAAAAATTCACATTTTTGAGGAAGTAAAAGTCACAGTTTGGCAGGAGAGCAGCTAAAAACCACAGTTATTCAAACTTCAGCTCAGTTCCCTGAAGCTAAACAACAATGTGAGCTGAGTCACTGGCAGCCAGCTCAGAGATTCCACAGACCTGAGTTTGCTGCTTCTAAGAAAACTCAAGTGGAGAACAGTCTTAGCCTGGTCTTCTATATACGTTGCCAATGTTGTCTATCAGTCCTTATTACACCCTGGTTCTCCTCTACAGAGCTTTCATCAGGGCCCTGTTTCCAGATAACCTCAACGCCGAAAAGAAAGGCCGGCCGACGACAGCGGGCAGTAAAATCAAGGTGTGTTGAGCAGCTGTGAGACGTGTGTTTGTACGCCGTACATCAGTGACATGGGTGTATCTATGGGCCACGCGCCTACCTGACCTTATCACTCTCTGTCAGGTGCAAATCCAGAGCTTGCGGATGAAAAGCTCATTCACTCCAGTGTTGTTTTAGTGTCGTCGCTGTGTTCTAGCGATGACAGCTTTAATCAGGGTTCAGGTTCTCTCTCTGACACCCATCAGTATCTTTCAAGCACAAAGATACCACCTTGTAATCAGTCTCGTCAGTGCTGTGTCCCTGAACACTACATCTTGGAGTACAAACAGTGATTCAACAACAACATGTAGATACAGTTGGTATGTTTTAAACACAAACTATTCTTCATCCTCTCCCTCCTCCTCTTCTTCCTCCTCCTTCTCCGTTCAGAAACAAGCGAATGACCTGGTCCAGACGCTGATGAAGTGCACCCCTCACTACATCCGCTGCATCAAACCCAACGAGACCAAGAAGCCCAAGGACTGGGAGGAGAGCCGGTGAGTGTTTGAACACTGAAATGTCAGGGAACAGCAAAAAACATAGTCTTTGAAATGTGTGTCAAACTAAACCGTTTTTTATTACATCATTTACAGTCCGTTCTGCAGATTGCCAATTGATATTGAGCAGGATATCCCATTACTCAACTCAATGTTGTTAGGTCTGCTTGGTGAATCACTCACTGGTATTGTATTTCCCTGTTCTGGCCTCTTTAAGACTGCGTAATGGAGGAAGTCTCTGAGACACTCTTACACTAACTCCCTCTGTTTTTCCTTCCCGCTCTTTCTTCCCTGGCTGGGTACGAGATGTACTGATGCAGGGTGCTGTGTTGTTTGGGCCTAATGGCCTTCCTTTTGTGAGCAGCAGTGAGCTGGGCTCAGGCTCAGGCTGGACTGCCTAATTAGCACCGGAACTGCTGTTTTCACAGGAAGCCTGGGTGCATAAAGAGATTCTTTAGTTCCTTACAGTATCCTTAGTGTTGGAAAATATAAATTATTTTATAGCCCCACCATGAGGTTCATTATAAAATATAATTTCTCTATTTAGATTTACCTTAGAAATGGAGGTAGATGCTGACAGATGAATGTCTCCACTGCTATATCTTTGTGGTGAAGGGTTGGTTGAGGCATCTGACCAACCTTCTTCATACATCCCAGCCAGACTGACCGTGTATTCCCCTTTCTCTCTTCTTTCTTCAGGGTAAAGCACCAAGTGGAGTACCTGGGCCTGAAGGAGAACATCAGGGTGAGGCGCGCTGGCTATGCCTACCGCAGACTCTTCAGGAAGTTCCTCAACAGGTAAGGCCCTTCCTTCTGGGGGAGAGTGGCATAAAGGAATGAATGAATTCTACACTTTCAGAGTAAATCAAATCAAATTGTATTGGTCACATACACGTGTTTAGCAGATGTTATTGTGGGTGTAGCGAAATGCTTGTGCTTCTAGTTCTGACAGTGCAGCAATATCTAACAAGTAATATCTAACAATTTCACAACATATACCCAATACACACAAATCTAAGTAAAGGAATGGAATTAAGAATATATATATGTATGAGTCACTTTCGTGTGACACGATCTGCCCTGTCCTCCCAGAATGACAGCGGTTGGTTTTGTACGCTCCTATCCCAGTCGGCAGTACAGGCTAAGGCGGTCTCTCTCTCATCTCTCTCAGGAAAAGGACACAGGGTCGGCATTTGCAGGCAATCAGGAAGTGCTCACTTTGCTAATGTTCTGGTTGGCAGGCTCGAAGGAACAGGCTGTGTGCTGAGCCTCCTGATGAGAACCACTGCTATAGAACACAGGGAGAGCTCAGGGCTTCTGTTGTAGGCTTTACTGTTTCATACACATACTATATAAGAGTCATTGTGAAAAAGCACGGCTGAGTTTAGAGTTTGGTTATTGTATTAGACTTGTGGTGAATGTATTTTCTTAATGGCCCCAGACCTCTTTCTTCTCCCTTGCATCATATAGGACAGACATAGCAAGAGTATACCGCTCCTTTACACCTGGCATAGGCCTTACATTGCTCACTCACTTAATCCCGCGCAAATGCTGCAACAACATGTCCAAAATTCTAAATGAGGGTTTGGTTGTGGATTTTTCTCTCAATCTCCCTCTCTCCTCTTTGTCTTCATCTAATTATCTCTCTCTCCCCCTCATTATGTTCCTCAGGTATGCCATCCTGACTAAGGAGTCGTGGCCTACATGGCGTGGAGATGAGAAGCAGGGTGTTCTTCATCTCCTACGTGCAGTCAACATGGACCAGGACCAGTTCCAGCTTGGAAGCACAAAGGTCTTCATCAAAGCACCTGAGTCGGTAAGACCACCCCTCTCTGACCTGCCTACATACATTTAGACCACCCCTCTCTGACCTGCCTACATACATTTAGACCACCCCTCTCTGACCTGCCTACATACATTTAGACCACCCCTCTCTGACCTGCCTACATACATTTAGACCACCCCTCTCTGACCTGCCTACATACATTTAGACCACCCCTCTCTGACCTGCCTACATACATTTAGACCACCCCTCTCTGACCTGCCTACATACATTTAGACCACACCTCTCTGTACCACCAACCTGCCTTCATCCAATGAAAATGCCACCTACCTAACGTTCTTCTAACAGGTTAGAACAGGCGTATAATTAGATCTCTCATAGGCTACAGGCTGCCATGGTGTTGTTGACATGTGCGTTGGCATGCAATAATTCTGTTGTCAGGGAGAGAAATCCAAGACTCAAGAGTTTTTAGACTGAACACCATAAAAGGTTGTAGTATTCAGGAACATGTCAGTATATCTGTGATTGGGGAGCAGGAAGGAGCGGGTTAGACCCAGCTCTGGTGCCCACGTCAGAGCTGTTGAGTCAACACTACACTGGAACTCCTACACCAGTGCGAGTCTGTGGTCAAGGAGGTGGTGGGACATTGGAGGGTGTTTTTTCCACCGTAACTGCACTTTTCCCCACTGCTCCAATGAAAGCCGTGCTTGTGTCTAGCCCGTGAGATCACTTATTGACATCTGTACACACATACATGAAGATACATTACATAGTCCTGAATCAGGCCTTGTGTGATTCCAGCAGCAGACTGCCAAGTTCCCCAACCCCCACATTGCCCTCCTGAGCCCATGCGACTGAGGTGTGATTATGAAACACAAATATCACACAGGGGCGGGCCCTGCGATTACCCAGCTGCCAGGCTTCTCAAAACAAACCTCCCTCTGATAAGACGCTGACACAAAGTCATTAGTTCATGGCTAAAGCATTTTTTTTCTCTTCATGCTATTAGATGACATAGTTTGAGTCCATGCCAAGAGTAGAATCACTCTCTCTTCAGAGTAGACTGTCTCACAAGGTGCTAATGGTTAGCCCTGTGAGACACTGTCAGAGGTGTGACACTGTCAGGTGCTGCTCAGAGTTAAAGGTCTGGATGGCTTAAACACACTCCCAGCCAAAACACTGGCTCCACAGTCTCTTTAACAGTCATCTCCTTCCTTTCATAGTTATTCTTATCCTCACATTGTTTTTTCCCCCCATTTTATTTAATTTTTTTAAATTTTACCCCCTTTTCTCCCCAATTTCGTGGTATCCAATTGTTAGTAATTACTATCTTGTCTCATCGCTACAACTCCCGTACGGGCTCGGGAGAGACGAAGGTCGAAAGCCATGCGTCCTCCGAAACACAACCAAGCCGCACTGCTTCTTATCACAGCGCGCCTCCAACCCGGAAGCCAGCTGCACCAATGTGTCGGAGGAAACACCGTGCACCTGGCCCCCTTGGTTTAGCGCGCACTGCGCCCGGGCCGCCACAGGAGTCGCTGGAGCGCAATGAGACAAGGATATCCCTTCCGGCCAAACCCTCCCTAACCCGGACGATGCTAGGCCAATTGTGCATCGCCCCACGGACCTCCCGGTCGCGGCCGGCTGCGACAGAGCCTGGGCGCGAACCCAGAGTCTCTGGTGGCACAGCTAGCGCTGCGATGCAGTGCCTTAGACCACTGCGCCACCCGGGAGGCCCCCCCATTTTTATTTTAACATGTATAAAACATACATTTTGTTAAATCAATCATACTTTTTGTTCTATTATGAACTTACTTATGAACTACTCATACTTGTTTTTATTTTTTTTTAATTCTTAAACTTAACACTTTTGATCGATTGTTATTGTTATTTACTACATTGTTGATGAGCATTGAGGAGTGTGTGCATGTCACCAATAAACTTGGATTTGATTTGACATTCAGATCTAGTTTGAATGTGTTTAGTAACTAAAGGGTAATTTGATGTAAAGTGATAGGACATGACCGAGCCTGTGTGGCCTGTTGCAGGGGTGTGGCAGTGCCAGGGCTGCATTGGGCACGTGTGAGTGGGCATGATGTTTAGTCTGGGACAGGGGTGGGGAGATTTGATGCTGGGTGTCTGGGGGGCCATCAGGAAATGAGAGGGAGGTAGCTGAGCCAGGGTGGGCTTAGGACTTGATGGCAGACCCACCCATAGTACTGTTACTATCTGGGCGCATGGGTCTGGACATTGGAGAAAATAGCGTATTAGGCAAGGCTCGTTTCAGGTTCCAAACAGTCCACCTTTCGCTTTGGAGAGAACATTATAGTGTTATGCTATTATATACTCATAGGAATCTGAAAAAAACCTGACAACTTGGAATTGTGTTTGTATATTCAGATTTCTTCAGGCATTAACAATATGTCTGTACAGTCATCCCTGTCATTGTATTTGGGTGTGTCTACACTGAGGTATGCCCAGTAGGTTTTGCTGTCACAGGTTGTTCAAGTATAAATGTTTTCATATCTGTGCCTCTCTCTACAGCTCTTCCTGTTGGAGGAGACAAGGGAACGTAAGTTTGACAGCCATGCCAGGGCCATCCAGAAAGCCTGGCGCAAGTATGTGGCCCGCAAGAAGTACGTTCAGATGAGGGAGGAAGGTGAGTGACAATCATGTTTTGAAAAAAACGAAATAGCCTAATCATCATGACTAATATTACAACTTAGATGTCAAATAGTATCAAGGCTCTGGTCTAATGCTTCTGAAAATGAACTGAATTGAGACTGTATGTATGCATTCTTGTCTTACTGCCTGTCCCTGTGTGTCCGTCCCCAGCCTCTGACCTGCTGGTGAACAGGAAGGATCGGAGGAGACACAGCCTCAACAGGAACTTTGTAGGGGACTACCTGGGTATGGACGACAGGCCTGAGCTACGACAGTTCCTGGCCAAGAGGGAAAAGATTGACTTCGCTGACAAAGTCACAAAATACGACCGTCGCTTCAAAGTGGGTGTCTTGAGCAGCAGAATTCTCTGCTTGTTTCTGATATTGTTAGTCCAATGACCATTTGTCTCCTCTCTGTACATATGTGTTTCCAGGGCATTAAGAGAGACTTGATCCTGACCCCGAAGTGTATGTACCTGATTGGGAGAGAAAAGGTGAAGCAGGGCCCTGAGAAAGGTCAGGTGACCGAGGTACTGAAGAGGCGGATTGATGTGGAGAAGATCCTGGCTGTGTCTCTCAGGTAAGACCCAGATATTATGACCCAGGTCCTAGGCGCCAGGAGAGGCTGGCAGGGTCTGCCTAGTCCCATACTGACTGTTTAGTGTTTATTCCCCTTAGGCAGTAAGAACACACAGGACCAGCAGACTCAAGGCCTCGCAAAGTCAGCTAGTTAAAGTGCAACACTTTTCACCAGCTGTCACAAATAGATGCACAATGTACTGTACATAGAGACTATTGGTCTTGTCAGTGATGTCATCCAAACGCTTGTACATTCATGGTATCAAGGTTTCTGTATTTTCAAGTACAAAAGATACTACTCACTGGGTCTCAATAAGAAACTTGATAAACAGCTCAGGAATCAGCCCCCCATTACACATGAGATTGTTCTGTCAGCTCACATAAACCCACCATGTTAAGCTACAGCTATCTGCAGAAATGTAAAAGCTACAAAGTCTGGATGTACGATCACTCAAGTCCCCATGTTCCTTTAAATGTCACACATGGGCTATTGCAAACATGGAAGAGATTCAAACCTCTTGTATATATCTGCTCCTGTGTGTGTGGGTGTGTAAAGGCTATTTGAATACACATTCTCAACACAACTACATAGTACGCTTCCGAGTAATTATTTTATTCTGCCTTTATTTTACCAGGCAGGTCAATTAAGAAGAAATTCTTATTTACAATGACGGCCATTTTGTTTTGTTAAAGTCACCAGTAAAGACAAATAATACTGACAGCATCAGCCTAGAGGTCAGGTCAGGTCAATTATTACGACCCACATTACTCTGTGACCCACTAAGCTTACATTTGCATAAAACCAGTGAGGAAAAAAGAAAGAACAAGAACTTGACTGGTCAAAGCCGTGTTTAACACTCAACTAGATTATGAGTGTAACTCTAGGACTTGTATTATCATATAGCTTGTTGTTCAGTACTTCTATATCTGTTTGAATGTTGCACATGACATTGTAGAAGACTTTGTAGAGGCACAGACGTGGCTTTTGAGTCTGTGTGATTGAGTGGGGGGTTGTGGGTAATATGAACCAGGTGGTGCTGGGAGGGAAAGCAGGCATTGTAAAAAGCTCATTGGAGAAGACTTTAGTTCATTGGGGGGAAACAGTGCATCGCTGTGTGAGTTGCAGGAACAGGTTTCCCTTTCTCCTTAGTTACCTGCTGCGTTGTCTCTCGCTGGTTATATGCAAATGTCAAGCTTAGTGGGTCATGAAGTAATGTGGGTTATAATAATTGACCTGACCTGACCTCTGGGCTGATGCTGTCAGTATTATTTGTCTTTACTGGTGACTTCAACAAAACAAATGGCTGTCATCGTAAATAAGAATTTGTTCTTAATTGACCTGCCTGGTAAAATAAAATAATTAATCTGGAGCGTTTGGCGTTTACATGCAGATGTACTATGTTTTGTGACAATAGAATCGAATGTCGAATTCACAATCGCTCTCCTCCAACATATCAGTTCAAACTTCAAATCAAACTTTATTAATATCTGTCACATTACAGTGCATGACACAAAGTTGCTCCCCAGTCCCAACTGATTGGTCTGTCCCTCAGCACGATGCAGGACGACCTGCTGATTCTGCATGAGCAGGAGTATGACAGCCTGCTGGAGTGCACCTTTAAGACCGAGTTCATCAGCCTGCTGGCCCGCAGGTTCGAGGAGAGGACCCAGAGGAAGCTGCCGCTCAAGTTTGGCACCACGTACGTGCTGTAAACACAAACATGCCTTTAAACAGACAATGTGATATATGGGTGGAGTGGAAGTAGACAAAGCTTTGGTCAACATTATTTACAATACTCTGGGGTTGTTCTGGAAATACTGCGTTTGATTTGGTACTGAGATAACGGATTACATTTCTCTGGCAGTTTCCAGTGGATGGTTTGAGTCAGTGGTTGTAAGGGAGATCTCTCTGCTCTGTCTCTCAGACTGGAGCTGAAGCTGAAGAAGGAGAACTGGGGTTTCCTGAGTGGAGGCGGCTCCAGACAGGTGATGTTTGTCCAGGGCCAGGGGGACGTGGCTGTCACAAAGCCCTCCAGTAAGACGCTGCAGGTCAGCATTGGAGCCGGTCTGCCCAAGAACACACGTGAGTATTACAGGAGTAGGGTGTACCATCCCTCCACATCAGGATTCAATCGACATGGTGTTTTCTTAGTGTTGTCTGAAACATGCTGTTTACTGACTTAGAGTCCCCTTTGTAGGTCCCACCAAGAAGAGCTTCACTCAGAGTCGCTCCAGCGTGTCCAGAACCCATCAGAACACTCCCACACGGGCTGCCCCTGGGCCTCCAGGTAGAATAATCATTAGCTGATGTAGGCCCTCACCCCTGTACATAACAAAGCAGTTAGCAACACTTAATGACAACCATCTTCCTCTTTGTCACAGTTTCCCATCAGAATGGTGGTCCGAAAAACACCAACCACATGGCCAATCAGAGGAACACCTCACAGCATTCCAATCAGAGGCCTCCGTCAACAGGCAATGGGTCCCGCCCCTTCCTGCCCAACAACGTCATTCTGAAGGAGAGAGGCAGCAACCATCCTAAGCCCAACCAGCCAAACCTGGACTGTCTGAAGGTCCCTGACCAGGGGGCGGCAGGGTGAGTACTGGCACCAACAGCCCTGATTACCTCCCAATACAGAGCTCTAAGGACTGATAACTATAATGACTTACTATACAGATATGTTTGCTCTTACAAAAACATGTAAATACTGAGGATGAGTATGGTGTGTAACATGGTGTGTATGAGTGTGTGTTTGTGTCAGTATGGTGCAGTGTTGTTTCAGTGTGCACACACACACACACACACACACACACACACCTACCTGCTGTAACTTGGATGATGTATTCCTTTATAGTAACGGAGGCGCCTGGACAGCTTCGAATGGAGGAATGTGAGTCAGTGTTTGCGGTGTGTTGGGTGATGGTTCAGGCCTTAGCCAAGCCAGGCGCAGCTCACTGGCATGATGTGTATATCTCTCCCTGGCTCTCCTGTAGCTAGATGCTCTCCTTCTTGCTTGTAGACATCTCTCTAACAGAAGGCAAAACCTATCATCTGATTGGATGAACTACTGGAAAAAGTCGGAGCCCAGTAACATGCTGTCAATCATTCTGTTGTTGAAGAGTTATTTTGCTCCAGAATTATACCTTCAAAGGCATGATATGGATTCCTGATATGGAATCTATTGTCATATAATATCGCTAGATCCCACTGCTTGCAAATTACTGGGCTTGCTTTTTTCTCCCAAAATCGAGTCTGGTGTCAGTTAACATGGAAAACCTCCATTGGGTACGTCTCAATGGTTTTGAGATATCCTGGATACATATCTTGGGGAAGCAAGACATTACTTTTTTATTGGTGATTCCTTTGGTGTGATAGTTCGCTTATTGGTTGACTTCGTGAAGGGGTTGTGTGTGTTTTTTTCATTTTTCATCTCTAGCCTTCTCAAGTTAATTCACTGTATTTACAAATAACTTTCCAGTATTTTACACTCCATAATACCATGTGGTGATTTCCAATGAGACTTACCCCCACACCATGGGGTTACCAGTGTTTTATGCTAACGTGAGCTCTAGTGTGGTGTTTCCACAATAACTAGTCTTTAGTATGACACTAAAGACTTGTGGTGCGCATAATCAACCATCTTTGCATCTTTCAAAACTGTTGCTTTATGAGAAGGTGTTAAAGTTCACTTTTAGACATTGTTATGTCCTGTAAGTACCAGCTGAAAAGTACCCAGGGCCTTGCCTCGGCTCCAAGTCAGAGCAGGTCCGCCGGAGCCATGGCCCAGTGAGACACGGGTGCCGGCCCGCGTAAATGGAAACAGAAAAGAGCCTTCTGGGTAAAACACTGGGGTAAATCCTAATTGGAAAGGCACCAATAGTGTTGTACATAGTTGTACTGAGACAAATCTATGGGATGGCTCGCCATCTTGTGGTGGAACTGTGCATATCAAATTCTATTTAGTCAGGTGTCTTTGAAAGAAACAATGGAGTAAGCACAAACCAATCCAATAATAACTACCACACAAACTCACATGGTATGTTCTTTCATCCCAATATTGATAACTTCACATCCTTTGCTAAAGCCACACAATCACCAGCTTTCCTAATGACTGACTGTAGTGTTCTAGTCAGCCAGTAGAATAGTGTCACACTAATGAAGGATAGGAGACTTTTCTTTGATATCTAAGGCTCGCCCCTGTTGTCTTTCTCTTTATTCCTCAGTGTCCAAAGACAGTCGGTCAGTAGACCACCACCAGGAGGGGGGCGACCCAAACCTGCCCCCAAACCCAAGCCCCAGGTGCCCCAGTGCAAAGCCCTTTATGCCTATGATGCTCAGGACACAGATGAGCTCAGCTTCAATGCAGACGACGTCATCGACATCATCAAGGAAGGTAATACACAGGAGGCAGAAATCACATCATCGCACAAAGGGAAAATTATTGGATTTTGTTTGGTGGGGGGTGCATAAAACATTTGCACTTTAACGCTTTCACACTTTTAAAAAATGTAACACTTTGGACTTTAGTCCCATTGTAAGCAAAGTCTTCTTTCTTGATCAGATGCTTCTGGCTGGTGGACGGGGAGGCTACGGGCAAAGCAAGGCCTGTTCCCCAACAACTACGTCAGCAAGATCTAGGCGCTGCATGAATAACAGCTGACTGTCAATCACCAGGAGAGAAGTACACACCTCTACTGACTGAAGGGAGGAGATAGAGCTACCAAACAAAACAAAGAGATTTTGTGAGAGAAGAGAGAAACCAACATTTTTTTTCACCACTCCTGTATTGTAGCCTTCTTCTGGATGTAACTTCCTGTTATTCTGGACAGACGAGTGTCAGGCTTGCAATGAAGTTCTATTTTTATGAGGATCTGAGGGCAATACTTTATTGTCCAGGGGCAAATCGCTACACAATCCCTGTGAGCACTGAACAAATATTTATTGTATTAATATAGCTTTCTACATTCTCCCTCCCTATCTTTTTCACTTCGCTATGGTTATAAGGTGATATTGTGGATGCATATAAATGATATGCATGATATGTGGAACCAGGTTGTAATTACATTTTTCATATTTCTCATTTTGGAAATGAAAGGGTTTTAAAATGAATTCTGGGTTGTTTCCAAGAAGCCACTGTCTGTTCAAACAATTATCTGAAAGGGGATTTGTGCTGCTAAGCTGAATTTAGATGTATTGGCTATAAAAATATGTTGACAAGACATTTACATAAAATGGACATTTTAATAGTTCATTGCACTGTGATTTTATAACTTCGGCAATGCATTTCACCAGAAAAACAATGACCAAATGGGTTTGATAACCAAATGCTCAAAACACTGCCAATTGTTATTGGTCAGCTAAACAAATGCAATCACTTGTGGGAAAAGGAAATGCAGTGTAACTTTCAATAGTTAAGTCTTCAGGAATCCCCTGCTCTTATTTCCAAAACGTGAGTGATATCCCTAGAACTCTTGGGCCACAGTGTACTGTACTCTGTGGTTTATAAGCACTTTATCAGTAGCTACAGGTATTAACTTGGACAGACTGGTCACTTCTGCCACAGCTAGTAATTCTTGGATATTTTGAAAGGTTGCAAACTAGAGATGGGCCTAGTTACTGGAGGATACTTTGTTTACATAAGAGCTACAATTCTAGGTATACTGTATGTACATCTTGACATTTAGGAATTATGTCAATACTGTGTTAAATTTCACTTAATTTAAATTTTATTTTCTCAATTCTGCTTTTATTACATTTTATGTAGATTTTAGTTCACAGTATGGGTCATTAGACGGAGTTTGTTCTTTCAGGTGAAAGCAAAGAATTCCATTGACCTCGTTTTCTTGCTGGTTTCCACAGCTTTCGAATTCTCCATTTATGAAAATCATTAAGGGCTGGTTTCAATCCATATCATGGAAGTAGCTTGGAAGAGCCGTGTTAAAAATATAATTTCCGATTGAAGCGTTTACCGTGAATGTAGTCTAATTGCGCTGCAGCAGATCTTCAGCACTATGGATTGAATAGAGCCCTAATATATTTTTTTACAGGCATAGTTGTGGTCCTGTATGGTGGAAAATACAATTGTGCATTATGGCAAATGAGTCTTTAAACATGTACTAATGTAGTTACTGTGCTTATGTAATTAAAGACGTTAGTGATTTTTGCGTAAAGGCTCAACCCGGCCTCTTCCTCATCCTGCCCTAGCTGGACAGGAAATACTACTTCCCCATAGCTTGGTCCTAGATGTTTGTAGCTTTACCAGTTGGTCAATAAGCGTTGGCGAGAGTACATGTTAACTGCAACATCCCAGGGCAGCTTGATGAAAGGTGCAGCTGTTGGTTCAGGAACACAGGGCTGTAAAACCCTACAGTATAGTCAATAAACTTTACCATAATTACTGTATTTCATTTAGAGGGAAAGTTACATGTCTTAATGAAATGGCTGGCCCATAACGTTATTGTAGCACAACTATTAGTTGTTTATGAAATGCATTATACTCCTGTTCACATTTGGAGTGTTAATAATTTGACTACAGGTGGTGTTTCACTCTTTGATACTCCATTAAGAATAAAATTTAAACTAGGCTGTGGCTTTGGATTTTAATGACTATTCAACATTGACTTACCAAATAATGGATACACAGCTATGTTTAAGCATACATCCAAAATGCATCTAGACAATATTTAAGATGGTTCAAAACTTTTATTTGTACAAATTTAAATATTTACATGTACTTAAAAGCAGCAGTCTAAAAGGCTCTCACGATAGATTCTTAGAGACAAAAAAATTGTTAAAAAATAAAGTGCAGCAGATTAAGAATCAGTCTGTAATCACATGACATTAGGGTTTATGTTCTGGGAGCAGAGCAGCAGCCATGCCATTTACAACTGCAGACTTCAGCTGAGGGATGAGGCTGATCCTCATTAGCCTGCTGCTTGCATACTTATTCTTGACAGCCTGGAGCACAAGTTAGACAATGGTTATGGTTCTTTCCAAGATCTGGCATGTAATCATTTTACCCAAATCCAATGGTTTAAGATTAAAAATCACTAGAGCAAGGTCAAGCTATCAGACAACTTACCTGAAGCTTTGTTCGCCCTTCATTGACAGAGACGACATTTTTGGCAATGTGCTGCATGATTGGCTTGAGGTGGTTCTCATTATAGGTAGAATAATGCTCCTGCGTTGGAGTCTGCACAAGAAGCATAACCAATAGTAAAAAAAAAATGGACCATATGTTGCTAGCACCAAATCAGTTTGAATGTAATCTATGATAATCTGAGTGGACACATCCCATAAACATCCCAATAATTGCCAGGAGAGCAGCTTACCCAGTTGAGCTCATCAAGCAGCAGCTGGGAGAGGCACAAGGCTGCAGCAGCAATCTCAGAAGGATGGTAGTGCACCATGTCATAGTCAAGGAGGGTCAGTTCCATGAGGTATTTGGCTAGTGTGTGCTTCTCAACATCAGCCTGAAAATACAACCACTGGTTAAGTCACTGCATGCAAGTAATAATGTAACCTTCTGGTAACCCGTCGGTTGTTGATTGCTTTTCCACCTCAAACAATTAAATAATTGCAGTTCATGTTGATAGGCAATTTTAAAAAATACACCAGTAAAGGAAAAACGATGAAAACATGCATGTCATTGAATAACCTACATTGCCAGCCTTGGAGGCTCTCCTGAGGAAGTGTAGGGGTAGAGGCCGTCCAAGCTCAAAGTTCAGACTCTGCAGAATCAGCTGTTCCATCTCCCGAATATGGGCCTTGGTGAATGCATTGTCTGTGATGTAAACGAAATCGCCAATCTCCGGGGAATACATCTCTTCATACTTGGATGCCAACAACATGGCAGTCACGCCAACCAGCTGGAGCTTCTTCCGGCCGATAGTTTGCACCTTGATAGAGGGGTTATAAAAAAGTGAACAATGGGATGTACAATTCAAAACTTTATTTTTAACGAGGCTTACCTGAAGAAAGCGATCTAGGATGGCCACAGTCAAATAAAGAGTCTCCTGCAGTAGCTGGAACCTGGAATGCACCTGAATCAACCAGTCAATCAGGAGAGCGCGCATGCGTCCATTGATCTCATAGCCATTCATGTACTTGGGCCGGACAGACTGCTGGGTCTGTTGAGGGGAAAACATCAAGATAGACAATGAGACCAGTACAAAATATTTAACAAGTCAGCACCATGTTAGCCTAGAGAGAAAACACAAGTTACCTCAAGGCGCTGCAAATATCCATAGATATCCTTTATATATTCAGAGCACAGTTGTGGCATGTCTGAATCCCCTTCGTCAATGTCTTCTACAGCAAGTAGAGCTACTGAGAACGCCTGACACAATTCCTCTTCTTTCATGGACACGTTAGCAGACTCTCCAGGCTGAGGAACTTGATGCACTGGGGAACGTTGAGGCCGAACAGCTGCTGGCTGGTCTTTTTGGTTCATAGATTGTTTGGTTGAAGCCTTAGCAGCAACAGTCTTCTGTAGAAAGTATAGAGAAGCATGTTTGAGAACGATCTGGGTGAGTAACTAGTGAAATCAGACAGACAATGGACCAAATATTACCGTGCAAGACAACATACCTTAAACAGCACCGCTTTGCTGGCATTAGGAAAGTTGGACAGCTCTCCAAGCACAGCCCTTCTTACTCCAGCTACGTTTGCTTTTCCCATTAGTGCTGGGTTGTCTGCGTTCCTTAACTGTTTAAGACAAAATGACCCGTCAAACCAACCATGTGAACACAAATTATAACTAATAAAAGTTTCGCATCGCTTGCTAGCTAACACGGCAAAGAAATGGCCTACTAACGTCGTCAGTTAATGACAAAACGTTCAATTTAACCATGCCAGATTACACTAGGTAACTTACCTAGCTAGATGTTCAGGCAGGTAAAATAACTCAATTTTAGGCATTGTAGTTGCTTACCTACTTGATAACTTGGCTAGCTAAACAAAAAATAGCAAGCTGAAAAGACAACTACGCAAGCCGTATTACTTTGACAAGCACAAGTAACGTTAGCTGTGAGTAACATGCACACAAACAAATTAGCTAGTCCATATTGTAAAAACTCACCGCAGCACGAACTTCTAATGACGACATCTTCACACTTTGTTAAAAACACGGCAGTTAGACAGCCAGCTATAATGTGCAAAACCTCGCTTTAGTTCTGTTATTTGCTCGCTATCTCCACAGACACAAGGCCCAAGTAAACAAGTCACAACGAACAATTCCACAGTCATTCAAATACCGCTCTGTTGATTCTAATTGGATACCGCTTCATAGAATGCACCTCTTTCATTGGTTGCCAAAGAGAATGACGTCGCACAATCAGAACGGATCTCATTTCTTTTCCTCTTTTTTTCCAACAACAAATCAATACAGAAAGTACACGGGGGGAACACAAGTTTACATAAATAAGATACAAAGGACAATTGGGCGAGGGGGTACAATATCACATTACACAAGGGCCTTAAGGGACATACACTTATAATTCTATCAGCTTTTTTGTTGGTAGAGTATTTCATTGTCTTAAAATATAGTACAATTTTTGTTGTTGTAAGGTAAGACAATGTGGTGTTTTGTTTGTAAATGTATATTTGTGAATATGAAATTTGGCCAAAATAATAATTAAATGAATTACATAAAATTGTTTCAATTTATATCTATCTTAGGTAAAGAATCCAAGCAGTACATCTCTCCACAATAGTGTAAAATCTTCATAAAGGTATATATTGCTGATAAATTCACTTGGCCAAAATAACATATGTTTTATGAATTGACCAAAATGCTAATCTTGGCTACTCTTGGCTAAACACTACACTTGGTTTTCACTGATTGATGAGTAGTAATAAGTAAGGGGAATATTCATAAAATCTACATAGAATGCATGAAATAAGTTTTTTATTCTTGCTGCAGGCTCTTTGGATACATGGATGGATACTTCAGTTAATCTTTACTTAATGACTACAGATTATAAACAGTTTATACGCAGGAGCTGAATAGGCATTTTTTTTTACTGCTATATCACATCTAGTGTCTTCAAAAAGCATTCATACCCATTGACTTACTCCACATTTTGTTGTGTTACAGCCTGAATTCCAAATGGATTAAATAGAGAATTTTTTTCTCACCTTATCATCTAGAGAAAACATGTTTTCATATTTTTTTGTTAGTTTTTTGTACATGAAATACATAAACATCTAATTTACATAAGTATTCACACCCTGTCAATACATGTTACAATCACCTTTGGGAGCCTTTAAGGCAGCAATTACGGAGTAATTCTAGGTAAGTCTCTAAGAGCCTTGCACAACTGGATTGTACAATATTTGCCCATATTTTTGAAAGAAATTCTTCAAGCTTTGTCAAATTGGTTGTTGATCAATGTTAGAAAACCATTTTTAAATCTTGCCATAGATTTTCAAGCAGAATTAAGTCAAAACTGTGACTTGGCCAATCAGGAACATGTACCGTTTAATTTGTAAGCAACTGTGGTTAAGGTTATTGTCCTGCTGAAAGGTGAATTAATCTCCCAGTGTCTGGTGGAAAGCAGACTGAACGAGGCTTTCCTGTAGGATTTTGCCAGTGCTTAGCTTCATACCGATTCTTTTTTATCCTGAAAAACTCCCCATTCCTTAACGATTACAAGCATACCCATAACATA
The DNA here is from genome assembly GCF_029448725.1 of Salvelinus fontinalis. NCBI lineage: Eukaryota > Metazoa > Chordata > Actinopteri > Salmoniformes > Salmonidae > Salvelinus > Salvelinus fontinalis. The sequence continues at coordinate 67,017,436 of NC_074668.1, read as the reverse complement.
ATTCAGCCACCACTATGCTTGAAAATGTGGAGTGGTACTCAGTAATGTGTTGTATGTGAATATTTTTTATTCTGTACAGTCTTCCTTTTCACTCTGTCCATTAGGTTAGTATTGTGGAGTAACTACATTCTTGATCCATCCTGTTTTCTCCTATCACAGCCATTAAACCCTGTAACTTTTTTAGTCACCATAGGTTTCATGGTGAAATCCATGAGCAGTTTCCTTACTCTCCGGGAACTAAGTTAGGTAGGACGCCTGTATCTCTGTAGTCACTAGGTGTATTGATACACCATCCAAAGTGTAATTAATATCTTCACCATGCGCAATGGGATATTCAATGTCTGCTATTTAAAAAAAAAATGTAATCTACCAATAGGTGCCCTTCTTAGCGAGGCATTGGAAAACCTCCCTGCACTTTGTGTTTGAAATTCCCTGCTTAAATGAGGGCCCTTACATATCATTGTATGTGTGGGGTACAGAGATGAGGTAGTCATTCAAAAATCATATTAAACACTATTATTGCACACAGAGTCCATACATCTTGTGACTTAAGCACATTTTCACTCCTGAACTTCAGGCTTGCCATAACAAAAAGGTTGAATACCTATTGACTAATGACATTTCAGCTTTTCATTTTTAATTAGTAAAAAAAAAAAAAATGAATTCCACTAACATTATGGGGTATTGAGTATAGGCCACTGACAAAAAAAATCAAAATGTAATCAATTTTAAATTCAAGCTGGAACACAAAATTTGGAAAAAGTCTAGGGGTGTGAATACCAATGTTACCAATATTTTTTGTTGATAGTAGATCCCTCAACGTGCAGTTGTGAAATATGGACCAACATGCATAGGTGAATGGTAAAACACAAATAAACAGACACAGGAAAGAGTTCTAACTTTATTAATATTATTTTAAAACTAATATAAATCCCATGGAATATCATCCTGGTGCCATTAAGTCTATGAATGCATGGATACCTGCCATAAGTACTGCATTCCAACACTCCATTCAAAATTATTTTTTTCCAAAACTCAGCAATCAGAGTGGAAATACATGGCCTCAGCGCACTCTCTTTACAACACTCCTGTCTGTTCTCTCCTGTGCAAGTATATGCAAGTTAGCAAGTCGAGAATAATATTAGTGTTATCTTTTCAATGGCAGCAAAGAGAGATTGCTGCTGCACAGCTACAGAGAGAGAGAGGGAGAGTGTGGGTAAGAACAATGATCTGGGTTGTAAGAAAAATCAGCTACTTATTTATTATTCTGAGCTGAGCGCTGTGTATTTCCCTCTGAAAATAGAAACGGGGATAAACCAATGCCATTCCCAGTTCCAAACAACAGATATCCCCAGGTTGCAGGCTCATGTGAAACTGGTTGCATCTGTGGGCCTGAGATCCCCTTATAGAACCCAGTTTTCCATCTGGGGCCTGTCTGAGGGAGAAATCCAAACAGAACACAGAGACTGTATCCTCAGCAGACCTCAACAATCATTCCATTGAAAAAGAAGGTGGTGCAGGAGAGGTGTAAGACACGCATGTGCATTTTCTGGGAGGTGAGGTGAAGTTTGAGTTTATTCCCACTCTAGAAATACTGGGTGAACACAAATACAGCAGCTGATCAGTTTAACATGATTTTTTCCTAATTAAGGAATGTCTTGATTTACCTTCTTAGAAACGAAACATCTTCCACTAGCAAACCACATTGTCTAAACATAAACTAATCAATACAATGATTGGTAAAATGAGTCCTGCAATGTTTTTAAATGGAGGTTGACATTCTACTCCAGTAAAGCAAGGCATTAGGTATATAGAAATGCTTCTTTACTTGAGCAGCTATCCTCACCTGCAAGTTGTTAGGCCATGAGAAGCCCACAATACATGTGCAAAGAAATGCATTGCGAGGAGCCATGCAAAAAATAAAAAATAAAAATAAAATATGACACGAGGAAACAATCAAAAGCTACATAAAAGCTTTATAAATACAATAACATTTTAAATCCGTAATGGAGATGTCAATTCTAGCAGTATTGTACTGTGTGATAGCTGGCACTCTAGGCTCAACGCTTTTTTAGCCTGAAGTTTTTATTTTCTCATAGTGGATCTGCGCAGGTAATTCATGCCCTCTTTGGTTGACTGCAGTTCTGAAGAAAAATTCAAACAATAAACAACAATGAAAGAAAATTCCAACAAAGAGTTGTTAGAAAAACAGCATCAACTCTCAACGGCAGACAACTGCGCCTCGATATCCACTCTGCAGATGGGGCACTTCTTATTGGTGAGGAGCCATTGGTCCACACACAGTTGATGGAAGAGATGCATACAAGGTAGGCGTCTGTGGAAGAGAGAATATATTGTTAGACAGACTTTGAATTTCATCTTCATTATGAAAAGATCTGGTAAAGTTGGAATGAAATGACAATGAATACAATTAGTTTAATTTGGTTTGTTGAAAGATAAAAAATGAACATTCACTCATTACAGTTCTTACATTACACCAACAGAGGGCAGAAACTCACTTGATCACATGAGCACATATGTTGAGCTCCAGAAATGTCCTCTGAGACCAGTCATTTTCAGACACTCAAAGGATGAGTTTTCTGCTGATTACTATATTTGGGTGTTGAGAAAATCTCCACGGGATATCAAGAGAAAATGTGGGAAAGGAGTGGTCGTTCTCACACAAAAACAGCCCGCATTAAAACACACGCTACAGTATAACTGTACCTGACGTCCTCCCCTTCCTCCAGTATTGACAGACAGATGGTGCATTTCTCCTCTGTGTCTTCGTCTGCCCCCTCATCTTCTTCTTGCTTACCATGCAGCTTTCTCTGTTAATGGAAACATTGGAAAACACCATTATAGATACACAGCACCAAAAACAAAGTTCCAACAAAGACAACTCTTATTCACATTATAAAGACGTATTAAACAGGGAAGGCAAAGACCATTTTATGAGGGTTACCGTAAAACACGATAAATGTATTCAGGGTTCACAGGCTGTAAACATTACAGGTACAGACCAACTTGCGAATAAACTATCCTTTATGACTGATAGAGAGCTTACTGTATACAGTACAAGCATTATGAGGGTGAACACATATCCCTATGAGGACAGAGATAACGGTAATTTTGTCCTGGCTACAAAACATGTCATCCCTATGGATCAAGGTAATATGGATTTGGAAAAAATATATTGAAATAAATATTCCAAAAAAACCTATCAAATGTTTCTACTGCCGAATCCCCTTGCCCCCAACACTACTACCATTAACAACTATAAATGAGCAGAGACATGTTTCCAAATTGAATTTGTTTGTTTTTTTCTCACCGAGTCAGAGGTTGCGTGCATATTTTTCCCAATAGTTGCCCATGCTTCAGGGGTTAACTGTTCGTCAATGTCTCGCTCAGTCTCCAACACCTTCTGTATTGGGCAGCAGGTTATTAGGTTACTTATTTAAATACATTTGGAAAACTAGATGGAATCTTTCCCTACAATGTTTTCTAAAGGCTGAAACTTTGCGTGAAAAGGGACACTTTCTAGTTTCTACAGCATCTGACTTAACGATAGCAATACATTCATATTTTGAAAGGAGCACAAAATAACCACCGAGTGTGCACTCTGTCCCAGAATAAAATCTTGTGCAGACATGCACAAAATACATCACATCAAACTACATTAAATAGGATATGTTCTGAAACACACACACACACACACACACACACTTTTTTATAGGAGTGCTCTCACCTTTTTGTACTTGTGTGGGTAAGTGCACCTCTCTATGGTTCCCTGAGAGGCCCCTCGGTTCACAGTCCCCAATCTCTCCTCTAAATGCAGCAGATCCTGAGGAAAAGGGCAGGAAAACAACCCAACGTGAGACTGAGCCAACTCAGTTCCACACAGCTCATAAGCCACAGCCATAATACGCTCTTAGCGCCTTCATAACTAATTACCAGGGCCAGGAGTGTTTCCTCACCACCTGACCTGAGCAGGAAAAACTCCAGGCCCTAGTTACTAGCTCTTTACTAATCGAGTGTCACCTCATAAGTTCGTCCAAATCCAGTCATTCTGGATGAGATGTAGCGAATGTGCGGGTAGGTTACTTCAGACATGCCAGTGTGCTGTGAGGGAGGCAAAACAATTCCATGGAAATATGTTCACTTCAGTGGAGTACAGTCATTTGTTTCTGTGGGCTACAGTTCATGAAGCACATATAGCGATATAGTATTATCAATTAAGTCTGCTGGCACTGCTCGACATGGGTATAAATTCCAGCTAGCATTGAGAAAAACTGCATTTTTGATAACCGCAGAAGGTTCACAATTTCATATTTTCGGACATTGTGCATTAACTTTTAACATCTTTTCAAAGAGGCATCCATTGATTTCAGGCAACCCGTTATGTTGAATATGCACTTGAAATGCCTTACGGTCCACCATTAATTGCCAACGCATTATTCATGTGGCCCAACAAACCATCCTTGAAAAAACAGATGTTATAAATAGAGGACTAGCATCATTCATCTAAGCCATACTTCTCATGTATTCTAACGTAGGCACGTGTGCTTAGAGTGAGGGTGCCAGCCGTGCACTCACCATGAAGGGGATGGGGAAGTGGTGCAGTCTTGGGGGAGGGTGGTAGTGGGGCAGGTGAGGGTGCAGGTGTCCTGAAGGATATGGCGCCACGGTCACTCCAGCCTCGATACCCAGCTCCCTACAGAAGAGAACCAGACCAACAACAGTCCTCATCAACTCATACATTGACATCACAGATGCCATTTCAACAGTGAAGATGACTGACTATATCCTTAGTGCACAGCAGGCCACAAATACTTTGGTTAAAAAAAAATCTCTTGGCTCTACACGCAAGGCATTGGCCCTCAACTGCTCTAAATGGTACTGACCACGCAGTCCTCTGCTCAGGTTGGCGTGGGTGGGACGACATGGTCTGGGGCACGTGGATGTGGTGGCCATGGCCGTAGTTGGGGTGCATTCTGTGGGGGTGTGGAGGGGGGCGCTCATGTGCTCGTCTGGAGACAGAAAGAGAGGTTTATCAGAAACACAAGAGGGAAAATACCATAATATTGTCCCTGTAATCAGACAATTGGAAGCTACGGTCTGTGTTTGCAGTTGTGTTGCTGCCATCAGACGGGTTGGACAGAGGCTAAACTCACGTGGGGTGTTGCATCATCCTGCGTCTCTGAACCTCCATCCTCTGCAGCATCTCGTGCTGGTGCAGCCTCTGCACAGAGGTCCCCAGCGCGGGCATGTGGTGCTGCAGGGCCTGGTGCTCCGCGGGCAGGTGTTGGGGGGCACTGGAGCCTGTGAGGTGGTGGGCAGGCAGAGGGGCAGGGGGGGGCGGGGGCACGGCGTGGCCAGGGGGGTGGGAAGGCAGGGGCGTATGGAAGGGATGGACGGGGTGGGGGATGACGTAGTCACCCTGTGGAGTGGGCTGAGGAGGGGGAGGAGGGTTACCATGGGAATGGGGGCAGGTGTTAGAGGGCTGGTGGTGCAGGGAGCGTGCCAGGGGGGCGTCTGGGTGTCAGAGAGAGTGAGAATGGTGGGAGAAAGTTGATAAGTAGTTAGTAACACCTTACCAGATCGCCTTTAAGTCCCCTTCCTAATGATGACACCTGATCATCATCATAAGTTATGACTCTCCTCACTGAAACATGCTGCCTGGCTGCTCCCTGTGCTGAGCAGGTCTCCCACCTGAGACCCCGTACAGACCCAGACCCTCTGTCTCTGTCCCGGTCTCCCTCCCTCCCTACTGCAGAGAGAAGGTGGCCGGAGCAGGAATAACTGTCTGACGTGACTGAGTGTAGGGACTAGACAGGTGCGCCAACAGTTCCAATTATCCCTCTAAATATGGCCCCACCAGGGAGCCTCGCCACACTCCTTCTCATTCCACACAGATCTATTCTGAGGAGAATCAGCAATTAACAGGGCCTGTTTGGTAGCACACCCGCAGCACTTAGCACATTAAACATCAGGTGTTTCTCTTAATTACTATTAGCACTGGGTTTCAAGAGTGCCGTTATCGGCATAATCTTTCAAGGTCTGGTGGTAATAGTTACTGTATATATCCTAAAGGCTCACGTGTTTAGTACAGTAGTATGCAGGTTCTGCATGGGAATAACACACTATAGTTACTACTGCAGCATTTCATATTCCTATCAAATCAACACTTAAACAATAGAAACCACACACAAATCTAACCACAAAATAACTTCACCCCCCAAAATAAAAGGCCATCTCCCTTTTGGTGCAGATGTAGCTCTACTCACAGGAGGGGTGCATGAAGTGCCTGCAGGTGGATAGCTGTGGCTGTGGCTGAGGCTGGGCCACCATGGCTGAGCTGAAGGAGTCCACCACTGCGCTGGGCTGGCTGGGCCCTGGCCCCGTTGCATTCTGGGAGTTATAGGCAGCGGGCCGCGACGTGGAGCCTGGACAGCATGGGTCAAAGGCTGATGTTCCATGGAAACTACCGGCCCCGCTGCTCCGCAAGCCACTGTTGCTCAGGTCCACTGGCAGAGTCTGCTTGGGAGGGGAGAGACAGATAGGAGGGTTGGAGAGGAATGAAAAGGAAAGAATAGGGGTGAGAGATACAGGGAGGGGAGGTATGGAGAGAGTAGAACCAGGCTATGATGTTATGGTGCTCCTGTCTGACTTTGATCTCTGTAGTGACCAAATATATAACTAACCAGCAAAACACTAAACTAAAACCACAGGGCTTCATGGTCCAGCCAGCACAAAGCACAAGATACAAGTACAAGACAATGGGCTTCAAAGTTTAGACTGCAGTAAACCGTCTGAGAAAATTCAATCTAAGTGATGGAGTTTCAAATCATAGTAGCAGCCCTCCCTCGTTGAATTATTCAAATAAATAATCATATTTAGACTGATGTATAAAACATGACTTATTCACCTTATTCAGGCAGCATGTCTCCTTTCTCTGAGCTGTAGCTGAGGGCGGTACCTACATGTAGGCCAAGCCCATCAAAGGGCACAGCATTTTGCCTCACCCATGCAACTACTTCCTCCTTTTCATGGTAGAGACCTGACGGCCCAGTTTTGAATACTTGCCCCAGCCCTGCATGAATTATGTAGGAATCAGAGAGTATCAAGACAGAGACGGAGGTCTATAGAGGGAGCCCCTAACCTGACCTGCAGACACAGCCCTCTCAACCCCAACCCAACTCATTACACTTTAACCACACACTGCTCCACTTTGATGGTAAATAATACAATTCAGCAGCTCCTAACAATTAGCAGAATTTAAATTATTCAGCGGTGAACCTGGCTTCAAGGGAGGCTGCCAGCTAGATCCTTTGTAACGTTTTTGTTAAGATACCAGTTATTTGTCTGTTTCAGTTCCTATTCTGTTTTTTCCTTCTTAATCCTTTTTAATCACCTTGAATATGATTCATTGGCAGATATTGATGGAGCCGTTTGTTTAGATACAAAGACTTAGTCAAAGATACATTTGAATGCGATGGTGACATCTGCCAGGGAGAACATGGCTTGCATGGTTTACTAAAACTATAAATTATTTCTAATTTATCTCCAGCTATTGTGGGAGGAAAGGGCAGCCTTTTATCTCATCAGATTCTATTAATTTAGCCTACTTTTATAGATTTTGGGCAAGAAAGAAAATATGATCAAATACTTTCATGACTTAAAAAAATCTCATTTTAATAATGGAATATATTTATAAAATGTTGCTGCTATAAGAAATGCATAAATTCTCTGGTCGATATATTAAAGTTGGGGAAACCTCCAATGCTACAACGTAAAAAACAACAGGGCATCTGAGCATCAACACTCAGGCCTACCTGGTCGTGGTATTGGGTGGAGCTGCTGCTGCTGACCCCTCCCCCTCTGCATGGTGCAGGTAGGGCAGTGGGCCTCTCTAGGGGGCAGCTGGGCTCAGGAAAGGGCAGAGTGGGTGGAGGTGGGTGCTGAGGCACATGGTGATGGTGGTGGTGGAAGTGGTGGGCGTGGCTGTGCTGCTGGGAGCCCGGCTGCTGGGAGGGCTGGGCCTGCAGGCAGCTGGAATGGCCCAGGGTCATGTGACCAGGGGAGGGCACTCCGCAGGGGGAGTGCTGCGGGCAGCAGGAGGGTAACCTGGGCATGGCCGTGCTCCCACTCTCTCCTGCCACGCCGGACGATCCTCTTCTGCTCTCATCTGATAGAAAGATGGAAAACACATTTAAGCTTCAATCATTATTCATAGATGACCCACAGGGAAGATCACTAAACTTATAAAAGGCACACAAGGTTGACATCACTCTTTCTGGAGAGTCTATGGTCTGTCTTACCCTCTGTGCCTGCGGTACCCCTTGGCCCCTGTGCCAGCGTGCTGTCTGGGGCTGGGCCTTGACCAGGGCAGCTGGTGGAGGGGCCAGGAGCATCGTGGGGCTCTGAGGTAGAGGTATGATGAGAGGAGGATGAAGAGGAGGAGCTGACAGTCTGAGCGTGAATGCTGTCAGAGGTGGATGGCACGACAGAGAGATCTGAGGTAGGGAAAAGAGACAGGTAAACAGATTTAATAGGTGGGAATTCATTACATAGCACACATATCCATATGTTTGTTTGTGTGTGTGTGTGTGTGTGTGTGTGTGTGTGTGTGTGTGTGTGTGTGTGTGTGTGTGTGTGTGTGTGTGTGTGTGTGTGTGTGTGTGTGTGTGTGTGTGTGTGTGTGTGTGTGTGTGTGGGGGGGGGGGGGTTCGTTAGGAAAATGTGGCGCCGGACATTTGACCGGCAGCATTTTAATTTACTGGACATCTGAGACATTTACCGGACCCATATGCATTGGGTGCATAACCTATTAGGGCATCCACCCACAGTGATTTCTGTCATTCTGAGCACCAACAGAACACGCAAGTCAAGGACGCAATGAGGTGCCGTCCTTCTTACCAAATTCTGATTTGCACTTTAAAGAGGTTAGAATAACTGTCCACATCTACTTTTCATCAGCCAACGAACAGCAAAATCACTAGCCTGTCAATCTACTATCCTCCACAGTAGAACAGTTGACCTAGTCTATTGGTCAGCTTGTCGAGAAAGAAATAACCTATTCCAAACACTCTGGGATAGTTGTGGGACGATAGAGTCCAAATTCATACAACCAGTAATGCCTAGGCTACATAAAACAAACGTTAAAAAGCAATGAGTCTGATGCAACAGATCATAACGTTTAGCTTAAAATGTTGATCAACTATTATATGCGCACAATGCAGAAAGCTACGCGCGCGTGAATGTTCGTTCCATAACCCAATTAGCGGGAAAACACTTGTCAAAAGGGCACTGCACGCGTGATTGTGGAAATTTAGAAAGAGGGGAGATGTAATATGCAACAACTAGCATGGGTTGCTAATATGACTAGGATTGTGCCTCGGAATACTGGACAATTAAAGAAAGTTGATATAAAATAATTGCCTCCACGTATATGGTCTGATTTTGGCTCGTCTACTTTGAAGCAAGGTAAGACATGCCTCATATGTAGTAAAACGTTCAGGTTTCAAACCATTAAGTATATGTTTTCAAAATGCATACGGCCTCCAGCTCATTGCAAAGTGGTGTGTGACGCGCTGAGGAAGCCTGACTTGTGTTGTCTATGTATTTACTGTTAGAGACGCTGTAGCAGCAGCTCTCGCTCTCTGACAGATTCTCCACTCAAAGGCTCTGTGTCTGTATGCTGTAGGCTTGTGATAAATAAGATATGCCTACATAACGAATATACACAGAGTGAACAAAACATGCTCTTTCCATGACAGACTGGCCAGGTGAAAACTATGTCATCGCTTGTTAAATCCACTTCAAATCAGTGTAGATAAAGGGGAGGAGACAGGTTAAAGAAGGATTTTTAAGCCTTAAGACATGTGTGCCATTCAGAGGGTGAATGTGCAAGACAAAATATTTAAGTGCCTTTGTACGGGGTATAGTAGGAGCCAGGCACACCGGTTTATCAAGAACCGCAACGCTGATGATGGGTTTTTCACAATCAAAAGTTTCCCGTGTGCATCAAGAATGGTCCACCACGCAAAAGACATCAGGGCCAACTTGACAACTGTGGGAAGTATTGGAGTGAACATGGGCCAGCATCACTGTGGAACGCTTTCGACACCTTCTAGAGTCCATGCCCGACGAATTAAGGCTGTTCTGAGGGCAAAAGGGGGTGCAACTGAATATTAAGGTGTTCCTAATGTTTTGGATACTCAGTGTAAGCCTACTATACACACAGCAATTTAATCTGCTCTCCATTTATTTATTTTAAAAATCGGCCAAAAGCTGGCTATTACCGGCTAACGGAAACCCTGATGTGTAGACTGGCTGCAGTGCCTTGGCAGCCAGGGAGAAGAAGAGACCTCATTAGCATTCCACAGTGTGCGCTCCATCTGCTTTTCATAGTCACAAATTAATTTCTCCTCCTCCTCCAAAGAAATGCAAATGCACTCATATCTCACACTGCTCTGTTATTCTGTTATCAGTCACACGGTGCGAGACCATAAAGAGAATGCACCAAATTTGACTTTTAAGTCACATTAATGCTTTGGTCTGGTTTGCTAATGCCTCAGGTTAGAGGGCAAACTGGTCTGGGAAAACATAGCCATTAGCCAGAGATATGCAGGATGTTGGAATGGTAAAGCCATTACAAAACCAGTCAGTCTACACCTGATATATTAAAATAATAATAAATTGAATTTCTAATGTGATTTTCATTTAAATAAATAAAAACAATGAACAACTAGACAGGGAAACTGAAACAAAGAACCCATTTTTAAAAGGTGTATATGCAATGGCTTGGGCTGTCATGAATGTATGAACTGAACTGGAGTAGGCCTATACATCTGGTGAGAATAACGTACGTATATAAATTGGGGATTATTAAATACACAGCTCTTCAATGGACTTTGTAATTCAATGTAGGCTATACTCATCAGGAGTCAGCTGTATATCCCCTAAATCCAGAGTGAAACACTTTACCCACAAAAGCTTTAATACTGCCAGGTGCATTTCATTCCTTGTGCCTAATGCCTCCACATTTACAATGAAGAGCATGCTTCTGGCTACTGCTCCAGTGGCAGGCATCACTGTGACATTTTATCATGTTACAAACATGATAGGATTGACAGTATGAAATGACATGCATCAGAAATGCATTGGGTTGATGTGTAAAAGCCAACCAATGAAAGAGCAGTCGCTCTCAGGGGCACGGTCGCTATTAATATCCCTCCATTTGACGAAAAGATACAGATAAATCATTATTAAAACAGTGTTCGCTTACGGGAACATTTCAAATTGAATTGTGATGACAGGACAATTCTTATTCAAGTTAGCGACAGCCACTCGCTCGCAAGTTTAGAGAGATGTGTGGAAGAAGCTAGCTAATCCTATTAAACAATAGAGTGTGAATGAGAGTATTTAATTTGACATGTAATATTTCCCAACTCCCTAGCAGTGTTAAGCTGGATCATGTAAGAAAGCATTACTCATCAAAATCCACATTTATATGCTGTGCGACAGTCCGGCTATTGTATGCAGCATCTATGAAAAAGCTGTTCCCCAATGTAATTGATTTTTACACATATAATCACCAGATCTATTTTCTTTCTGCCTCAAGAGTAAACTTGCTTCTCTGTATCCGTGTGTGTGTGTGTGTGTGTGTGTGTGTGTGTGTGTGTGTGTGTGTGTGTGTGTGTGTGTGTGTGTGTGTGTGTGTGTGTGTGTGTGTGTGTGTGTGTGTGTGTGTGTGTGTGAGAGAGAGAGAAAGAGTAAGAAACACACACAGAGAGAGAGTGTATGTGCAACCCATTGTATGTTGTTCATATAAAAATGACTGTCCTTCTTAAGAGGACAAATACCTCAGAGGACTACTGTAAACTCGCCTTTGTGTTGAAAGACAAATGAGCCTAGATTTGAAAGAAAAGACAGTGGAAAAACAGAGGCCTAAGTCTAGAACCTCTATGTGACTGTTACATCATATAGTTCATCTCAGAGTGGTATTGCGGGTCGGCACGTTCTCATGCTCACCATCCTCATCCACTGTGAGGTCCACCACCTCCCCGGCGCTCTGGCGCAGAGGCTGGATGACGGTAGAGAGGCGGTGGCGGCCGCGGGGCTCCTGCGGCCGGTTCTGGGAGCAGCTGGGGCCCCAGTACATCCTGCCATGGCCCCCCACCGAGCGAGGCCTGTGGACACAAACACACAGCCAGTTAGATAGGAAGGAGAGGAGGGTAAACAGCCAGATTACACAAGGCTTCAGTTTTCAGACTGACTGAGACCACACTGATAATGCCAGGTTTTCTGGACCCTGGGCTACGGTATTGTAACAATTCTATGATATATTGCTGACCACACAGCCCTCTCACTGGAGACCAGTGGTCAGTGGATGAGACCCAGTCCATAGGACTTCATGGAGAAGTGAGAAAATCCAGACAATTCAGCCCAATTTTCCTCCCGAAGCAAATCTCTTGCTTTCCCAGCCTGATCGTCCTTTAAATAAATATATGAACAACAGTTCATTTTATGATGTCATTTATCATGTAGTAAAAGGGAAAGTTGAAGCGTTGTCATTTGGAGGCAGGGGACTGTCCACAGTGCATTTTCTGTGTGTCGAGTCCAAATCAGCTCACTGGGAGCTGCTGGAACGCCTGGCTGGAATGTAAATAAGAGCCAGCTGACGTGAGTGCTAGCGCTGCAGCTAATTCATAAAGACAGTCTACACACAGCCGTGCGCATGAGAGAGACACACAGCTGTGCAAACCTTTGAGAACCACACAGAAAGATCATGTTTGTATCACACACATGGCTTCATCCACCACACCCACTAAACTCCAAAACAACCTTGTGGAACACACAGAGACACCTCTACCTCATTTAGCCTCATCAACCACACAAATTTGCTCAAATCATAACCATTGTGCATCATTGACTGCGCTCTTTCCTCTCTCCCTTTCGCAGTCTTCCTCTCTCCCCATCTCACTGCCTCACTCGTTCTTCCTGCCTTTCTCTCTCTCTCGTGTGATGTGGGAGTCCAGAGAGTGTCAGTGTGCCGTAAAGCAGTATGAGAGGGGGGAGCCTAGGGGATAGAATGCCTGCCGTAAAGCAGCCTGTCATGGAGACATGGAGAGATGAGGCTGAGGAATAGAGAGAGAGAGCAGTGAACCAGGCCTGAGGGCCGAGACCAGGCTGAGGGAAGGGGAGAGCCAAGAGCAGAGAGACCCCTGCTCCTCTCAACAAATGGCTGCTGCTGGAACCTCTACACCACAGGTTGCATCATTAAAACAATAAGATTACAGACAAGCATGGTGGGCTGCTGCTATTCCAGTGAGACCAGTGTGTGTGCACAACAATAGCAAGGCCATACACACACGGCCATGTAGGCCTAAGAAGTCCTTCTAATAAGCAGGCGTGAGAGTGTCCCCACTCACACTCCGTCTTCTCACACCACTCAGCAGAGGAAATGCCATTCTAAGGAAGGCAACAAAAACCTATTAGTGCAACTTCTGATGTTGGCAATGCAGAAAAGAGGAAGAAAAGCCTCCATGGCATATCCCATAGGGCAGTTCATACACACACACACACACACACACACACACACACACACACACACACACACACACACACACACACACACACACACACACACACACACACACACACACACACACACACACACACACACACACACACACACACACACACACACACACACACACACGTGGAGCAGTGAAGGTGGTACACACAGAGAGCCAGTACAGGAGGTGTGGCTTGATTGCACTAATTGGCACCTGCTCCTCCTTTCTCCCACCTCGGGGCCCAGGGAGCAGGCTAGCCCACCAGGGACAAGCACCTAATTACCCACAACATAGACCTGGGATTATTTTGTAAATACCTGTTTACCACCGTGGCCTCTGAGGGGTAGAGGCGAGGGGAAAACAGAACACAGTAAACATGAACACTGTGGGAACTGGGGGCTTGGCAGGACCACGGTTTTGCCATCTCCACGCGCACTCTGCCAAATGCCTGAGGGCTTAGAGAGGGCTCGACAGTGGGGTAATGTGGGGCTAACTGCAAGGATGGGATCTATGGACTGTGTACAAACTGGGCTATGGTACTGGGGGGGGACAGAAGTGCAAGCTGCATGTTCTGCACCAAAATCCAAAGCCTCCACTGATACTGAATATGGCACGCATGCACTCACTCCCTCTATCCCAACCATTGGCCTCTCTGCACTGTAAACAAATTATCTTTCAGCGGAAAACCATCATTGCCAACCCTGTCCAACTTTTTAGAGTACCAGACGCGCGGCAAATTGGAGATTCATGTGCTTAGACAAACATTGTGGATCACACCTGGTTCAGTTCAGTCCTCTGAAAAGGTATTTACAAAACACAAAAGATTCATACTGATAAGAACTAAACATATCAAATAAATACATGTTTTGTGGAATTAGCACAGATTGTCTGTATGTTTATTCCATTTCATGTACAGTATAGAATGAAGATAATTATCTATAACGTTTTTCTTAGCACATTCCCCCAAGTTTAGTCTCGATAGTAGAGGAATGCTTGTCAACTCTCAAACAGGGCCAATCACTAGGGCCAGCTCACAAGTACTGGCTTTTTAGACACTATTCCTAATCAACACTAAAAGCAAAATCATTTTGTAAACATAAAAACAAATGATCTCAAATCTAGTGCAAAGGCATTTTAGAAGCATTGACTCTATAGCTAACACTCATTCACTCTTCATCGCACAGTTTTCTAAACTCCCGACTCCATTTAATTCCAAGATGTTCATATCTATTTTTGATTATACTTTTGGTGACGTGGATCATAATTACAGTCTATCAGGTTGCGTGATCCTCGTAATGTTACGTGGAAAATAGAACTAATGGGACGCAGAATTAAATGTATATCACACTCGCACAAATGCGACCAGTTATTTTTCGTATTTGCATTTCTTTCACTAGCAAATGAACTGCTGGCACTTTAGAGCACACTGAATGTCCATCTTATGTTCGCTAACGTTAGCTTGAAACAATTAGTGTTTACCTTTCCACAACACACGGAGTGGAAAAAGGATTTGTCCATGTGTTTTACGTACAGCTGACAGTCGGCAAACTCAGCATCACAACAAACAGGAGGGGCAGACACGTGGTAGCGTCCAATAATGATCTATTCATCTCCATGTACGTTGACACAAACTCTGTACATGTATGTGTGTTGCAGCTCGAGAATCAGGATGTTAGATTTACTCAGTGGATTCATTTTTGTTTTAAATGTAAAAAAGTATAATATGAAAAATACCAAATCAGGCCCTATTCATTTATGCGTACTGTGTACATGGACAGAGAATTGCATAGTTGGTAAGCAAAATGCGTGCATGTTGGCAGGTCTGCATTACTCATCCTGGTGCCCTTTGACCTCTACACCCAGTACTCCTTGCTACACTTCCCCCTTCAAACGGCCCTTCTCTGCATTCTCCTGCAAGCCAGGGCATCTCTGGGAGGTGCAGGCAGAGATGGGGAGATAAAACACACACACGTAACTAGCTACACTCTGTTCATTGACTTCCCGGAAATACCTAGGGAGAATATGGTCAACCTAGCATGCAGAGAGAGGGAGAGAAGGAAGATAGAGGGAGAGAGAGAGAGGACCATGGGAGGGAGGGAGATCAAGGGAGAGAGATAGATAGAGAGCCAAGGGAGTGAGGGATATCTACAGGGAGAGAGAGAGGGAGCGATATAGCAAAAGAGTGGAGGGAGGGAGGATGTGTGATAGAGCAGTGTGATAGAGCAAGTGAGGGTGCGCCAGAGAGAGGAGGGAGATGGAGAGAGGGGGCTGGGGTGAGGGAGAGCAATGCTTATGTAAACCCATCTGTATCACACTCCAAATATTTACAAGTTCTCAGAAAAAGACAGCCTTCTATTTCTTAGAGGGCCCTTACTGATCTCTTCTCTTCTCCCCCATACTGCTCTCTTCTCCCCCATACTGCTCTCTTCTCCCCATACTGATCTCTTCTCTTCTCCCCCATACTGATCTCTTCTCCTCTCCCCCATACTGATCTCTTCTCCTCTCCCCCATACTGATCTCTTCTCCTCTCCCCCATACTGATCTCTTCTCCTCTCCCCCATACTGATCTCTTCTCCTCTCCCCCATACTGATCTCTTCTCCTCTCCCCCATACTGATCTCTTCTCCTCTCCCCCATACTGATCTCTTCTCCTCTCCCCCATACTGATCTCTTCTCTTCTCCCCCATACTGATCTCTTCTCCCCCATACTGATCTCTTCTCCCCCATACTGATCTCTTCTCCCCCATACTGATCTCTTCTCCCCCATACTGATCTCTTCTCCCCCATACTGATCTCTTCTCCCCCATACTGATCTCTTCTCCCCCATACTGATCTCTTCTCCCCCATACTGATCTCTTCTCCCCCATACTGATCTCTTCTCCCCCATACTGATCTCTTCTCCCCCATACTGATCTCTTCTCCCCCATACTGATCTCTTCTCCCCCATACTGATCTCTTCTCCCCCATACTGATCTCTTCTCCCCCATACTGATCTCTTCTCCCCTTACTGATCTCTTCTCCCCTTACTGATCTCTTCTCCCCTTACTGATCTCTTCTCCCCTTACTGATCTCTTCTCCCCTTACTGATCTCTTCTCCCCTTACTGATCTCTTCTCTTCCCCCCATGAATATTTCTGAAAAGGCCAGGCACGTTTAGCATGAGCAACTCCTGGATAACGCTGTTTAAAATAAGTCACAGTGCACAACCTGAATAAATCTACAGAGGAGCACTGTCAGGGAACAATCAATCACGGGCAAGCTAATCGTGTGTCTGTGGGACAGAGGGAACATGGGAGAAATTAACAGGGCCACTAAAGCTCCAGTCAGTCAAGCCAAGTGGGTGAAATTCTCCATTGGGGTTCCAGACCTGCAGAATGGGCTCACTGCGATGGTGAGCCCAGAGAGAGTGGTCAGATGAGCTGGCCTCTGGAAGAGGGGCTTGGCTTCACTGCTAAAAACAACCGGAGGCATGTGGCCTGCTCCCCAGTGCAGCTCTTCTCTGGGTACGCTATGCACTATGCGGAGCTATGGAGAGACCCTATCTGGCCCCCTGCTATTCCACAGCAGCCTGAACTGGTCTCTAAACCTGTTCTTTAACGGCTCGTCCACGCTACTAATCAACAGTATGTTACTCTTCTTGACACACACACACACACACAAAGGCCTGACTTTGGACCCAGGTCATTCATTTTCCTGAGATGTGAAGACTTGATGCTATTAACCCCCCCGGCTTTCCCCCACTCCCTGCATTTCAATCACAGCACACACACAAAGAGTTGGGAGCCTGGAGATGAGTCACGTCAACGGTCAGAGCCTGAGAGAGGGAGCACCACTAACTGACCTTAGGTTTCACACAGAGGGTCCCATTCTGGGAACAGCCAGACACTACTCAACACTTCATTGCACTGCCCTACATACAGAACAAATATCCTACATCTAAAAACCTACCCTTGAAAACAACATGATCACGTTCCTTGCAGACAGTAAATGCATTATATGATAGATACTGTAGGTCAATATGGGATAATATCATAGGACTAACTGGTCAGATATGGAGTTGCCTATTTTAGGGTTGTTTGTAGAGTGTGGAGGGGGCTCCTCTCATCCTGATAATAATGGGAAGTGATGCCACATGACTGGTCATACCAGAGAGACAGAGGCTTCTAGAACCTTCTCTGGCCCCAACGGGCCTGTTTAGACAGAACACTCCATGACATGGCTGTGTACCTCCTCTCTAGCCATCATTGAGGCGGCCATATTTGGCTGATTATCTTCCTGAAAGCATAATGACCGGGAATAACAAAACATAAGCTTATGGCTAACAATACTAGCATGCTATGGATTACATTAGTAAGGAGCATAATTACACAAGGTGGATTAGCTAGCTAGTAAACAGTATACAGCGCCAGGAACCAACCAATCCCCTAACATGCAAATGAATGACACGGCCTCATTAAGTTTGCATTTATGTAGCCAGCTGAGTATTTACTGAAGCAAATTAGCGATTCACTCAAGGACATAGCAGCTGGGAGGCTAACCTGGGATTACTAGCAGTCTCCATCTCCTCTCCAGTCAGCCATCCATCACCCAGATCAATAAGCTTTACTACCTGACTGCCACCCTGAACATCTGCATGTCATTCAGATGAAATAGAAAAAACATGAAAATGCACTGGGCTCATTGGGCTGGCCACTCCTGATATCTCTAGACCTATGGTATGCTTTGTGCACATCTAGAGATTGGTGACAGGCACACGGTAGAGATAATTTGCCTATTTCAGTAAACCTGCACAATGTTGCTTGTTGAAGTATTTTTAAGTGTCAGAACAGTGTTTTGACCTGCCATGGGATAAAAAGGATACATAAAATCACCTATGTAGGTTTATTTTGTATACTTTACTCCCGAGATACCGAGCCTTTACATACAAGCAGGAATGACCTGTCATTCAGGGCTGTTTTGAGCTCCATCTGTTTTGCTTTTTTGTTGTTGCCTGTTTTGCATGTTATTCTGGCATTAATACGTGTCACATATCAGTTCACAAACAATGAAAAAACTAAAATATAATTGAGTTAATAAACCTGCATACAAAGTTTGTCTCTTTTTTGCTTTCTTGAGTAAGGCAGCTCCAAAATGCAGGCGTTTCAGCCTCGCTCGGTGGTTTCTGTGGTGGGGCAGCCAGCGGAAAATACGGAGCGAAGGGGTTGGTAGTGTTCTCGAGTTGCGCCGTGATTGGCTCAGTGTTCTGTCACGCATGGGGAAACTAGATACAAATAATAATAATAATAATTTAACTAGGCAAGTTAGTTAAGAACAAATTCTTATTTACAATGACAGCCTACATCACTGCAAAATCTACGGGTAGAGCATGAAAATTCAAGCCCCTTAGGTGCTGCCATAGAATTACATTAGAATTGTCCATCCAAGAAGGCTTAAGGTCATTGGCCACAGATAAAATGACTTTAAATCACGTTATAGATACAGTAGCTTGGATTGGAGTGATCATGTCAACATCTTACTTTCAAAATCTTAGCTAGCAGTCATCATCATCATCATGAATCAGTCGACAATCTACTGGCAATTCCTTTTCAATCCCTGTCATATGAAGATAAATAATGAAAATAGAAATTATAAATAAAACATATCGGTGCTCATCGGCCATTGGACATAAACATTACACAACAAGTTGGAAATCGCAAATTGCCGTGCTCAAAACAGCGGGGAACTCTGAACTGGGAAATATCAGACTTCAGTGAGTTCAAGACAATTGGGAACTCGGAAGAAAACGAGCTCGGACTGGGAAAATAAGTTTTGAATGGTCATCCAACTCGCAATTGCAAGTTGGGAACTCGGGCCTATTTCTAGAGCTCCGACGTCATCATGATTCGCCCTTGTTAATTTCAGAGTTCCCAGTTGTCTTGAAAGCACCATAGATCCAGAGAATGCCAGACTGATGAGAGTTTGATGCCAAAATTTGCCCACGAAAGACAGCCGCGCCACCTTCCTGTTCAAGTGAGCACAGTACAACAAGGTGAGTCCAAAGATATCTTGTATGCTGCTGCATAAATGTAACATGCCAGGGAGATATGTATCCTGTAGCTAAGAAAGTAATATTAAGAGTATGTTGTGTAGTAAGCTGTTAGTAGCCCACGTGCCTCACTAATAATTTAATCTATTTTCACCTCTTAAATTTTGCCTATTGTTCTGACTTGGTGGTGCCTATAACCTGTTATAGAGAATTGCAATCATATAATATTGTAAGAGCTTTCATTGTCTGCCTATATGCCCCTTTATTTATCCTACAGTTCTGACTTGGTGTACAGGGAGAATACCGTAAGAACAGCCCATTTCAAAAGTGCTAAACAAATAGTAATATTGAAAACGTCTGTCCTAACTTGCTCATTAGTGTCTTAATCGAAATAACGCATTACCTCATCCGCACGTCGTCCCCTTACGCCATAGTTTGTACATCTCAATTGTCAGTAGTAAGCACATTTCTTTAAGCAAGTCAGCCATATCAGCTATGTTTTTTTAAAGTCAGTAAATTAGGCTGAATAAACTGTTTTGCTGCCCGACAAGGCTCCGCTGATAGCCAAGTGTAGCAGTGGTAAGGTGTTGGGACAGCTTTATGTACAGTGCATTTGTAAAGTATTCAGACCCCTCAACTTTTTCCACATTTTGTTACGTTAAACTTATTCAAAAAAGTATTAAAAAAAGAATCCTCATCACACAATACCCCATAATAACTAAACAAAAACACTTAAAAAAAAATAATCTTGCAAATGTATATAAAAAAATATCACGTTTACATAAGTATTCAGACCCTTTACTCAGAACTTTGTTGAAGCACCTTTGGCAGCAATTACATCCTTGAGTCTTCTTGGGTATGACGCTACAAGCTTGGCCCACCTGTATTTGGGGAGATTCTCCCATTCTCTGCAGATCCTCTCAAGCTCTATCACATTGGATGGGGAGCGTCGCTGCACAGCTATTTTCAGGCCTCTCCAGAGATGTTCGATCAGGTTCAAGTCCGGGCTCTGGACATTCAGAGACTTGTCCCAAAGCTACTCCTGCATTGTCTTGGCTGTGAGCTTAGGGTTGTTGTCCTGTTGGAAGGTAAACCTTTGCCCCAGTCTGAGGTCCTGAGCACTCTGGAGCAGGTTTCGCCATAGGGATCGTGGCAGGTTTCCTCCAGGCATGCTGCTTGGCATTCAGGCCAAAGAGTTCAATATTGGTTTCATCAGACCGGGAATCTTGTTTCTCATAGTCTGTGAGTCCTTTAGGTGCCTTTTGGCAAACTCCAAGTGGGCTGTCATGTGCCTTTTATTGAGGAGTGGCTTCCGTCTGGCCACTCTACCATAAAGGCTTGATTGGTGGAGTGCTCCGGAGATGGTTGTCCTTCTGGAAGGTTCTCCCATCTCCACAGAGGAACTCAGGAGCTCTGTCAAAGTGACCATCAGGTTTTTGGTCACCTCCCCGACCAAGGCCCTCCAATCAATTAAATTTACCACAGGTGGAATCCAAACAAGTTGTAGAAACATCTCAAGGATGATCAATGGAAATAAGATGCACCTGAACTCAATCTTGGCTCTCATAGCAAAGGGTCTGAATACTTATGTAAATAAGGAATCTGTTTTTTTTAATTTTTAATACATTTGCAAAAAATTCTAAAAACCTGTTTTCGCTTTGTCATTATGAGGTATTGTGCGTATATTAATGAAAAAATGTTGAATAGATTTTAGAATAAGTCTAATGTAACATTTGGAAAAAGTAAAAGGGTCTGAATACTTTCCCAAAAGCACTGTAGGCACTAACAGTTTGTGGGCACCGTTTGTCACCGTTATAGTGGAATAAATGTATTGTTTAGTGTTGTGGCATGTACAAAAGTTTTATACAAGATAAACGCTACAGTAACTGAAACTGACCATTTGAATGCTGGAACAGAATTTCTGCTAGAATTCTGCTAATTTGTCTCACAAGAGACAAGGCATATCACAAACAGAGAGCAATTAATTTGGGTTGACAGAGTGACTTTGCTGGCAGGAGTGAAATTCACAGGCCTTGCTATTTCTGGCAGCAGAGGGTGAGATAATGGAATCAAGCTGGTGTAAATGATTCTCAGTGCTATGCACCAAGACACCTCAATAACAATTAAAGAAAGGAGAGGGGTTCAAGGAGAGAAAGACGAGGGGAGACAACTAGAAAAAACTCAGAGAGGAACACCACTATAACAGCACCGATATACTGTAGCATAGGGCTCTCACACTGGCACTGCTGTAAAATCCCAATGCATGAGATCAACTCTTCTCAGGTCAAGGCAGAGATCATTTTCAAGAGGACATCCCACATGAGTCAGATAGAGAAATCATGTAGGCCTAGGTCTATGTGGAAAGACTACACACTGGGTACCCACTTCACAAAGCCTGCCAAAAGCCCTGGTAACCTGTAACCAGCTGGCATTTATTTCCAATGTTTTAGTAATCATATCGGGTCAGGAGAGCGTGCAGCGAGAAGAAAAGCAAATCCACCTGGATCTAATGTCCTGGTTCTCTAGATCAGAGACTGTACCAGAGAGACTGAACCTGCAGTTCCCTGACAGGGGCATCAGAGGTAACTGGACCTGGATCAGAGTGAACTGAGGGTCAGATGAGAATGCCCTGGGGGGAGAGAGGGTCTCTCGTTAGATTGTTGATGGAGGATGGGGAGAGAGCTTGTGTATTACTGTATGGAAGCCTTGCCCTTGAAGAAGACAGCGATAGCAACAGCTGGGAGAGCGGTGGAATGCCAGTGCAATGCTGCAGCCTGCCAGCTTCACGGCCAATCCCAGATGAGCATTATCTCCCCTGCCACAGCGATACCAGCAACTTCTCCATAGGGGCCAAATAGCACTCCAAGAGCCGACACTGCATTTTTGAGGTATCCTGGAAAAACACTAGCCCAGCCCAATGTGGCAGTCTCAGTAAATGTTATGACACTTGATGAGAAGCCAGTGCTCAGCGAGCCTCTATTAGACACACCAAAGTTGACTGTGATTATATCGACAGAGCCACGAGGATAAAGTACTGTCAGTACTGCAGGGCCAGGCTGTCTCAGGACACAAACGAAGGCCGGTGCCATTTAGATTGCTTTCACAGCTTAAAGATGGGGGGAAATATTGAGGTGGATGTTTTTACTCCCGAGAGAGAGAATTTCACAGCCAAAGTACTTTACCATGTCACTTCATTCGATTTTCCACTGTGGTTCATTAGCTCTGTACAGCGTTGATCTCCTCAGAGAGGAGACAGGGGAAGGTGCTCACCTGAAGCCATCTCCCACGTTGACTATTTCCACCTCGCTGTCGGTGGAGGTGACGTTGATCTCCTCGCTGGCTGGGACAGGGGGTGCTGGGGTCGCCTCGATCACCACCACGTCTTCATCCAGAGAACCTGGAACACAACAGTCAAATCAAATTGTATTAAATGACTTGCGCCGAATACAACTGGTGTAGACTATATAGTGAAATGCTTGCTTACAAACCTTTCCATTTGATGCAGACTAAAATATATATGTACATTTTTTAACTAACACAAGAGGAATAAAATAAAATACACAAGAATGGAACTATATACAGGGAGTACCAGTACCAGATCAATGTGCAGGGGTACGAGGTACTTGAGGTAGATACACTACAAATACAGAAGTATGTGGACATCCCTTCAAATTAGTGGATTCAGCTATTTCAGCCACACCTGATGCTGACAGGTGTATAAAATCGAGCACACAACCAAGCAATATTTTTATTTATTTATTTAACAAGGCAAGTCAGTAAAGAAGAAATTCTTATTTTACGCCGCTCTATGGGACTTCCAATCACGGCTGGTTGTTATACAGCCTGGAATTGAATCAGGGTCTGTAGTGACGCCTCTAGCTTTGAGATGCAGTGCCTTAGACTACTGCGCCACTCGGGAGCCAAAAGCTTTCAACGTGGCACCATCATAGGATAACACCTTTCCAACAAAACAGTTCGTCAAATTTCTGCCCTGCTAGAGCTGCCCCAGTCAACATTAAGTGCTGTTATTGTGAAGTGGAAACGTCTATGAGAAACAATGGCTCAACCACTAAGTGGTAGGCCACACAAGCTCACAGAACAGAATAGCTGAGTGCTTGAAGCATGTAAAAATAGTCTGTCCTCGGTTGCAACACTCACTACTGAGTTCCAAACTGCCTCTGGAAGCAACATCCGCACAAGAACTGTTCGTCGAGAGCTTCATGAAATGGGTTTCCATGGTCAAGCAGCCGCACACAAACCTAAGATCACCATGCGCAATGCCAAGCGTCGGCTGGAGTGGTGTACAGCTCGCTGCCATTGAACTTTGGAGCAGTGGAAAGGCGTTCTCTGGAGTAATGAATCATGCTTCACCATCTAGCAGTCCGACAGACGAATCTGGCTACGGCGAATGCCAGGAGTACGCTACCTGCCTGAATGCATAGTGCCAACTGTAAAGTTTGGTGGAGGAGGAATAAAGGTCTGGGGCTGTTTCACGGTGTGGGCTAGGCCCCTTAGTTCCAGTGAAGGGAAATATTAACGCTACAGCATACAATGACATTCTAGACGATTCTGTGCTTCCAACTTGGTGGCAACAGTTTGGGGAAGGCCCTTTCCTGTTCCAGCATGACAATGCCCCCATGCACAAAGCGAGGTCCATACAGAAATGGTTTGTCGAGATCGGTGTGGAGGAACTTGACTGGTCTGCACAGAGCTCTGACCTCAACCCCGTCGAACACCTTTGGGATGAATTGGAACGCCGACTGTGAGCCAGGCCTAATCGCCCAATATCAGCGCACGACCTCACAAATGTTGGTGGCTGAATGGAAGCAAGTCCATGCAGCAATGTTCCAACATCTAGTAGAAAGCCTTCCCAGGAGAGTGGAGGCTGTTATTAAGCAGCAAAGGGGGGGACCAACTCCACATTAATGCCCATGATTTTGAAATGAGATGTTCAACGAGCAGGTGTCCACATACTTTTGGTAATGTAGTATATGTACATGAAGGTAGGGTAAAGTGACTAGGCATCCGAATAGATAAGAGTATACTGAGGAGAGAGACATCCAGCAATTTGTAAGTCCTGATGTAAACATTGTTGAACTGATAATGATCATATAAAGTAGCTGGAAAAGTAGACGGAAATTCACTTTACGTAAATAAAATTGCATCCTTTTTAGTATGCAGTTAATTCCAGAGAGGTTATACTATACATGTCTGTTGCTGTATATAGCAGGCTCTGTTGCTAAGATGGCTGGTTGACAACACATCAGCTCATGTGTGTTACGCAGCAACATCAACAACCTCCACCAGCATCTTCTGGTGGTTCTTCCTCACCAGGGGAGAAACACACCCAAAGCTAAATAGGAGTATCAGTATCAGTATAAATGAATAGTGATTGTGGTGTGGGTGTGCAGGCTAACAGTCTGTGTACTGGGCCTGTGTGAAATGTAGGTCAGTAAATTCTTCTCTGCTCTCCACTGTCTGCAGGATTTGCAGTGCAATCTCTGCATCTGCACTCTGATTGGTCCCCTGTCTAGTAGCTCTCATTCCAGTTCTCATTTCAGCCATGCCTGACCTGGCCTCACTGTCAGGAAGAGTGTGCCCAGGGTGTGTTCAATACACTTAACAACACAACCAGGAAGGCAAGAGGCTTGTTTTTGTCAAACCACCCCAAACAGCTAGTTCTAAATGTGGTCCTTATACCCACTGTCTGTTTGATCTACAGACATATTTTAACAGATTTAAAATTACAGATCAAAAACAAAATTCATTCTAGTCCACTGTGTATTATTACTATACTGAAATGATTGTAACATTAGGTTCAACTGTGCCATGTGTTGTTTGTGTGCGTCTGTGCAGTGGCTTGTTGCTCTAGTGAACATCAGCACTCCCCTGAGTGAGTTCTATTGCAGTGGTCCACTGGGTGCTGCTGCTTAGCACCCTCTCCTAGCCTAGCTACCTCTCTCCCTCATGAAACATGCTGCTCTACACAAACACTTCCTGGTTCAGGGAATGTAAATAGGAAGACTATATGCCCTCACATCTAACAATGGCCGATGTGACTATTGACAAATAAGAGAAATGTCCTGGCAGCTAGCTTTGAATAGATATTTATTTCAGTGTGTAGTGTCTGCATTCTCCATTTTGCAGTTGAGAAAAGGCAGATTGTGACCTCAGGGTTGTTTGCAGCTTGGCATAACACACAGTATGGACAGTTGCAGATAGAAATGTAATGTATAGAACTGTTATGATTTTCGTACCCTACTGCAGGGCATATGTCTATATCGTGACATGAATACAGGAATTACAGTACTAAAACACTCCTGTCATGTCCATGTATTTAAGGTCTGACGAATGGCCTCTGGCCAATAGAGATCTATCTCTCCTCTCCTCTCCTCTCAACAATGGCATAGTTTCTCCTCTGAGAGCCCTTGTTGTTAGCAAGCTACAGTGGGGCTTAGTGCTTGAGTCAGTCCTCTCCACCCACCTACTTCCCATAGCAAAGACAGAGAGGCAGCCTCGCCCCATGGCCCCCTCGATCCTTCCCCAGGGCCACTGAGTGGAAACACTATTACAGCTTAGCTACATGAAGACATTCAACTGAGAGAGGTGAAAGAGGGTAGGGCAGGAACGGAAAATTAAGAGTTCCTTGAAAAAGGGCGTTCTTTGGCGAGTGTTGTAGCGGTGCAGCTTTGGAAACAGCAGGTGGTTGTCAGAGGCGTGCTGTGCTGCTCTACCCTGCTGTACTGTGGTGTGTTGTGGGAGGAGAAGCTGGGTGCATAAACCCAGACACCTGCAGCTCAGACAAAGGAAGAGGCCTGGTTTCTGGGCTGCCAGGTTTGGAGCTCCGGGTAGCAGTGCGAGGTCAGTTAGCCCCCATCAGCAGTACCTACCAACCTTGCGTGCAAAGTCTATTTTCCACTGGTATTCACAGGTCAGGGTGACTCAGCGGTGTGATAGAGAGGAGCCAGTGAGTGACCTCGGTAAAAATAAGAGAATGTGCTACATAATAATGACCGTGTGCAAGACTGAGATATGTGGGAGGGAAGCTCCTATTGCTACTCAACAGGAAATTCAAAATGTGCATATATAGTCTGAAACTTGAAATGTGTGTGTGCCGGGCCATTCTATAGCACCTTTTATAGACAGCGATGCACGCCCTCATTTGGATGTCTCAAAGTGAAACACATACATTAGAGCTCCATCAAAGCATGTATATTCATGGTAATTGGCCTCAGAAGTTCCTAAAGAGGCATATGAATATGAGAGGAAAAACCTGAAATGTTTCTTGAACATAGCCCTCTTTGATTCAGGCAATGTAAATTCATAAACATCCTAACAGGCTTGGCCATGGCCCAGGGGTCATATTCCAGCAAACCCTTGGGCTTAACTTCTATGTGTGTATTCCACTGCACAAGAGCTATGTTCAAAAGAATGGAAAACGCTGGACTTTACACCGCCTCTACCCGTGGCACCTACGAAGCTGCACAGAGCTCAAACACTGTGGACAGAATAAAAAAAGGGTAAAAACTGATTCTTCAATACCCACAGATACACCCACAGAGATGGTCGCCTCGCTTCGAGTCCTTAGGAAACTATGTAGTATTTTCTTTTTAAATGACTATCGCCACCCATAGCACTCACTTCTGTCATCATGACGTGCTTTGAGAGACTAGTCAAGGATTATATCACCTCCACCTTACCTGCCCCCCTAGACCCACTTCAGTTTGCATACCGCCCCAATAGGTCCACAGACGATGCAATCGCCATCACACTGCCCTATCCCAACTGGACAAGAGGAATACCTATGTAAGAATGCTGTTCATTGACTACAGCACAGCATTCAACACCATAGTACCCTCCAAGCTCATCATTAAACTTGAGGCCCTGGGTCTCAACCCCACACTGTGCAATTGTGTCCTGGACTTTGATGGGCCACCCCCAGGTGGTGAAGGTAGAAAACAACATCTCCACTTCGCTGATCCTCAACACTGGAGCCCCACAAGGGTGCGTTCTCAGCCCCCTCCTGTACTCCCTGTTCACCCAGGACTGCGCGGCCAAGCACGCCTCCAACTCAATCATCAAGTTCGCAGACGACACAACAGTAGTGGGCTTGATTACCAACAACGGTGAGACAGCCTACAGGGAGGTGGTGAGGGAACTCGTTAGTGTAGCGTCAGGAAAATCAACCTCTCACTCAACGTCAACAAAACAATATGATCGTGGACGTCAGGAAACAGCAGAGGGAGCACCTCACTATCCACATCGACGGGACAGTAGTGGAGAAGGTGGAAAGTTTGAAGTGCCTTGGCGTACAGATCACGGACAAACTGAAATGGTCCACCCACACAAACAGCGTGGTGAAGGCGGCACAACAGCACCTCTTCAACCTCAGGAGGCTGAAGAAATTTGGCCTGTCACCAAAAACACTCAAACTTTTACAGATGCACAATTGAGAGCATCCTGTCGGGCTGTATCATCGCCTGGTATGGCAAGCTCATCGCCTGGTATGGCAAGCGCACCGCCCTCAACCGCAAGGCTCTCCGGAGGGTGGTGCGGTCTGCACAACGCATCACCGGGGTCAAACTACCTGCCCTCCAGGACACCTTCAGCACCCGATGTCACAAGAAGGCCAAAAAGATCATCAAGAACAAAAACAACCCGAGCCACTATCTGTTCACACCGCTACCATCCAGAAGACGAGGTTTGTACAGGTGCATCAAAGCTGGGACCGAGAGACTGAAAAATAAATAACATCTCAAGGTCATCAGATTGTTAAACAGCCATCACTAACACAGAGAGGCTGCTGCCTACAAACAGACTCAAATCAGTAGCCACTTTAATAAATGGATCACTTAAAAAAAATGGATAACTTAAAAAAAACTACACTTTAATAATGTTTACATATCTTACATTACTCACCTCATATGTATATACTGTATTTTATACCATCTATTGCATCTTGCCTATGCCGCCTGGCCATCGCTAATCCATATATTTATGTATATATTCTTATTCCATCCCTTTACATTTGTATGTATTAGGTAGTTGTGAAATTGTTAGATTACTTGTTAGATATTACTGAACTGTCTGAACTATAAGCACAAGCATTTTACTACACTTGCATTAACATCTGCTAACCATGTGTATGTGACCAATAAAATTTGATACACCCCCAGATACACCCACACCCATCCTAGTCATGTGATATTGTGCTTTGTTCATAAAATAGCCTAGCTTTGACTGAGCTAATTCATCAATCAATATTTAGGCAGCTTTTCTCATTGCTGTTGAGCACACAGAGCGGGGAAGGTCAGGCACAAACCAAACTAGGCTCAGGGATTAAAATGGTCTCTTCCACGATCAGAGGAGGAATGTATCTTTTACTAGAGCTTAATTTTGATAGTTGTCTCTGAATAAAGTAACATTTTACTGAAGTCATGTGTTTGATAGTGTAACAAGCATTCGGTTGATGTTCACTTCCAAATCAAGTGTCTTTCCAAATAATGGGGGAGAGGGAGACCGTAAACAACACACAGTTCTGGCTAGAGTGAAAGTGCTGCCGGCCTGGTGAAAGAAATCCAAATTCTGAGTGTCTTCAAATAGCCCTGGTAGGACATCTTTCAGCAAGAAGGAACAAAAACATTGTAATGGTTGCTTGGCCCCCAGGCTACACATCTAATTTCCAGAGAACACCACAGAGGCCAAATATATTCCCCCCAATACAGTTACAGTGAGACTGAATAAAACTGTAGGAATAGGCTGTGTACACACTAAATGTATATTCTGAAGGCCATTCATGCATTCCTTTGCTCAGTCTTTTCTCTGAGGCAAAAC
The DNA here is from genome assembly GCF_029448725.1 of Salvelinus fontinalis. NCBI lineage: Eukaryota > Metazoa > Chordata > Actinopteri > Salmoniformes > Salmonidae > Salvelinus > Salvelinus fontinalis. Next base: position 66,987,996 of record NC_074668.1, on the reverse strand, counting down.
ATATGGAATTGATCTCAATTCTGAGCCAAGCGGATTCACCGAAGTTAGCTTGCATTAGATTCATTTGACATGAATGAATTTGACAACACATTTCTGGGGTGTGATGCAACAGACTTGGACTAATGTGGACAAAAGTATGAGATGTTTGGCTCTGCAACATCAGGAAGTCCATGACCTCCCCACCCCACCCCCACTCCATACTAACAAGGCCTGCAAAGCAGACAGCTGGGAAACAGAGCAGTTGGACAGGAGTGAACGGTGCTACGGGTGGAGTCTATCTGTGATTCAACTCTGGCTGGCTGGCTAACAGTGAGCGACTCCTTTGCCTGTGATCTGTTTTGTGGGGTGACAGGTAGACTAGTGGTTAAGAGCATTGGGCCAGTAACCGAAAGATCGCTGGTTCGAATCCCCGAGCCTAAGTGAAGAATCTGTCAGTCCCCTCGAGTCTAAGTGAAAAATCTGTCAGTGCCCTTGAGCAAGGCACTTAACCCTAATTGCGCCTGTAAGTCGCTCTGAATACGAGCATCTGCTAAATCACTAAAATGTAAAAATGTAATGATCAGTACAATTTACCCTGGTCAGAGCAGCTTCATGTCATACGTCATTGCAAGCTCAGTGTCAAAGGAGTGAGGAAGATTTTTCACTCTATGGGGATTGTGTGTGTGTTTTTTTATCACAAAATGCCAGCTATTGTTGTTGTGGGGGCAGGGGTGCTCATTCTGGAAGTGGGTTACTCTTTTGAATCGTAGATGGAGCCTAGATGGAACCTTTACTGACAAGTTGCTGAAATACCAGCCCCTTGTGTCACGTCTGAACAGTCTTGGCTATCATTGCAAACGTTGTAGTGCTGATATTTGGGAGCCTCTGCTATGTACATAGGCTGACAGTATGTGGGCTTGAGATTGCAGACCTGCGTAGGACAAAGGCAAAGCAGCTAGCGAGGTACTGCTCTGTGTCAGCTGTCATGGGCAGCGGGGCTGTATGGAGAAGAATGTGCTTCTGTATGCATAAATGTCCATATATACATGACATATTAAATGTTTGAATCCTTCGACTGTAATGTGTAATTCAAATAATATTATTTAAAAATATGTGTGTGTTTGCGCAAGAGAAAAGGTCCGAAGCACACACCAGAGTGCATAAGGAGGGTGAGTTTACCTGTGGCCACAGCTGTGCTGCTTGGCTGGCTGCTGCTGCTGCCATCTACATACAGCTCGTCCTCTGCCTCTGTGGACGAGGGTGAGGATGACTCGCTGGTCAGCTCCTCACTGGAGCTGCTGGTGCTGTGGAGCAGCGCGTACTTCCTGCGAGCGATTACCTCCCGCTTCTTCCTCTGGAGAAGTAGGCGCTCTTTCTGCTTCTGAGTCCGCTGGATGCCGCCGGGCCCAGGCTTCACAAACCGCTTCCTATGCAGTGACCGGCGCCCGCTCAGACACGGCCGCTTCAGCAGCACCGGCTCCACCTCCGACCGTGCCCACTTATGAGAGCGGCTTCCCCGAGTCCGACCCAGAATGGTGCGCAGACCCACCCCTGTCCCGCCTCCTGTGGTGGAGACCGGCGTCTGCTGTGGGGGCTGCGGTCCCCCTGCTGCTCCTGTCCCTCCAGCCTCAACCTCTTCCTCTGAGCTCAGAGTGTCTGAATCCCCGAAGCGCAGGCTGGAGGAGGGAGAGGAGGCACAGTCACTGAATGAGGACTCTGGGTTGCGTTCATCCTCGCTGCGGTGCTCCAAGAGATCTGGCTGGTGGCGCTGAAGGGGAAGAGAGCCCTCACTGACACGACCCTCCTTCAGGGAGCAATCCGAAGGCCCTGGCTGTTGGCTCTTGCGCTTTTTGCGTCCGGGCAGGCCCCTGTCTGGGTCTCTGCGGGCCCCTATGTCCCTCAGGGGCCGGTGCCTGGTCTCAGCACACAGTGGTGCAAACTCGCTGCCTGCCTTGCCGATCACCTCCATGTTGGCAGGGAAGCTCTTGGCTGTCTCCATGGGCTCTGGGTTGGCCAGCGGACCCTTCAGGTGCTCCTGTCTGCCCTGGGCCTCAGAGGGCACCTCGCTCTTCATGCTGCCTGGTCCACGCAGACGCAATGCCAACTAAACTTCCACTAGCTCCTATAGGTCCATTGGCGGGCCCGCAACTAACCTAGTTCTGTGAAACAAGAGAAGATAAATGTTAGACACGCTGAAAAATAATGATTGCACTTTGTTAATGGAGACAATTTATAAAACAGAAAGATGGGCTAAATGTATTATGATAATAATTACATGCTGTGGTAATATAGAGGCGCTCGCTATCTCATCGTGTACGAGGAGAAAAGCAAAAACAGTGCACCATGGTTTGTTTGTGAGAGCAAATTAATTGAGGCCTTGGGCTGAGTCAGTCGTGTAGCATTTGTTGTATTATCCACTCTTGGCAGTGCATGACTCAGACTGGGTGGTAATCTGGGACTAATCTCAGTATGTTCGCTAGGCTTGATGCTGTAATGAAGGAAACTGATAAGCAAAGTAAGGTCATGCAGCCTGGCAATATGGAAAAGGTGGAAACAAACACTGGAGCATATTTTTTACCAGCTCAATTCTATATTGTAGAGTGATAAAACCATGGAAAGGCTGCGTGGGGAGATTAGGAGACATTTTCATAATGGCCTTACCGGAACAGAATTGACTGGAGAACTCGCTTATCTATAGCTTCAGAAGGTACCAGGCTACAAGCAACCAATGCTAAGCATGCATCCCTTTGATATAGATCTTGTAAATAAAAACAAGCATGCTGGCATCAAAACACTAGCCTAGCGCAAACTCTTACCAAGATGGAAGATTCTAGGCCTTCATATAGGCCTAATCGCACCGCTTTCCTCCTATCCATCCACCCTCACCATTTATCATGCTTTCCCTCTCCATCCCTCACCATTTATCACACATCCTCCTTTCCTAAAATTGTCTAATCTAATCACACCGTTTCTACTTCAAAATAAGCCTTTCAGCAAGGGTAGGGCAGAGTAAAATGTATTCTGCTTCAGTGCAGTCACCTCAAGTCCTTTGAATTATGAAAGCAGCCATCTGTTTAAAAAGGCACGTTGGCTCAGTTCATTAGCCTACTTCTTAGTGTGGTATAACGTGCACACACAGCTGGCAGTGTGGTGTTGTTCTATACTTGATCCACCAGTAAACACGTCAAAACTGAGATTCAGAATAAAATCCTACTTCATGAGATGTGTTTTATTTATAAGACACAAGTGAGCTGAATTGGACATTGTTAGCTATTCTTTAGAAGCCTTATAATGGTTGGCCTAATGAAGCCGTACTGATTAAACAGTAATGTGTGAAGACATACTAATTGCCATTCTCCAGCCTGCAATATCCTGTGTATTGACACAAGGCTCAGTATGAAAACAATGAACTCTATGGTATAAAGCCTTGTTCACACTACAGGCCTTAATGCTCAAATCTGTTTTGTTTTTTAAAACCGCTTTGGAATACTGACTGTCCAAACAGCAAGTTACAAGTAATCAAATTGGATGTGTGGGAGTTTAGTCAAAATTATTTAGCTGACATGGCTACGCTAGTTGTCATTGTAACGACAGGTGTGGGCGCAGTAGAGTAGGCTGATAGAAAGCAGTAGCACCACCAATCACTCAGAAGTTATGAAGCAAGCTAAGGTGACAACAATGGCTGTCATGGACGTTTCCCAGTCGCTAAAAAATTTATAAATGCATCATGTAATAAGACATTAAGCCTTGAGGATAAGATGAGCCAACTTTCAAAACGAGTCCTTTTTGGCTAGCCACAGCAGTCAACTAGCTAGCCGTTTAGCTTTCTAGCACATTCACTAGTTTGTGTGTGTGGTAGGGGCATTTATTTATAATAATGACAATTACAACAATACTGAATGAACAACGAACACTTTTAATTTAACTTAATATATATTACATAAAAATCTATTTAGTCTGCAAAAACTTATGAAACGTGTTCAATTTGGTTTAAATAATGCAAAAACACAATGTTGGAGAAGAAAGTAAAAGTGCAATATGTGCCATTTAAAAAAGCTAACGTTTTAGTTCCTTACTCAGAACATACAGTTGAAGTCAGAAGTTTACATACACCTTAGCCAAATACATTAAAACTCAATTCTACACAATTCCTGAAATGTAATCCTAGTAAAAATGACCTGTCTTAGGTCAGTTAGGATCACCATTTTATTTTAAGAATGTGAAATGTCAGAATTAGAGTAGAGAAAATTATTTCAGCTTTTATTTATTTCATCACATTCCCAGTGGGTCAGAAGTTTAGATATACTCAATTAGTATTTGGTAGCATTGCCTTTAAATTGTTTAACTTGGGTCAAACATTTCGGGTAGCCTTCCACAAGCTTCCCACAATAAGTTGGGTGAATTTTGGCCCACTCCTCCTGACAGAGCTGATGTAACAGTCAGGTTGTAGACCTCCTTGCTCACACACGCTTTTTCAGTTCTGCCCACAAATGTTCTATAGGATTGAGGTCAGGGCTTTGTGATGGTTACTCCAATACCTAGACTTTGTTGTCCTTTATCCATTTTTTATTGTCATTGTCCATTTGGAAGACCCATTTGCGACCAAGCTTCAACTTCCTGAATGATGTCTTGAAATGTTTCTTCAATATATCCAGATAATTTTCCTCCCTCATGATGCCATCTATTTTGTGAAGTGCACCAGTCCCTCCTGCAGCAAAGCACCCCCACAACATGATGCTGCCACTCCCGTGCTTCACGGTTTGGATGGTGTTCTTTGGCTTGCAAACATCCCCCTTTTTCCTCCAAACATAACAATGGTCATTATGGCCAAACAGTTCTATTTTTGTTTCATCAGACCAGGGGACATTTCTCCAAAAAGTACAATCTTTGTCCCCATGTGCAGTTACAAACCGTAGTCTGGCTTTTTTTAAATGGCATTTTGGAGCAGTGGCTTCTTCCTTGAAGAGCGGCCTTTCAGGTTATGTCGATATAGGACTTGTTTTACTGTGGATATAGATACTTTGTACCTGTTTCCTCCAGCATCTTCACATGGTCCTTTGCTGTTGTTCTGGGATTGACTTGCACTTTTCGCACCAAAGTCCGTTCATCTCTAGGAGACAGAACGTGTCGCCTTCCTGAGCGGTATGACGGCTGCATGGTCCCATGGTGTTTATACTTGCATACTATTGTTTGTACAAATGAATGTGGTACCATCAGGTGTTTGGAAATTGCTCCCAAAGATGAACCAGACTTGAGATCTACAAAAAAAAATCTGAGGTCTTGGCTGATTTCTTTTGATTATCCCATGATGTTAAGCAAAGAGGCACTAAGTTTGAAGGTAGGCCTTGAAATACATCCACAGTTACACCTCCAATAGATTCAAATGACGTCAATTAGCCTATCAGAAGCTTCTAAAGCCATGACATAATTTTCTGGAATTTTTCAAGCTGTTTAAAGGCACAGTCAACTTAGTGTATGTAAACTTCTGACCCACTGGAATTGTGATGCAATGAATTATAAGTGAAATAATCTGTCTGTAAACAATTCTTGGGAAAATGACTTGTGTCATGCACAAAGTAGATGTCCTAACCGACTTGCCAAAATTATAGTTTGTTAACAAGAAATTGTGGAGAGGATGAAAAACGAGTTTTAATGACTCCAACCTAAGTGTATGTAAACGTCTGACTTCAACTGTATGAAAGCTGGTGGTTCTTTTTAACATGAGTCTTCAATATTCCCAGTTAAGAAGTTTTAGGTTGTAGTTATTATTTGGACTACTTCTCTCTATATCATTTGTATTTCATAGACCTTTGACTATTGAATGTTCTTGTAGGCACTTAAGTATTGCCAGCCTAATCTCGGGAGTTGATAGGCTTGAAGTCATAAACAGCGCTGTGCTTCAAGCATTGCGAAGTGCTGCTGGCAAACGGAGGAAAGTGCGGTTTGAATGAATGCTTACGAGCCTGCTGCTGCCTACCACCGCTCAGACAGACTGCTCTATCAAATCATAGACTTAATTAAAATAAACACAGAAATACGAGCCTTTGGTCATTAATATGGTCAAATCCGGAAACTATCATTTCGAAAACAAAACGTTTATTCTTTCAGTGAAATACGGAACCGTTACGTATTTTATCGAACGGGTGGCAACCCTCAGTCTAAATATTGCTGTTACATTGCACAACCTTCAATGTTATGTCATAATTATGTAAAAGTCTGGCAAATGAATTACGGTCTTTGTTAGGAAGAAATGGTCTTCACACAGTTCGCAACGAGCCAGGCGGCCCAAACTGCTGCATATACCCTGACTCTGCTAACAATGAACGCAAGAGAAGTGACACAATTTCAGGCACCACATTGACTATATGCAATGCAGGACAAGCTTGTTAAACTAGCAATATCATCAACCATATGTAGTTAACTAGTGATTATGTTAACATTGATTGTTTTTTTATAAGATAAGTTTAATGCTAGCTAGCAACTTACCATGACTCCTTGCTGCCTGCATTTGCGTAACAGGTGTTCAGCCTGCCACGCAGTCTCCTCGTGGATTGCAATATAATCGGCATCCAAAAATGCAGATTACCGATTGTTATGAAAACTTTAAAATCGGCCCTAATTAAATTGGCCAGTCCGATTAAACCGGTCGACCTCTAGTGTGTGGTTGTCAAACTAACATGTTCTATCTAATCTAACTGTCAGAGTAGCTAGCAAGCAACAAGATATGCCAAATAGCAGTCTAAAAACCAGTTGAGGGCAAATAAATCAGATTTGACCCTTCAGACAAGTCGCAAGGCCAGGAATCAGATTTGTATCTGCTTTCAAACCATGTAGGGTGGTTTCAAATGTGGCTTGTAATATCAGATTCCATGTCCTTTTTGGCTGTTCAGACTGCAGGAAAAGGACATTTGCATCAGATATGCAAAAAAAAAGAAGGGATTTGAGTCACTTCAAACTGCCAATGTGAACACGGCTTTAGTGGCATAGGTTCTAAGAATGCACACATTATTGTAAGTGAAGGTTCTGTTCTGTCTAATCATCAAACACATGAATTTACTGTTAGTCGGGCCCCATAAAATCTGCGATGCGGAGAATGATGGCGAAATCACCGAATCCAGATATTAAAACGGAATTCAACAATATTCAAATACATATTGAACTTCGTAGGGAATCAATGATATCGTGAGTATTTGTTTAGCAAACTCTACCATAATGTCTGCTATAATAACAGCATTCTCTTGCTAGCTGCTCACTTGAATTAAAGTGTAACTACACTCCAAAAAATAAATATCTTAGATTCTTCCCAGACCTAAAGAATTGTCTCCTGGTGTGGTTAAGCATTTTTGTGTACTTAGAAAAACAACAAAATTGGATGTTCTATTAAAACGTGTTGTTTTGAGAGCGAAAACCAAACAAAAACAGGAACATTTCAGAAGCCTGGGAAAACTAAAGAGAAAACAATGAGAGAGAAACAAATTGGGCAAAAATGTAAACAGATTTTATAGGGCTCTACGGTAGCACATCTCAGGCAAAGAGAAATTAAAGCACCCAGCAACAGTGGTCAGTTGAATTCCATTCGTTGACCCTGAGATCTTGATGTTACACAACACCACACGACGTGAACATGCAGCACTATTAGCTTATTTAGTGATCATAAAGTGTGTTAAAATCTGCACCAGGAAAGTAGTGCAGAGTGTAATTTGGTGTGTGAGCATACACTAGAATGCAAACCGACTGGGTGCCTGGGGTGGAAGCCACTCCCCCCACCCATTGTTTGGACAAGAGTGATTCTAGAGTTATGGATGTTACATTTTCATGGAAAACCACAAATTTAAAATGTCTCACAGAATGGACAAAATATAAATTAAAAGTTTGCTGTGTTTGTCTATAGCACCCTTTCGGGGGAGTGTATACAATATTGGCATGTTGGTTTCACTTTAAAAGGACAACATGACTTTCTCAGGTTGACATGCCGCTGGAATTCTCCATATGCATATTAAACCCCATTGACCCATGAGTAGGTAGAAGCCTGCAGGAAACATAAGGATTGTGTGGGTGCTTGTCTTCAAACAGCAGCTGAACCCTGAGCGGGTCAATCACTAGGGATCATCACAGTAGGTAGGTAAGCATTCAAATCCTGCATTTACCAAATATAAACTGAGCAGACCTTCCAGCCAAAGAAAGCACAGGTTAGTGTAGAAACCCTGCCATGTAGGCTGGCAGAGGACTGAAGTCAGATTTAATGCCGGTAGGGCTGGAATCCAAACTGACAAGTTTCCTCACGAATCCTCCACAGCTCGAGGATTCGTGTAGCCCTGAGTTGACTACCATTAAAACACGATATCCACCTCACAAACTAGACAACAGGAGAGGGTATCTGGCCAGGAGCCCTCAATGTGTAGCCTAGCCTACTAAAGCAAACTAACATTGACAGTAGCACTGAACAAATACCTGATACAGTATTCATGAAAACACTCATGTATCATGTCTGTGTTTCCATCTCATGAGCAAAGAGAAAATAGAAGATGCCGCAGGTGGAGACTTCTGGGAACTGGGGCGTTCTGAGATGCCCCCTCCCTGGGTTCCGATGTATAACTGCTGCCAGGGAACCAAAGCCCCAAACCACAATCCTCTGGGGCTCCCCCTGTGAGCCACTGATGAGCTCCTGTGCCACAGAGCGAGCAATGCATGACACTCAGCAACACAGCAGCCTCAGTGGACAGCCACCTTGGCAATCAATCCCCCCTGGCACCAAGGTGGAGACATTTCAGAGGAGAGGGCGTTTATGGGTAACTGCTTTAATTCATTCCTTGAGGAGCACAATGCAGACATATCTTGAGCTTCACAGTACACAGTTTCAGCAATGGCTGCAGAAAAACCAAATCTACCACCTACGCAAGGACACACATAAATTATTAACCTATCCCAAACCTTTACCTAATTTAGCTTTTACTATTTTTAGTGCAGGTTTGTCAATGTGTTCTGTGCAAGGTGTGACTCAAATTGTGAGGTGTATCAGAACTCATTATGCAGTAACTCTACAAGTCAATAATTGTAGAAAACGCCACAGCAGTGCAATGAACTGCAGAACAGGAAGTTACACATTCTTGTCTCTACAAAAGGTAGCCAACATGTTAGCCAAGAAACAAAAAGCGCACAGCTTTGATTAAGCAGGCACAGTACTTCATACATTGCCGCTACGACATGCCCTTCTGAGAAGCTAATATGTCATCCTCATCACAATCACAGGGATTCTTCCATCTAATGTCGTATGACGCAACCAGCACTGCTAACATTGACAGCATTACATACTGCAAAGGTGACGGAAATCCCCTAATGCACTGACAAGAACGGCCTTTTGTATAAACTAATTTTTGCATTCAAAGAAGGAACACCTAGACAACCTTTGAGTGATTAAGCATCGGTTTCCTATTAGCGTATGGTACTATAGGACTAGATCCTTGATAATTTTAGGAAATGGCAGAACACCGTTAGAATTATATGAGCTAGAAATAAACGTAATTGTAGCTACACACATTCCCTTGTAACTATGGCAGCTTCTAAAACCCACTGGATGCCTTATTGCAGAGCAGTGGCACAGTTATAGAATGATAATAGTGTGGCCCATTTCAGCATTCTCCCTCAGCATGTTTTCTTTGGTCAGTTTTCGTTTGACTTGATAACAGTGATATGACTGTTCATCAGAAGTAATCACGTCTGTTCTGCCCACAGAATTTTAGTAGTATTGAAATAGGCCTACATCATGGCACTATTATCTCAAGCCTGTATTTGAGATGTCCAAGCTTTTTCTTATAATAGCTCGCCTAATTTCAGTTTGTGACAAAATAAGCAAGTATAGTGTAGATTGTACCATTGTACCATCTAAACCGGTGAAATATATGTTCCATAACCAAACATCTCGTATTTTCAGCTCCTTGAAGCTGGTGTACAAAACCGAAAGTAAAAGACGCAAAAACTAACTTTAATAACGTAAGCATAGAAATAGAACATAGAACAGAGCTACCGCTTCCAATTCCCCGTTTCCACGGGCACTTGAAATTTGGTCCAGATTCGACCTGGGTCGAGGGAAACCCGGGCCAGCGCAGCCTAATTTCACAACTGGCGCCAGCTCGATTCGATTTCGGGTTGGTGACGCCATTACTATGCAACCACCAAGCTGTTCACTGCTGGATGCGGATACGTTAAGCTAGCTTGTCTGGGCTGGTTGCTGTTAGCTAGCACATGGACAAGCAGTACTGCAGTAGCTATACATAACACAAATTACCATAATAGCTGGGTCCTTTATTCATTATTACACTACACAAACTTTTATGAGAACTGTCAGTCCTCAAATGCTAGCTACCTAACCTTAGCTAGCAAATCAGAGTAGAAACAAGCTAGATAACGTAAGCTAGCAGGAATTTTTGCTAGCCAGGTCGTATTGAAAGCTAGCTAGCTAATAGCCAATACCATGGGAAGCAAGGTAGGAATTATTAGTTATGCTAACAACAACGCCAACAAGCTAAATACATGGTTGGCTGGCACGAGTATAGGGTAACGTTTGTTACAGCATTGTGAGGGTGAATTAAATTATTCAACATCTTGTTCGCAAGCAACATCAGCGAAGCCAGCTACCTAGCAACATGACATAATTTATCATTTCTGGGGGGTGGAAATGCAATTTGAGCTAACCCACCAAGGCCAGGCCAGCCTGGGTTGACTTCAAAGTGCCAATGAAAACGGGGATTTAGTGTTTCTTTCAATGAGAATGACAGATCTGTAACTCATATTTCTATGTGTAATTGTTCGGGTTGCCCAACAAGTTACATATTGCAGCTTTAAATCAACCCAGTGATGTGTTATTGTTCTTCAAATTGTCACTATGAGATGGGTTGTCTTCTATCATAGAGTGCCATCAACGCAAAAGTAATGGCATCAACATCGTGAACACAAACCAAAACATGTAATGAGGGAATAATTATTGGTGCTTCTTATACTGGAACAGTACAGAGAATTTAGGGCAGGATAATTAACGATTGACTGGTCCCAAGTGTACACATCAAGTTTCCTAACAATAAGTCATTCGGTTGACAATGTTCTCCTTCATGCGATTGAAAAAATAATAATAATTGACAGTATTTGCCTAATGTTTTCTGGCTTGTACTAGGCCTCAATCTGAGATATTTCCTAATTTTGGTCTATGGCTCTTTAGGTACGTAACCATACTAATTGTACAAGCCTGTCTATGTATTTAATCTTTATACATAATGCATCAAGATTACAACCAAAGCCATACCATAATTCAAATGACCGCTGCAAATGTCTTCAGCATTTAGTTTTCTTCTCTAGCAATATTAACGTAAATCAACAAACCTAACACGCTACCAGGCTGATTTGACAGCGCAGTTCCATTACTTGAAAAGAATGTGATGAACATTCATCATCATCCTCCTCTCTGATGTGTCTGCCACAGATACAAAACATTTTGATGTTGCCCAACGTTATCCAGCACTAGTAAGCTAACGTTTAATTTAGTCAGTTATACGTGTAATTGTCTTATTTGGTTAACTTAACGTTCTCTATTTGGGTTATACGTCCGAGTTCATCGTAAAATGTAATAAAGAAATGGTTATAGCTACATGGCCTTGGCTAACTAGTTTACTTAGTTAGCAAGATGGTTTCTAATGAACTCGCTGATAAGATCATATTTGCTAATAACAAATGTAGCTAGCTATCTAACTCGTTAACGTTAGCTAGCCAACCCCAAAATGGCTCACAAAAGACATTTTAGCTACTACCGTACCACGCTAACATTAACTACTGAATCTTCAGAGCAAACAATAGCTTGCTAGTTAGCTACAGTACGCTGGCTACTGTCTGGTCGTGTTAGCCAGCTAACGTTGAGAGAAAAACAAAGACAGTTATCTAGCTAGCTATATTGACTCAACACATACCTGTACTCTCTTGAAAGTGGGCTTCTGTGTTATTTCGTGGCTCCCTTTGAATTGCATATGTCCTGGATGAACTTACATAAGGGACACAAGTAAATCGCGATCGAACGACAGTCACCGGGTAGTGAAACTGACAACAGGAACAAAATCGAAGTGGGCCCGTGGCAATACCAACGTCGTTACAAATCAGCGCCTGGCTAAAGAACCGAGAGAAAAATACTTGAATTTTTTCCTGGCTCTATGTTGCAAATTAACACGCTACGCAATACATACTGTTTTTTTACGATAAAACACACATTCTATTTGCCATCAGGGCCCTCGATGAAGTCCCCATTCCTGCCTCTTCGAGGCGACCACTGTTGTTTACCCAGGTCGACTCGTCCGTTTACTCTCGCTGGCACCTAGGTTGGGTTGCTGGACTTATGTGAAGCTAGCCACAATAAGGATTAGCCACAAAGGTGCCTGGTATTTGCGATTCGCCTTCAAAATAAATGTCCCCCATTGAAACACGCAAATGGATACAAATAGTGGAATAATGCCATATTGGGAATATATCCTGCTAAACAAGGCTGGAATGTTGTTCATTAAATCTAACAAAAGACAACTAGTTAATTTGACCAAAACAAATTGAAGTCGCACTGTGAATGTATTCGATTTCAGAACTGCGTTGGTGACATTCGTATATGCCCTGTACAGCCTTATCTATTGATGTTGGGTCCATGAAATGGGGTATCAGCCTATTCGTGACACCCACAGAACACAACTGTGAAGAGTCTACACAAATATGAGTGTTTTAACACTTATTGCGGGACTTTGACACCGGTGTGAACTGACACACATTAGCTCACCAGTCAACCTACTATGTGTATTTACATTCATATTGAAATGTACAGCCTTACCCATGGATCTTGGGTCCATGAAATTCTACGTCGCAAATATTTCTGTAAACTCTTCAGCGTTGTGTTCTGTGGGTGTCACTGAGTAGGCTGATACCCCATTTCATGGAGCCAAGAGCCATAGTTAAGGATATAAATCAAATCAAACTTTGTCACATGCACCGAATATTTTTTTCATTTTTTAAATTTAACTAGGCAAGTCAGTTAAGAACAAATTATTATGTACAATGACGGCCTACCGGGGAACAGTGGGTTAACTGCCTTGTTCAGTGGCAGAAAGACAGATTTTTTACCTTGTCAGCTCGGGGTTTCGATCCAATACAACAAGTGTAGACTTTACCGTGAAATGCTTATTTACAAGCCCTTAACCAACAGTGCATCTCAAGAAGAGTTTAGAAAATATTTACCAAATAAACGAAAGTAAAAAATAATAAAAAGTAACACAATAACATAACAATAACGAGGCTATATACAGGGGGTACTGAGTCAGTGTGCAGGGGTACAGGTTAGAGATCATTTGTACATGTAGGTAGGGGTGAAGTGACTATGCATAGATAATAAACATAGTAGCAGCAGTGTACAAAACAAATGGGGGGCAATGTAATAGTCCTATAGCCATTTGATTAGTTCTTCAGCAGTCTTATGGCTTGGGGGTAGAAGCTGTTAAGGAGCCTTTTGGTCCTAGACTTGGCACTCTGGTACCGCTTGCCGTGCGGTAGCAGAGAAAACTGTCTATGACTTGGGTGACTGGAGTCTCTGACAATTTTATGGGCTTTCCTCTGACACCACCTATTATATAGGTCCTGGAATGCAGGAAGCTTGGCCCCAGTGATGTACTGGGCCGTACGCACTACCCTCTGTCGAGCCTTAAGGTCAGATGCCGAGCAGTTGCCATACCAGGCGGTGATGCAACCGGTCAGGATGCTCTCGATGGTGCAGCTGTAGAATTTTTTGAAGAACTGGGGACCCATGCCAAATCTTTTCAGTCTCGAGGGGGAAAAAGTTTTGTCGTGCCCTCTTCACTACTGTCTTGGTGTGTTTGGACCATGATAGATCGTTGGTGATGTGGACACCAAAGAACTTGAAACTCTCAACCCGCTCCAGTACAGCCCCGTTGATGTTAATGGGGGCCTGTTCGGCCCACCTTTTCCTGTAGTCCACGATCAGCTCCTTTGTCTTGCTCACACTGTACATTGCAATATGCATGTCAATACGCACAATAAGCTGGTTACCTATTGATCTTGGGTCCATGAACTGGGGTATCAGCCTAGTCGTGACACCCACAGAACACAACTCTGAAGAGTTTACACAAATATTAGCGTTGTTGTTCTTCTTGTGGGACTTTAACTGTGGGATATCACCTCACTATCCAGCCTATTGTGCGTATTGACATGCATATTGCAATGTACAGTGGGGGGGGGGGGGGGGGATTTCCCACAGTCAAAGTCTTGCAATTAAAGCTACGACGCTAGTATTTGTGTGAACTCTTCACAGTTGTGTTCTGTGGGTGTCACTGAGTAGGCTGATACCCCATTGCATGGACCCAAGATGATGATCCATAGGTAAGGGAATACATAGCAATATGAATGTCAATACACAGTAGGTTGACTGGTGATCAAAATCCCGGTATGTATAGATATTGGTGATAGTGCACGATAGCTACGTCAATATTGCGAGCCGTGAGGAGTAATGGCGGCTGGTAGAGCTTTGAGTTGACTCGACAAATTCAAGATAGAAGAACCATTTAAACCGTTTGCTATTACAGCGGATGAAGGTGCGGGAAAAGCGTGGAGATGTGGGAATGAACAGCAAGGAAGAAAGAAAGCAGTTGAGTGTAGAGGGAAGCTGTGTGGTGAGGAAGACTGGCATCAAGTACAAAAAGAAAAAAACGCAACCGGTTGCAAAACATTTTTACTTGACGAGAGTGAGGATGAATTACCTGCGTTTCAATGATTGAGTCTCTGACGTGATCGTCCTGTCCGGGTTGACGCCCCCCTTGGGTTCGTGCCGTGGGGGAGATCTTCGTGGGCTATACTCAGCCTTGTCTCAGGGTACTAAGTTGGTGGTTGAAGATATCCCTCTAGTGGTGTGAGGGCTGTGCTTTGGCAAAGTGGGTGGGGTTATATCCTGCCTGGTTGGCCCTGTCCGGGGGTATAGTCGGACGGGGCCACAGTGTCTCCTGACCCATCCTGTCTAAGCCTCCAGTAATTATGCTGCAATAGTTTGTGTCGGGGGGCTAGGGTCAGTCTGTTATATCTGGAGTATTTCTCCTGTCTTATCCGATGTCCTGTGTGAATTTAAGTATGCTCCCTCTAATTCTCTTTCTCTCTTCTCTCGGAGGACCTGAGCCCTAGGACCAAGCCTCAGGACTAACTGGCCTGATGACTCCTTGCTGTCCCCAGTCCACCTGGTCATGCTGCTGCTCCAGTTTCAACTGTTCTGCCTGCGGCTATGGAACCCTGACCTGTTCGCCGGACGTGCTACCTTGCCCCGGACCTGCTGTTTTCAACTCTTTCTCTCTATCGCACCTGCTTTCTCTAACTCTGAATGATCGACTATGAAAAACCAACTGACATTTACTACTGAAGTGCTGACCTGTTGCACCCTCTACAACTACTGTGATTATTATTATTTGACCCTGCTGGTCATCTATGAACGTTTAAACATCTTGGCCATGTACTGTTATAATCTCCACCCGGCACAGCCAGAAGAGGACTGGCCACCCCTCAGAGCATGGTTCCTCTCTATGTTTCTTCCTAGGTTCCTGCCTTTCTAGGGAGTTTTTCCTAGCCACCGTGCTTCTACATCTGCATTGCTTGCAGACATTTAACATTTTAGATTTGGCTAGAAATTCTAAAGGAAATTATCTTAACAGAGTGAAATGTCCTCCTGTGTGCTACCTATATCCATGAAGACAGCTTCTCCATCCTAGAGGGAGAGGTCAATCATTTCCAGGCCCTGGACACATGCTAGTCTGTGGTAACCTAAATGCCTGAACTGGACAAGAACCTGACATTCTCAGCACACAGGGGGACGGACAGCTACCTGAAGGTGACAGTATTCCCTCCCAAATATGCACCCCTAGACACAACTACGACAAAACAACCAACAAAAATGGGTCACAAGTCTTGTAGCTCTGTTGCACGCTGGGTCTGTACATAGTCAATGGTAGGCTTCAAGGGGACTCCAACACTAGGTACACCTACAGCTCATCCCTTGGCTGTAGTACTTTAGATTACTTTATCACAAACCTCAACCTAGAGTCTCAGTCAGACCAATGAGCGTTCACAGTCATACCAATGACACCCCTATCAGATCAAATCAACATCACAGCCTACTTGAACAGAATAATACTCTATCATGAGGTATCAAAGCCAACCAAACTGCATACTGTTAAGAAGATGGAAGGAAAGAAGAAACCTACCACAAAACTATTGGGCAACAACAAATCCAATCCCATTAAGACATCTTCCTGGACAAAACATTTCACTGCAATAGTGAAGCTATAAACTTGACAGTAGAAAGCCTAAACGGTATATTTTACCTTTCATTTTCTCTATCAAGTCTAAAAGTGTCAAGCAGACAACCTAAGAAAATTAACAACAATGACAAATGGTTTGATGAAGAATGCAAAACCCTAAGAAACACATTGAGAAACATATCCAACCAAAAGCACAGAGATCCAGAAAACCACAGCAGAATTAGGACGTTACCCGCTAGTTGTCAAAATCGAGAAAAGAGCTGTTAAATTCTACAACCACCTAAAAGGAAGCAATGCCCACACATTCCACCACAAAGCCCTCACCTAATGAGAGATTAACCCAGAGAAGAGTCCCCTCAGCCAGCTGGTTCTGTTCACAAACACAAACAGACCCCACAGAGCCCCTGGACCACAACACAATTAGACCCAATCAAAAAAGATAACTATTTGACACACTGGAAAGAATCAACAAAAATCCGTACTATATTCTTACTATAACTATTTGCACATTGCTAAAACACTGTACATAGCTGATAATATATAGTAACACTTGAAATCACAGGAGGTTGGTGGCACCTTAATTAGGGAGGATGGGCTCGTGGTAATGACTGGAGCGGCATAGGTGGAACGCTATCAAATACATCAAACACACGGTTTGATGCCATTCCATTTGCTCTGTTCCAGCCATTATTATGAGCTGTCCTCCCCTCAACAGCCTCCACTGTGAAATGTCTTTATCTTTTTAAAACCTTTTTGAATGCAATATTTACTGTTAAATTGGAATATTTTTTTGTTGTTGTTTTGTGTCTTCTCACTTTTGTTTATTTTACTTGCTTTGGCAATGGAAATGCATGTTTCCCATGCCAATAAAGCCCATTTGAATTGAAATGATAGGAATAACATGGGTTTCAGTAAGGTTGGGTTCTTAGCATTCATATCCATGGTTATCAACTGTATCGCAGAAATGGAACGTGAATCACAGAAAATATATGTTGGGGTGGCAACTGCAGAGAAGTACTTGGGTGTACAATATTTTGTTGCAGAGGACAAGGTGTGTTGAAAGATAGGGTCCAGTCCTCCCAGGCTGTCAGTCTGGTGTAGGATCAGATAGGGCCAAGTAGTGGAATAGGGGTGAGGTTTTAATGGGTGTAGGGTTAGTTGGTACAGTGATTTTTCTTCCCCTTTGTGTCACAAAGTGTAATGAATTTGCACTCAAGAACAGTAGGTAGAAACAAAGGGCTATATAAGAGAAATAGATGAATACGGTGGCGGCATGCACTTTAAACGTTTGTTTGCGGACCGCCATGATATCATAGAAGAAGAAGATAGATTAATAATGAGGCCGTGACCAGCCTCCCACTCCAGTAGGTGGCAGTGTATGCATATTTCAGTTGGAAGCGATCCGCCAATACACATTTTGAGAATAACTTTGGGGTCATTGCGTGAGCATGCGTGCTTCCCTTCTGCACACACAAGTTTACAACAACACATCCAACAAGGTAAAATGGCGTCGGGTGCCATTTCAACGGAGTCAAAGAAAATAACAGATTTACGAGTTATAGATCTCAAATCTGAACTCAAGCGAAGGAATTTAGATGTCACAGGTGTGAAGAATGTTCTAATTGCCAGGCTGAAACAGGTAACGAACTCAATTTATTTGTACTTGGCGAACGCAAAGCTAGCGACCACTAGCCTAGCTAATGTTAGCTACCAAACAGTTGTACGAATTTGATTGATTGAGGCCGTCCTCAACTGCTGCCAGCTAGATAGCTTAGCTATCCAATTTGTTATGGGATGAATGTGTATCAATGTACAGCTTGCTATTTTCATAGTTGGTAACTAACGTTACTGTTGGATGGTGTCTCGTTTTCCAACTGCGATACTGCGTGCACGCGGCCTGTCTTTGCAGCGTCAGGTTGACAAGGTAGCCCATGGTCCTGCATCGATGCAGTCGATGTGGGGGCGTTGTTAACTAATGTTAGCTGGCCATGACATCTATGGCATATATGTCTCCTTCAGAAAATTAGGTTGCTTTAGGCCCACATCACATCCACACACACATTTCGCAAAATACCTTGATCAGAGTTAACGTTTATAATTCAAATGAAAAATCTAATTTTTGTTTTTAAGAACAATAAGAGTTTAGCTTATTTTGTAAATATTATCTTAAGTAATTTTTTTATACATATAATTAACTATAATCTGACTTGACAGGAGACGTTGATATGGTGAATCTCATTTAAACCCAGGAAGCAGCCATTCATCAGTTTCTCAAATTGAATCCTGTCAAAATACGTTAGTTACTCATTAAATAAGCCGGTATATAGGTTTCCACTAGATATCACAGCCATAAAGTCAAAATAGTCTATATCATAAATGATATGATCGTGCTGTTTGTATTGAATGTCACTGTCTGTCAACTTGATTACTCAATTTTCTCTGATCCTGTGCACCTATGTTGTAAACTTTCCTTCATAGGCTAGGTTGTAGCAACCTCATGATGGATATAGGGAATATTCAGGTATTATGTAGTAGCCTAAACATATCGATGTTACATTGAGCTGGGTGAATGGAATATGAATGACAGTCATAAAATATGCTGTAATAGAAATAAGTCCATGCTCATAATTTGTTGTTGTTGCCCTCCATCACCTTAAATGCACCGACCACCACTGATTTAAGTTTAGGCGTAAGGTTAGCAGTGTGGTTAGGGTTAGCTGCTAGGTTTAAAATCAGATTTTAAGACGTTATATTGTAGAAATAGGTGGGGTTTATGACTTTGAGCCTGGGGTAACTAGTGACAACCTGGTATGTAGGCCTAAACAATGCCTCTTAGGCAGCTCCAATATATTGAGCTGTTGTAGACTTCCGACCAGTTCATAGCAGTAAGGTTAGTGCTATCAGCGATCCTTCTGACGTGAGTGATATACATTGGAGGTGCAGAATAGGCATTTTTTTCAGTTGCTTGTACCTTTTTATTTAGACCTTTTTTGGACGTACATCCTGGCCATGCTGGCAGTAAATGAAGATAGTTGCTATTCAAAACTCCATATTTGGTGAGTAATGAACATATTTTAACTTGATGAGTCCCACCGTAACGCCGGTGTGCGTTTTGGACTTCGAACCCCTTTTAAACGTAGTGTGTTTGAACTACGTACTTCTGTGTGATTAAGGGGGGCTGGGCTAAAGCGGTGTTTGAGGCAAGGGCGGATCCCGAAGGGGCCCAGGACTGGGTCTTTTTACTAAAATGTCTGTGGAGTCCGAATGGTTTGAGCTACAAACTATAATCTTTAAAAAGGTGAGACTCCATGTTTTGCTCTATGACGCTCACAGGCTACATGAGAGTCGTTAGAAGGGTAAGGTTTACTTCTACCTAGAAGAGCGTAGTGACATGGTTTCTATAATACTGTAATAAGCTCACATAGTTGTTGTCACTGACTAGTCGGATATTCATATCACAGTGAGCAAACAATTTCTGTACTTACAGCATTCATATAAATTAATTTTCATCAGGTTTATGCTTTGGCGGGCCAATTATTTCTCTCGAGGTTTGTCAATGAAACTCATGAATGCAACTGTTTTATGTCAAATTGTTTTGTGTTCTTCTTGTTGTCCTGAAAAGAAAATGGTCAAACACTTCATTGTGAGGCTAAATATAAGGGCGGGACATGCAGCTAAATTAATGTCAGATAAATGACTAGTAATTACAATAGTGTTTTAATTTTTAAAAATCTTTATTATACTTTCTCAGGCCATTGAGGAGGAAGGTGGAGATCCAGAGACCATTGAAATTCCACTCCCAGTAGACACTCCTAATAGAAAAAAAGCTAAAGGTAATTTGACATTCCTAATATTTTTTAATTACTGTTGAATATTTCTGTTTCCAATTTGGATGATATGACTCCATTACTTCTTTAGGAAAGAAAGTGGACTCTGACACTGACAATCCAATGGAAGATGAATCCTTCTCCAAGGAAGATGAATCCTTCTCCAAGGAAGATGAATCCTTCTCCAAGGAAGATGAATCCTTCTCCAAGGAAGATGAATCCTTCTCCAAGGAAGATGAATCTCCTACCAAGGAAGATGAATCTCCTACCAAGGAAGATGAATCTCCTACCAAGGAAGAGGAACCTGCTACCAAGAAAGAGGAACCTGCTACCAAGAAAGAGGAACCTGCTACCAAGAAAGAGGAACCTGCTACCAAGAAAGAGGAACCTGCTACCAAGAAAGAGGAACCTGCTACCAAGAAAGAGGAACCTGCTACCAAGGAAGAGGAATCTGCTACCAAGGAAGAGGAATCTGCTACCAAGGAAGAGGAATCTGCTACCAAGGAAGAGGAATCTGCTACCAAGGAAAACAAATATTTTTCCAAGGTGAGTGTCACATGAATATGTTTACGTTTGTGGTATGTTTGTGTTTACCCCACTCTCACGGTAGACTAGAGATCATTAGGTTACCATACCCAGATCAGATATTGTTTTTAAAATTAAATGCTGCTATTCAGATCGGTTAACCCTGTTTAAGTAAGGCATTAGACTGACACTATCTTTATATGTGTATTTACCTTTCACGTTCGTCTCTTTCAGGAGGGAGACGAGGATGACGTTGAAGAAGGTATGTTTGTGCCCACACCCTATTGAATTGATTACTTTTTGTGGGGGGGGGGGATTTGCAGGTAGCCCCCTTTGCGTGAAGGTAAGAATCTGCTATGCCCCCTCCTTTATGCCTTCCATTTATTTTGTCTCCTGGCTGGATACCCAGCCAGCCATCTATCCAGGACTCATTGTTCATGAATACAACATAGAAGGGACATCCTGTTTGTGGAGGACTTGCTTCTTTTTGTCACAGTACTTTTTTTGAGGATGGGATGTTACCTACTCTTCCAGGCCTGAGATGCAAGAGGGCTCCATCAACCATACTGACTGCATAGTACATTCCCTCAAGATAAAAAGCTCAGGAATCAACAGGCTTCTTTAAGGTGAGGGAAAGGTTTGCACTGAAGAAGGCAAGCTGAGTTAGAGGGAGTTCCAGTGTGTGCTGATGATACCATGGGGGACTCCTGCCCATCGGGGCCCATCCTCCTGTAGCACCCCAACTGCAGTACAGATGTCTCAGGCGGAGAGAAGAAATCATCGCTGAGAATGCTCAAAGACCAACCAGGACATGATGTACAGACTAGAGGACACATTTGCTAAGGACTTGAGCCAGTTACTACAGTCACGAGGACGATTAAAGATGACATCAATTTTTTTGTCAACCGTCCCAAGTCACTTAAGACAGACTTTTATGCGGGAAAGAAGACATGGGAGATGACCATAAAGACTATGATGGGAGAGCCCTGGGCAGTAGAACGGCCATAATATGAGACTGAATTTGACCTCTATGGCTTTGGGCACAGATAATTGTTTTGGTTACGAAAGAAGTTGGACAGATGGCCTTTTCCTTTCATTTGAACAAATGCCCCCTCTTCAAACTGATGAACGGGACTGGAGCTCCTAATGACAGGAGCATTGAAGAGTAACTTCACTGTACAGTACACATAACTGTAAGGATCGCAAAAGAAGTATTGGTGGTGAAAATGACATGAAGATTATTGATCCGCACCATCATTTTTCAATGAGGAATGTATGTTTTGTGTGTTCCTGTGGTCTTCTACCCTTCGATGACCACTAATACTAAACTTGCTTTCTATTCTACTTCCTAGGTCAAGTAACAGACATGTCAATGTTAAACATTGTGTTTTTTTTGCCATGTTTTATCCTTATTAAATCCCTCAGATATAACTGATACAGATGATGGTACTCGCGAAAATTCTAAACCTCCACCCAGTGAGGACGGCCTCCCAGAAACCGAGGTTGAGGCAGAAGCTGAGGCGGAGGCCGAACAAGTGGAGGAGATCGAAACTGAAGTTGCCGTCTCCGCTAAAGAAGACGAGGACGATAACATATCCGTCACACTCCAGAATGAAGATGCCATCACGCTGGATGTTGATGGTGATGACCTCCTGGAAACAGGTAAACATGTGAAACTTCCAGATTCCGAGGCAGACAAGGGCTGTGACGAGCCAGAGGCCTCTGCTGAGACGAGCCCCAAGGATGCCATGAAGATGGAAGTGGAAGGCCATAAAGATGGTAAGAAGGATGACGGGACGAAGGTTGACTCCTCTAAGAAGGAAAGCAGAGAGGCCTCGAAGAAAACTGAAATGGGTGACAAAGACAAGGATTCTGGGAAGAAAGGCCCCTCGTCTACTGGGGCATCAGGTCAAGGAAAGAGGTTTGTCTTTCTAGCTATGTCAGTTCTTTAAGATACTACTACCAAGTTCCAGCTCACTGTGAACGCAGCATTGTGGGTAGCCTCAAGATTTTTTTGCTTTTTTTCCTAATGAGAAATGTTCGTTGATGTACCTAATGAGCCTCCCATTTGTTGCTTTCATTTGGTTGTTTTTCCTGAAGTTGGGTAATTTGTGTCATTAACCAGGAGCTGAAAACAGATGTTACTTTCACCTTTCCAGCACGTTTGCCTTTTCCAGTTCCCACGTAGGGCTTTTTAAAAGGGCAGTAGTCCCTGTGATGTCAGTTTGTCAGAAACATATGAAATGATTCGCTGTGAAGTCGAACGCAATACTGAAGATTTCATTGGTCCAGGGAGTAAATTGGTTGAGAACATGACCCATATCACCTGTGGAAAAGCAATGAAAAAGGCCATTATGGGAGTTTTGTCCAAATGCAAGCCTTGCCCGTGGGGATAAAAAAAAAATGCATCAAAACAAAGTGTTTCTTAAAAAATAAAAAAAGGTTTACCCTGGTGTACGTCATATTCCGCAGGGGCTTTCATATACTGGCACTCATCTCTTGTTTCTTTTTATTTGTTGTTAAATCTGCTTTGTAGTTCTTCAAAGGACAGAGATGGAAAGGCCACAAAAGATGACAAAGGTAAGCATTTTACAGATACATTTCTCAAGTCGTCACTACTAATGATCAGACGATGGGTAAGCATTGGCCTTTATGTAGTGTATGTAAGCAATGTGCAGTATTGACTGGACAGCCAAAATGGCATATTCTCAAGTGTCAGAACAAACAGAATTGATCAGTACCACTGGTGTAATCTGTGTATTACCCAGTTTTCTTCACATATCTAAAAAGTAAATTTCTTTGGCATTTTAAAGGTGTCTGAAATGATTTAATTTAGTCAAAAGCACCTGCATTTTAACATTTAATGTATGTAACATTAGGCTGTTGTAGATTAGTTTGTACAATGTGTAGACATGTAAAAGCCTCTACAGTGCATGTATGTTTTGAAACGACTCTATTTCAGGAAGTATCAGCAGTAGTAGTGCAAGCAGCTCCACTCGAAATATATGGGTGAGCGGCCTGTCCTCCAACACCAAAGCAGCTGATTTGAAAAACCTTTTTGGCAAATATGGGAAGGTAAGCCTAGAGCTTAAAACATCCATAAACTGTTTATTGTGGTGGGGTACTTGGGTTTGATGTTTCTTACTGTATGGTTGTCATGGTTTGGCTTTGACTTAATGGAAACAATTTACTGGTTTACTAGGGGAAAGGGGGATACCTAGTCAGTTGTACAACTGAATGCATTCAACTGAAATGTCTTCCGCGTTTAACCCAACCCCTCTACAAGCAACATGTAGTTGCTCCGCCCCTAAACAAATTCCTGTCGCCACAGGTTTTCAGTGCCAAAGTGGTTACTAATGCTCGCAGTCCTGGAGCCAAATGTTATGGCTTGGTGACAATGTCTTCCAGTGCAGAGGTGGGAAGGTGCATCTCCCACCTGGACCGCACAGAACTCCACGGCCAGCAGATATCTGTTGAAAGGGTAAGCTGACAAACAGTTGTTTTGCACATTGTTCAGCTAGAATGTTGAGAGCACGATTACAATTTTACAGTACAGAATCTTTTCTCTGACTTCTATCTTTTGTGATGTCATAAAACCTCCAGAACTCTTGACAATTCTAAGATTCCATTTTGAGAGTTTATTTGTTGTTGTTGCAAAACAACATTGGCTGACATTCTCTTCTGAGCCATTGAGCCAACATGCGCTCTGTAATTTTCATTGTAGGGAGAAACAAGGTTCAAGGTCCTTTTGTTCCTCAATTAATTTAAATTCCATTGCTTCAGAATTGTGACGGAGCCTTTAAATACTGTGACGGAGTATTTGTTGTCTTTTTAGGTTAAAAGTGATCCCTTCAAGAAAGAAACTTCAAAGAAGGAATCAGATGACAAAACCAGCTCCAGCAAATCGAGTGACAAACGTAGTGCGTTGACAAACAAGACTAGCACTAGCAAGTATGTGAGGAAGAAACACAAAATCTGTCTTTTTCAGAAGGGGGACATTTGAAAGAAATGTTCATTTCTGTTTCTGTTCTTTTTTCACCCCTGAAGAACCCAGCCATCCTCCAAAAAAGAAGAGAAGAAGTCCGACAAGCCATCAGACAAAGACGGCAAGGATTCATCCAAGAAGCAGGAGTCTAAAAGCACAACATCCAGCTCAGGCCCAGGTGCCTCCAAGAAAGATGATAAAAAGCATGGTGGAAGTATGTATGCTCCTTCTCAGGTTTTTGATGTATTGTGTTGTAGTGTAGTAAAAATTAAAACCTCTGTCCTGTTTTCTGTAGGGACCAAGAGCCCTGGCAAGATGGTGGTGATTGATCATGCCAAAGGAGACCTGAACAAAGTGAGACCACCATTCAGGAGGGGGAGATTTGACAAGCCGGGTTTCACCACCAACAACAACATGATGCAGCGGAGACCCAGATATTTCATGCCTCCCGAAGAGGTTTGTCGCAGTTTTTTTCCCTATCTGACAAAGTTTGATCATGGAACTTTCTTTTTCAATGTTCACCTCTACATGCTTGTCTTTCCTAGATGGAGATGAATAGAGTTAGAGTTTTCCCCAACAAGGGAGGCAGCAAAGACATCCTCCCCTTTGAGAAGATGAAAGAGCAGAGGTTGCGCGAGCGTATGGTCCGGCTGGAGCGCGTCCGCAGGGCTGTGGAGCTTCGCAGGTCAGCCTGAAACAAACTCCTACTCTAATTGTTGTACTAGGTAGTACTCTGTAGTACTGTGAGGATGCTGGGTACTAATGTTTCTGTGACTTACTGTCCCGTCAGGCGGCGTGAGATAGCGGAGCGGGAACGCCGGGAGCGTGAGCGTATCTGTCTGATTAGGGAGCGGGAGGAGAGGGAGAACCTGCTCCGGGAACGTCAGAGGCTTGAGGTGGAGAGGCAGAAACTGGAGAGGGAGCGCATGGAGAGGGAAAGGCTGGAGAGGGAAAGGATCCGCATAGAGCAGGTGCTTGGACTCAAATCATTAAGGATGTTTAGTCAACTAGGCTGTACCTTAGTTGATTGTTGTAAAAACGACAGGAGTAAGGTGAGTTGTTTACTCATTGTTCATCCTGGTGATCTGTCAACAGCTCCCAGGAGCATTTTGAGCAAACCATTTAGTGGATTGATAATGTAATGCTGACGTTATCTCGCTGTGATGCAGGAGCGGCGTAAAGAGGCGGAGCGTATGGCTCGTGAGCGGGAGGAGCTGAGGAGGCAGCAGGAGCAGCTCCGCTACGAGCAGGAGAAGAGAAACAACCTAAAGAGAGGCCGCGATGTGGACCACAGGTACACAAGGCCACACCGTAGTTGGGGATGGGATGTTTGTCTGGGTTTTGTTCTGTGTAGTTGAGGCTCTGATCGTGGACAACCAGCTTCCACCATTATGTCCATGACATTGCAGGATAGGTTACAGTACTGCTTTGTCGTTGTCCCTGCACACAGACTTGTCTCCCATACTATCCTGGTATGTCTGCATGCTACGGCAGACAGGGATGCTTGGTCTCAGACATGACCAGCAGATGTCAATTTGACCATCAACTGAAAAGTGAAAGATACAATTTGGTATCATATCTGACCAAGCTCAAAAAGTGGTATTCCACACCAGTTTACTTGTCGCGCAGTTAAAGCATATTCTCCATTGAATGTTTCAGCCGGAGGGATGATCCCTACTGGAATGGAAACAAGAAGATCCAGCCAGAGTCTGAGGGCCGTGTCAACCAGGGCTCGGACTACAACCGCCAGCAGAACCGCTTTACTGAGTTCAGCCCCCGGGAGAGAGGCAGAGGCTTCCCCGAGGCTGCAGCCGTTGAGCCCAACACCATTGAGAGGTAGGCCCTGTTATTTATAAGTGCTTTTTGTAAATAAAGCAACCTGGACCTAAAACGGCAAAGAGCAAGCTACACACAGCCCACATAGCAGTTTAGCATGTCTATCCCCCTCCAGTAACATTCAGCTCTTGACAGAATCTGACAATTCATTTTGGGTGTGGGGGGTTTTCAGACGTAACCGCTTCAACAGTGAGCCTGAGGCCAAGAAGTCCCGCCCCGCTGCTCGCAGCTCTGGGTTTGAGCGCTACACCAAGAACTTTGAGACTGTCCGCAGGGCCGAGCCTCCTCCAACTCCACGCGCAGACATCCGTGACACAGACCGCAGAGAGATCCGGGACAGGGATGAGCGCCGGGCCGCGCCCATGCCTGAGCGCCGTGCCGCGCCCATGCCTGAGCGCCGGGCCGCGCCCATGCCTGAGCGCCGGGCCGCGCCCATGCCTGAGCGCCCAGCAGGGGGCAGAGCACCCATGCCTGGCATGTCTCATACCGGCCGCTCCCCCAGAGGCACCGGGCACGCTGGTCATGCTACTCATACTGGGCATGCCGGATGGAAGAATGACGGCGGCATGAGTGCACCTAAGGGGGACATACGGTGAGAATGGATGGATGCCTAGTGTGCTTGTTTGATTAAAGTTGTAGACAATGGCCTTTTGTTGTTATCCGTGTGGTAATAATCATGTCTCTGTGGTTATGTAGTGGAGCTGTGCGTACCGGAGGTATGCGGCCAGAGCGTTCGGGCAGAGATGGCCAGGGGCCTGCTCTCAGAGGAAGCTCCTCAGCCAGCCGAGGAAGATCCAACTTCAGTGGCCGGGATGGAGGAAGACCCATGGTCATGGCAGACCAGGTCAGCACCTCACAAATCCCCCGTAGCTAAATCTACACATTCAATACCCTCCATTTCCTCTATTTTGGTTACATTTCAGATGGGGAATTCATAACTACAATCTCCCCTGTTCTCTACCCAGCATTTCAGCTCTGGCCGCCAGGTGGTGGTGGAGCGGCATGGCCGGGACCAGCCGGCCCCCAGGAAGGAGTGGCATGGTGGGGCTGGATCCCAGGGAGGGGGCTTCCCAGACAGCCGCAGGATGGGAGACAGCCGTGGCAGCATGATGGCCCCACACTCAAGGTATTCACTGCCGTTGCATTAAGACTGTACTTCTCCCTGTTATGGTTAAACTCAAATATACTAATTGATCAAAATGTAAATAAAATATTATTTATGGGGGAAAATATATTTGTTAATGATATTATGAATATGAGAGGTGGAGTTATGTCACGTGCAGTTGACACAAATATGTGGAATTGTTAGCTCTATATAGAATTACAACCAACTGATTGGTGCATTACTGCAAAAATGGAGGAGGCAAGTGGAAGGGGGAGAAGGGGAGCTTGTTTGTCTGGCCTTTTATTAAAGAGCAAAATTGGAGAAAGAGAATTGTCATGAATAGAAAAATATACCAGTTTTATTTGAGGACCAAAATGTTGACCATGGCACCATACAGGTTGCAAAATACTTGAAGAGATTTCCAGTGTGCTAATTCCATAGCATATGGTTTTTAAACTGATACACAAAACAACGCTTGCCTCAAAATGTAGTTTTTCTATTTAAATTATTATACAAAATTCTTGCCAACAAAAGAAGAATGTTATGTATATGGGGCATACAACCATGTCAGCTATGCAGATTTTGCTGCAAAAAGGCAATTTGACCACTTATTCTGGTATTGCTCTTGTGTAGCCTGTTTCTGGTCACAGGTTCAGGAGTGGTTAAACAGTCATAACATTGTTCCAAAATGAGCCCTACAAATAGCACTGTTGGGTGATCAGGAAAGCTGTAATCAATCAACAAAATATTTTTTATTCACATCTGTTGATAATATCCCATTTAGAAAGGTTTGAGAATTTGTGTAAAACATCACAGAACAGTTGAAAAGGAATTGGCACAAGGAAATCAAGAGCAGGTGGTCTATGGAGATAGGTGGGATGGGCTGAGAGAAGCCGAGGGGTGGATTTAATTTGTAATAGTTGTGACTGAAATGAATATACACTGCTCAAAAAAATAAAGGGAACACTTAAACAACACAATGTAACTCCAAGTCAATCACACTTCTGTGAAATCAAACTGTCCACTTAGGAAGCAACACTGATTGACAATAAATTTCACATGCTGTTGTGCAAATGGAATAGACAAAAGGGGGAAATTATAGGCAATTAGCAAGACACCCCCAAAAACGGAATTGTTTCTGCAGGTGGTGACCACAGACCACTTCTCAGTTCCTATGCTTCCTGGCTGATGTTTTGGTCACTTTTGAATGCTGGCGGTGCTCTCACTCTAGTGGTAGCATGAGACAGAGTCTACAACCCACACAAGTGGCTCAGGTAGTGCAGTTCATCCAGGATGGCACATCAATGCGAGCTGTGGCAAAAAGGTTTGTTGTGTCTGTCAGCGTAGTGTCCAGAGCATGGAGGCGCTACCAGGAGACAGGCCAGTACATCAGGAGACGTGGAGGAGGCCATAGGGGGGCAACAACCCAGCAGCAGGACCGCTACCTCCGCCTTTGTGCAAGGAGGTGCACTGCCAGAGCCCTGCAAAATGACCTCCAGCAGGCCACAAATGTGCATGTGTCAGCAAATGGTCTCACAAGGGGTCTGAGGATCTCATCTCGGTACCTAATGGCAGTCAGGCTACCTCTGGCGAGCACATGGAAGGCTGTGCGGCCCCACAAAGAAATGCCACCCCACACCATGACTGACCCACCGCCAAACCGGTCATGCTGGAGGATGTTGCAGGCAGCAGAACGTTCTCCAGGGCGTCTCCAGACTCTGTCACGTCTGTCACATGTGCTCATGTGCTCAGTGTGAACCTGCTTTCATCTGTGAAGAGCACAGGGCGCCAGTGGCGAATTTGCCAATCTTGGTGTTCTCTGGCAAATGCCAAACGTCCTGCACGGTGTTGGGCTGTAAGCACAACCCCCACCTGTGGACGTCAGGCCCTCATACCACCCTTATGGAGTCTGTTTCTGACAGTTTGAGCAGACACATGCACATTTGTGGCCTGCTGGAGGTCATTTTGCAGGGCTCTGGCAGTGTACCTCCTTGCACAAAGGCGGAGGTAGCGGTCCTGCTGCTGGGTTGTTGCCCTCCTACGGCCTCCTCCACGTCTCCTGATGTACTGGCCTGTCTCCTGGTAGCGCCTCCATGCTCTGGACACTACGCTGACAGACACAGCAAACCTTTTTGCCACAGCTCGCATTGATGTGCCATCCTGGATGAACTGCACTACCTGAGCCACTTGTGTGGGTTGTAGACTCCGTCTCATGCTACCACTAGAGTGAGAGCACCGCCAGCATTCAAAAGTGACCAAAACATCAGCAAGGAAGCATAGGAACTGAGAAGTGGTGTGTGGTCACCACCTGCAGATCCACTCCTTTATTGGGGGTGTCTTGCTAATTGCCTATAATTTCCACCTTTTGTCTATTCCATTTGCACAACAGCATGTGACATTTATTGTCAATCATTGTTGCTTCCTAAGTGGACAGTTTGATTTCACAGAAGTGTGATTGACTTGGAGTTACATTGTGTTGTTTAAGTGTTCCCTTTATTTTTTTGAGCAGTGTATATCATGTGTACTGGACTTGTCTGAGCACTATGAATTAGGCTTGGGTGGTATCCATATTTCCATACCGTCATTGTGCCATGCCGGGATATACCGTAATACACCGTAATACCTACACTGAACAAAAGGAGCACTATTTTCAAACCCCACTGGATCTTCTGTAATTTGAAGGTTAGCAATGCTAACAAGTAGATGTAAAATCCCATTGATAATGCTAACTAAATACTAAAGAGGACATTGTGTACAGTCTCTGACCTAAAGTATTTGCAGGACAGATAAACCAGCTCAAAGTTATACAAGTAACTAAAAAATGCTCCACAGTTTGCTGCATCCACAAAGCAAATATTAGCAAGGCTCTTGATCCAGGAGAGGATTCTCTGCTGTTACCAAGCAAAGCTTGATTTTGAAAGAAGCTAACCACTCAGCTAGATGGCTAAATAGCTTCTAAATTAGCAAACCAAATCACAACTGAGACAGTTAATAGGTATAAGATAACTAACTCGATCACCTGGCGTATGCTACACAAGTGAGTGACTTACAGGTAGCCTAGTGGTTAGTGTTGGACTAGTAACCGAAAGGTTGCAAGATCAAATTCCTCAGCTGACAAGGTAAAAATCTGTCTTTCTGCCCCTGAACAAGGCAGTTAACCCACTGTTCCTACGCCGCCATTGAAAATAAGAATTTGTTCTTAACTGACTTGTCTAGTTAAATAAAGGTTAAACAAATGAAAAAAATCAAGGCTCTGGTCTCTTGTTGTTGTGCTTATAAACAAACACCATGTGACTGAGGACTACCAGTAAACTTCATAATAACAAATTGTGACAATCCTTACTGATTGCACAAGTTGACTGCAGGTATTTATTTAAAGTAGCTACAAATATTCAAATTCAACAGTATTGGCGGTATATTTGGCTATTTCCAAATATTCCAGTATACGGTATACCGCCCAATCAAACTATCAATCCAAGTGTAAAAAAACTCCAATGAATCCAAATGTGTGATATTATGTATAAAAAAAAATATATATACACATGGTACTTTTTTTATAAGTAAAAATCTATTCTGGTAGAAGCCATATTTGAGCTTCTATGTCTTTACTGTATGCTCCTTTAGGCAGAAATGTATTTTTGTTTCTCCAGCCACTCTTCGTCTGCAATGAACAGAATCGTGCAGATCACCAACAGTTCCATGTCCAGTGTTGGCGGATTCAAGCCCTTCAAAGGAGCACCCCGACGGTTCTAACTCTCCCCAGATCAGCTTCAGCTTATTTTTCAAAAATATTTTTTTTAAAGTATTAAGTATATCTTTTGAGTATTGTGTTTTAAGAGGCTGGTTTCTAGCCATAAGGTTGATATAGAAATGTTTTGTTCTGTATAGGTTACCTCAATGTATGGTTTCCTAACAGTTGTGCTGTGACTTAAACCCTGTGCACATAATGTTCAACTTACCTTCAGAATAGAATTGTACAGCTTTAGTTATTTGTAACAAGTTTGATGTTAACTGTTCTTCCCCTAACTGAAACTCCATGTACCGTATGTAAAATGTAAGCAGATCAATGTATTCTTTAACCATCATTTTTAGTTATGCCCCTGGTGCTTCTGAAGGTTATTAAATGATACATCTTGCTCATTTTGTCTTCGCTCCTACATTTGACTCAAGTGCACATATACAAGACATCACACATTGAGTGGTTGTGAAAAGAGAACAATTTTTTATTTTTTATTGTCCATGTACTTTAATAATCAGGCTGAATATCCCTCGTCTAAGGCATTTTGTTACAGAAGAAACACCATCTACATTTTGCAAAGGTACTGTGATAGGCTACATACATTATTTGGTCATATGTATATAGATAAACATTTGAACCTTCCAACACGAGGATTGACCTTTTTTGTGTGTGGTTAAACATAAGTGAAAATATTAACATAATACATAATTGAAATTATACTCTGCTAAATGTCATTAGTATGCATTTGTTGCATTCAGTATTATGCATCAGAATAACATTGGGATTAATATAATTGCATTTAATCTCAACAGAACAAGTTAAATCAATATGGTGGATTGCGTTCATGTTCTGTGCTCCAGAATATCTGATTTTACATATTTCCCATATGAAACTACTACTAATACTTTTCTCCAATCTATACAGTATCAATGTCGAAATAACCAACTTTTAAAATCCCTTCCCTCTAGATGACCAGCCAGCGGCATTAGTGACATATTTTTGTGTGAAAAGCTACGCAAATGCTATTAAACAATTCTGGCCTTAGCAGATAAACGGGTGAACAGCTACCTGAAGGTCAAGTTGCATCAACTTTTATTGAAAAGGGCTACACAGTACTTAATATACTTTTAGCCAAAACATTTAACCAGCCCTTTCATACCTTTGTCATAAAGAAACAATTAAGCATTTCATATTCAACTGACTGTTGGAAGAGCTACTGTTGTAGCAATTCTAGACAGTATTCCATTTTTACAAGGTACCCAAAGAACAAAAGCACTCTTGCACAATTTCTAATTCTGTATAAAATGAGGTATTTTCTCTTCTCTTAGGCTGTTTACACAGGCAGACCAATTCTGATCTTTTTTCTCACTAATTGGTCTTCAATCAGATCTGATGCGCTTGGAAAGAACATGCCTGTCCAAACACAGCCTTGGTAGTGCATATCAATGTAACAGTGCAAAACCAATTACAATGACTATATGTTCAAGGACTACCTTGTTAACAGACTATTGTTTGTACAGTATTTACCGCCCCAGCACTATAACAAGGCTTACACATATTCACTCGAGACATTCCACAAACAAAATCCTTATCAATTATTTTGAGGAACAACATTCAAGCTGAAACACATAAAACAATATCTAGATCCTGGTAAATAATGCAATGTGTTTTTTTAAATGTGTGTGACGCATGTGTTTAACATCTTGTTGCTCCCCCAAAAACCTCAAAGTAATTAGATAAAGTGGCCCTCTGAGGTTCTCATCATAATACTCACTAGTTGCCTTTTGAACATCGTTACAAATGGGTTTAGGCCAGTATAATTCAAGCTGCAGTGTGACGGTAACTTTAAAATGGATGTTATTTTACAAAAGAAACAAGAATATGGATTGTGTCCCTGACACTCAAAGGGACGTGGTCCTTCGCCCATCCTCCATCACCCCAACCTTTCACAAAATCACTAGTCAATAATGACATACTGTAGCATACCATAAACAGGATGTACACGCTCGCTTCAACATAGATGTTTCTCTTTAAGTCCTGTCTATTCAGCCATATATTACTTTTTGGGTAGTCATTGTGAACATACAAGCAGCAGCAGTTTAATTCACTTTCGAAAAGCAGCCTTGAATTCCATTACAAGGGGCAAACTTATTCTAGAGTAAAGTCATAGTGAATTCCTTTGACTAGGTAGGCCTGAGAGAAGCTCAGAAACCCATCGTTATGCCATCCGTGAACATAACTAGCGATAATTATGCACAGCCTGATAATATGAAGTCGACCTAGTTAGATACCATGTGTTGAAATTTGTTACTGATACATATACGTGGTTACACATTTACATTACAACACATTCTCTTGAGGGAGTTACTACAAGGTATATTAAATACTTTACAATGGTATATATCAATCATTGCTGTTGCCAAGGCAGCTAATACACAAACAATTTACAAAAGACACTCAAGGATATGTCCCTTCAGAGAAGGCCTGAGAGTATTTCTGATGTCTAGTTTAAAATCTACAGATTGTCTCATTCTGGTAATACACCTGTTTCCGTTTATTCTTATAAAAGATATTGTAAATGTTGTAAGGCATTTTATATACAGAGTAAGTGTGGCCTCGTGAGGACCGTATACAGGCTGAGCTAACCCCAGTCCTCAAGTCCAGCCTGCAGATAAGCCTTACTACCGGTTTGTCAGGTAGCCTGCAGCCAGTAGCCAGGCAAAAATAAATACTAAGTACTGGACTTGTCCTTGAAGGCTGGGGTTGTCCATTTCTGGACAATGAGAACAAAATGTAACAGCCAAAAATGGGAGACCCCTTAACTAGCAGCACTGCGAGGAGTCTCCCCTATAACTGTGTTTCTAGGTCTGACGTACAACACAAGGCTTGAGTCAAGGCAACCAGCTGGAATGTGTAGATAGAAAACAGTTAATCTCTCAGGAGGCAGTACCATAGTAGGACAATGGTGCAAACTACTAGCTAGCTCTGTCATAAATGTGCATTAGGTATGTACACAATGTATATAAATTTGTTTGAAAGTCAGATGATGTAGGAGAAGCACATGGATTCAAACATGGCTACATTAGAAAATCCTACTTCCATAACTCATCTAGGTCACGAGGCTTCCCATATCGACAACATCCCATATTGACAACATAACTGCCGGCAGATCTGTGTGACATTGGGCACTAAAGACTATTAGTGTGGGATACTATCACTCTTCCTCTGCAGCCAATAACCAATAACCTGCCAAGTCTCTCAGGGAGTGAGTGACAGAAGTCAAATTAGGTGCACCGTCCTGTGTTTCCATGGTTCTGTCTGTGTGATTGTCCAGACTCTACTGGATGTGAAGCATATACAGCAAATATGAGAAATTAAATACATGGCATATCTTTCAATCCAACTTCTCATATACATCGGAAAACATTCTTGTTGTTGACGTTAGGTTATTTGCAAGTTGAAATTAAGAGCATAAATCAATGCAGCTAAGCATATCAGCCACACATACACACTGTAGACACCAATGCCACACACCAGAATTCAACACTGCCATACTCTGGTAAAGCCAATCTGGATAGGGCGAGTCTTAAATGGCAGATGAGGGTTGGTAGAGACAGCCCTTACCAGAGTATGGCACTGACTTCCAGGTCTCTCAGGAAGAACAGGGATGTGGGTAGTGTTAGAGAGATATACAAAAGGCTTGTCACAACAGGGTCTTACATTCATTTCTAACCGGCAAAAACAAATTAATCCCTTTCAATTTAAGTATATACCAAAAGAAATTTGTTCTCTAAAATACTCTTACACACAAGCACACATGCAAACACACGCAAACACACACGCAAAGTAGTAATTTGGCATCCATTAACGTGGCGAAGAGACAGGAGTGCTTAGATATTACACTCACTGATGTCACTATCACCTCATCTCTATCCCAATAAGACTCTGAACACACTCTTGATTATCTCCAATTGGAAGGAGCTAAATTACCCCCACCAACCAAAAGCCAGCAAACGAAGTGAAAAGTCTAACGCTCAAAAACTGAACTGAATCAAAGCAGGCATATCTATACATGTGCTGTAAAAAAAAAAAAAAAAAAATAGCTTATCAACTGCAATAATGAAAATGAATGAAAACGATTTCCTTGAAAAACGTTGGTGTCATGAGAGGAGATATTTCAGATTCTGAATTCTTTCCCTCCCAGCATCCTGTTTCTGGAATGGTTCTCATTTTGCTATAAAACCACCCCCATTAACCTTGACCCCAGATCACAAATATAGTGCACTGTGCGACTTGTAACAAAGTTTGGCCAACTGTACAAAAGATTAGTGGTAGTTGTCATAGCGTCCTTTCCTCTGTTGTCTGGGCCCACTGAGGGTAGAGGATGGCAGGCACCAGTGGCTTGGGAATGGCAACTCCTCAGTTTGTCTCATCGCTATCTCTCGCTTTCAAAAGTGGCTGTTCGTAGGCTGTCAGGTCAATGTGAAAAAAAATGCTGCCCCCCTCTTTCTCTATCACACAAACACACAACCATCCTATGTTACAATAGAACACATTTGTCTTTATCCTTGGGCTCTTTTTTGGGTTTGCGCTCCCCGGCAGAAGGCTGCTTCCCTGGGCTGGGCGTGGCTCCAGCTGCAGCTGATGATGATGATGCTGCTTCTGCTCTGTCTGCTTCGTCACTTCCCTCTGCTGGCTGCTGCACAACACAGACAGGATGGAATAGGAGTGTCAACCATAATACCTACCTGTTGCTTATTCAAGCGGGTGAATAAGCAACATTATAAACTGGGTGGTTTGAGCCCTGAATGCTGATTAGCTGACAGCCGTGGTATATCAGACCGTATACCACGGCTATGACAAAACATGTATTTTTACTGCTCTAATTAAGTTGGTAACCAGTTTATAATAGCAATAAGGCACCTCGGGGGTTTGTGGTAAATGGCCAATATACTACGGCTAAGGGCTGTATCCAGGTACTCTGCTATGCGCCGTGCATAAGAACAGCCCAGAGCTGTATTTGAACATAGAGATATATTCAGATAGAACATGTATTGTGTACAACAGAATCATGTCAGCTATATATTTCATTTCTATCTGACTAAGCCCCTGACTGCTATATCTATATAAACTGACAACCCTTACCCTTTTTCTCATCCTCATTCCTCCTTTTTTCCTACACATCTTTCTCTCATCATATTCCTCATTCAATTCCACTCCTCGCATCTTCCCTCCCCCTTCTCACAAGTTCCCCTCCTGCTCAGAGGGGTTGGGTTAAATGACCTGCGCTTGTGCTGCGGCAGCCTGCTCCTGCTCCTGCTCCTGGTAGTACTGGGAGGCTCGTCGGTCCTCCTCCTCCTGTAGCTTCTTGGCCAACTCCAGGTCACTGATGCCCTCGGGGAGCTGCTCCCACTGCAGGTCCTGACTCTGCTGCTCCTGCTGCAGCGACAACGCCATCAGGTAGTCCTGCATACAGAGAGGATAGGGGGGGGGGGGGGGGGGGGGGGGGGGGTAAAGAGAGAGAGAGAGAGAAAAAAAGAGAATAGAACCAGATCAATGAGTCTCACGTCATGGTGTTTACACTGTTACCAGAGTAATGTGCCACTGCCAAGTAAGCCTAGTTGTAAGCTACAAAACACCACCCATTTTAAAGTCAGGGCTACACACCTCTTTCTTCATTCATAACCCTCATGTAGAGTGAAACAAAATATTTTCCTGAGTGCAGCATCAGACTGTCTTAATTGTCGGCTATGATATGACCTCTCAAGCATAAGAGTGTCTGGGTGGATGAGAGTGTGAGTAGAGATGACTCCTCCCCCCCTCTCTGTATTGGGTGAGGTGGTGAATATGGACCCTGGCAGATGGACAAGCTGTTGGGCAGCCCTGCCACCAGGCCTAACGGGCCAGCCAATCAGCTGTCGTCTGCACAGGGGACACAAACCACATCATGCATTATTAAACAGCCAATCGAAGTGCAGCGAGATGCAGCGCAGTACATAGGGAGGCGCCACATGTCACGGTCATTTCCTGATCAGGCATTCAAACAGAGCAGATGAGCTTTGAACATATATTATTGAGGAACTTTCCCCCACTACTTCTCCAGAGTAGAGCTGAGTGCAGATGGAGCAGGCTGGGAAGCCACGGGGAAAACAGAGCCCAGATAGAGGGGATGTGTAATATTTACTGTACCCTTTATACAATCCACTCTGTTTTTATTTTATTTTACCATTATTTAACTAGGCAAATCAGTTAAGAACAAATTCGTATTTTCAATGACGGCCTAGGAACAGTGGGTTAACTGCCTTGTTCAGGGGCAGAACGACAGATTTTTACCTTGTCTCAGGGATTTAATCTTGCAACCTTTCGGTCTAACCACTAGCTACCTGCTACCACAATCAGGTACACTCTGATTGTGACTCCCCCTGACCTAGGTGTGACTGAGCACCTTGTTCTCCATGGTATACATCCTCTGCAAGAGATATGTGGTGCACCCAACAGTGCGAAATGGCTGCCATGAGTCAGCTAGATGGGTGTTCAGCATTGTTTGTCATTGCTCCCATTAATGAAGTGGAACTGGATCAGAGGGCCCAATTGGCGTAGTGGTCTGACCTGGTCTATCTGGTCCTGCTGTCCGCGGTACACCGTCTCTGGGTCTGACGGGGGTCGCAGGCGGAACTCAGAGTCACAGAAGTTGCCATCCCCGTCCACATTGTGCAGGCTCTCCCACACCACCTTCTCCTCCGTCAGGAAGCCCTGGTCTGTCACCAGGAGGTACAGCTGGCCCTGATCACACAGAGACACACATTATACATCTACACACTTTCACACTTGGGGTCATGGGTGCTACACACAGCTTGCTTCACTTGGCAAGCATGCTCACACACACACTCTCACACAGACAGGCCTGCTCAACTTCCCCTGCTACAGATAACAGGAAGAGCCTGTCCCAGCTGCAGTGATAAGTGGAGGGACCACAAGGCGGTTGAAACCATCGTAGATAGCATTAAGACTCGAGGTGCTGAATAGGTCCCCATCACGTGTCTACCATGCTCCTTGGGGCATTTGTATTTATGCCCTCACACCAGCTTCAGAACCCTGTGTACTGAACATTAGATCACCTGGGCCTGGGATATGGGGAGATCTATTGGGAGGGGGAGGACAGGGAGAAGGGGAACGCACTAACAGTGCTCAGCTGTTAACAGATGGTTGAAAAGACTTGGATGAAAGAAAGTCCCCATGTGTCAACAACCTACAATACATAGAATGGGGTGATCTGATCCGGAAGCTAGCAATACATTTGAAATAAAGGTTTATCTGGGACTGAGTGACATGAATTCGGTAACATTATGCAATTAATTTATATAACATCCTTTCCCACTACTAAGAGGACAAGGCAGACTTAATTAACTTGTTTTTGTTCATAATGGATGGTGGTTTTGGGACGCTGTAGCAGAGGAAAGTAAGGAAGACCCATTCACAGTAAACAGTACTGCAAGGCCCCATTTGTCATAACCATGAAACAGTGGATATTGTCTCGTCAATGACTTGAGTGGTCATTCACCTTGAACTTGATCATGGTGCTGAAGTGGTTGTTCCTGAAGAACACACAGAGCTCTCCTTCCTGCACGGTGGACGTGAGCTCACACAGGCCGTGGTACGTCAGCTGGGTGGCCGTGCTGTGCAGAAACTGCTCGGCTACAAAGCCTGCAGGTAGAGAGAGAGGGAGAAAGAGAGAGAGGGAGGGAGAAGACAAGAGATAGAGAGCGAGTCAGTGAGAGAGAGACAGACACACAAGACCGACAATGACCGACAGGCTGACAAACAGACAAAGACTTAGGGACTGATATAGAGATATAAAGTGATGTACAGACGAACAAGGATAGACACACTGACCTATAGAATGAGACACAGAGAGAAAGAGAGTGAGATAGACAGAGTTGTATTGAG
Organism: Salvelinus fontinalis; assembly: GCF_029448725.1. NCBI lineage: Eukaryota > Metazoa > Chordata > Actinopteri > Salmoniformes > Salmonidae > Salvelinus > Salvelinus fontinalis. The sequence goes on along the minus strand of NC_074668.1, from coordinate 66,948,725 downwards.
TGACACGAAGAGACAGGGTGATATTCTAACTAAGACGAGGAGACAACTAGACAGACCGTGGAGAAGCACTGGAGAGGAAACTGAGACACAGCTCTTCACCACGCTAACTGACTCACTCTTTCGTTATTTGTTTATTTATGTGATGATGCTAAAATGTTTATTCTATTCTACTGAGCCTTTACTTTATGTTCGTATTCTTATATTTTATTCTTTCTTATTGTTGTTGCAGAATCTGCAAGTAAGCATTTCATTGGACGATGTATACCATGCGTATCCTGTATATACGACTAATAAAACTTAAACTTGATGCTAAAAGCATAAAACATTCAGCCCAGAAGAAAACGTGCCTATGACAGGAATACATCTGAACTGTCCTGGGTGAGCAATACGAGCAGCGTGAGAGAGGGAAAGGAATAGAGCTCAACTAAAGTCAGTCGTCCACAGGAATGTTTAGGCCAGGCCTCCGTTTATCTTCTCAGCGCAATAGGAGGAAATGTCGGCCTTATCAAGCAGCCTGGGATGTGTAGTGGAGAGGCAGCGAAAAAGAAAGCAAGCAACACATCCCCCCAGTCGGTCGGTCCACCCACCTTCCCCAGCCAGCTCACTGCTGGCCGACTGTTTGCAAGAGATTATCTTCTCCACCAGCTGGTTGTAGCTGCAGTTACCCACTGCCTTCACTGTGTCGCCCATCTGGAGGGAACATAAAAGAGGAGAGGGCATTCATCAACCATTGTTGTGTTCTATTATGCAGTGAAGAACAAGCGACAAGAGCATATTGTCATGTTTTCAAAAGAAAAATACTCAAGAGGAGCTGTACGCTAACCAGTCATTCTGAAGTAATTTCTTTCATAAATAATGTGTGGAGTTGGTTTATTGTCTATATGACAAACGGCTATAGAGTACCACAGTATGAGTTATAATACCCATAAAACCTAGTGGTCAAACAGGGAAATGGTTCCAATCGTTTTTCCACCATTAATTTTTCCCACAGGGGATTTTAGAAACACTTAAAATAAGGGCTGTGTTTTGTGTAGGCTTACCCTGGCGTGACGTTTTGATAACAGTGTAAATCTCTCTAGGACAAGGTGACTTTAAACAATATATTTGCCTGTATATCATAGCAATAGCTACATGGGTTAAAAAGGTAGACTTAGCGTTATGATGTTGCCATGAGCAGCAACGTAGTTACTGCAATGAGTGCGATGCAATACTTTGCTCTCACAGTCACACAGAGGATCTGGGCATGTGAACGGGTTTGCTTCACGCCGCTACAACGTGGTAAATACAGGACCAAAACAGCAGAGAAGTCCAGCCTCAGGCTTCAACGTTCTGAGTTATTGCGGATATTGACCCACTACTGCTGTTTTCTTTGTGCATATATGTCAACTCGCTGAGTCTACTTTTAAAGGGGGCTGAGAGAGGGAAGGGTTCTCACCTGCAGGTCCACCAGCCAGCCGTGGTAGAGAGGGATGTCCAGCAGGTCAAAGACAATGCACTCTGGGGTGTACTCAAAGACCCGCACCCCTGTGAACTTCACGTTGACATCCAGCCCTGTCTGCAGCTTGTGCAGCACCGCCATGGCATCACTCATATTCTGGGGGACAACAAATAGAAAGTCATGTTCCTTTTCAAGGTCTTTAGCCAGGGATGTTAGTCTTTGTAGAATTCTTGTTAAGTATGGCATTGAAATAAGATTTGACATTGGAAAAAATGTTGAGGACAGTGAACTAACCACTGTCACATACTACAGCAGTTACAGCTAGAAAAACAGCAGACTCACCCACAGAAACCTGCTAGTTTGTACTATCAGTTAAGTATACAAACTGTACAAATCAGAAAGTGTCCTGACCAAGGAACTTCCTGTCTACCGTACTCATCACTCCCTCCTGTCGTTCCCCCCTCAGACACACAAAAGACTAACAAGACCCGTCTGTAGCAATGCGCATGCCCCGCCCACCTGAGGATCTGTCTTTTTCAGCCATCTGTTTCCTGTGTTTGAGGGGTGCAAAATCCACGTGTAACTTAAATCTTTCTGAATTTATTGCTTTAACTTTACTTCTACGACTCCATCATACTTTTGCTTGTGCCTGTCTTTTTTATTCATTAACGTTATGACCGCGGAAATATTTGTAATGACCTGTCAAACACACTCCGGTAACGCCTGAAATGGGCTGAATGGAATACATTGTCTTTCCGTTGCATCTATAAGAACACTAAAGCTTCTTTTCGAGAATGTAACACATCTCAACACAAGAATGATCACTTTATTTTGATGGGTGTTCATTTTTTTGTGGAATTGAAAAAAGTTGTAATTTGCTACAGTTGAAATGTTGACAAATTAAATGCACTGAAATGAAAGCAACTTCTGAAAATGAACACTCGGATTATAGTGATATTATGTCTGAACTTGCAAACAATTCAAAGTATGTATAGATAGGTGTAATCTATAGCCAAGCGTGTTGATTTTTAATCCGAGGGTGTCCTGCTATTGTCACAATTGTTGAATTATGCAACAGAATGTGACAACAGTCATTAATTAGGCAGTCTAGACAGCACAGGTGAGTGCAGGTAGACCGAGAGTCCAAGACAGAGGAAGTGTTTGTGGTTGCAGCCCTGTTCCACCCCTTTATGTTAATGTTTTCATTTATGCAAATACATCCATTGTATTTATGCAACTGTTTCAAGTACACATTTTCTTTATTTTAACATAAAATATAAAAGAAATACCTGACTTATATATACATATATATATATCTATAAATAAAATGGTGAGTGCACCCCCCCCCCAAAGAAATAAACACCTGAATTCCCAACAAAATCCCTGAATGCCATTCATTATTTTTCAGTGCCAGTAAAATGTTTTATGTGCTATAATTCAGTCAATCCTGATGGATAAAAAAAAATAAAAAAAAATAAAAAATTACTATTGTCCAACTGCTGCATTTATTAGAATTGTTTTCAAAACCTTTAACAATTTTGATGACCGTTGCTTTGGTCTGTGTCACAGGGAGCCTCTGCAGCTGTCCCCACACGCACAGAGAGGTGATAGTGGGTGACTTTGTGTGTATTTTCTCAATTTTCTAAGAGGATAACCTGTCAATAAGAGGGAAAATAAATTCCCAAAAGCAGGGAGATTCTCCAGCTTTCGCACTTAGCGGTGTGAGTCGTTGAAAAGCCTTTCGCTGGACGATCTGTGTGTGTGTGTGTGTGTGGGGGGGGGGGGGGGGGGGGGGGGATTAGGACGCCTGTGGACAGTTGTGGGGAGGATTAGTATGGTTCATGTAACAGACCATGCAGCTGCTCCACTCCAAGGGAAGAGAGCTTCAGTCACATGACATCAGATGAACCCCCTGAGAGCTACTGATTAGCACCTCACTAAGCGGGGGACTTCATCCACTTCCACAGTGCTTTGCTTTGCTGTTTACACTATATATACACAAAAGTATGTGGACACCCCTTAATTTGTGGATTCGGCTCTTTCAGCCACACCTATTGCTAACAGGTGTATAAAATCGAGCACACCGCCATGCACTCTCCATAGACAAACATTGGCAGTAGAATGGCCTTACTGAAGAACTCAGTGACTTTCAACGTCATAGGATGCCACCTTTCCAACAAGTCAGTTCGTCAAATTTCATGAAATTCATGAGATTCATGAAATGGGTTTCCATGGACGAGCAGCCGCACACAAGCCTAAGATCACCATGTGCAATGCCAAGCGTCGGCTGGAGTGGTGTGAAGCTCACTGCAATTGGATTCTGGAGCAGTGGAAACATTCTCTGGAGTAATGAATAATGCATCACCATCTGGCAGCCCGATAGACAAATCTGGGATTTGCGGATGCCAGGAGAACTCTACCTGCCCCAATGCATAGTGCCAACTGTAAAGTTTGGTGGAGGAGGAATAATGGTCTGAATTTTTGGGGGGGTCATGTAGTCCATCATTGAGACACACAGCGAGGATTCTCTCTGCTTTATCCTCCTTGTTATCCTACTTGTATTCTTGAGGACAGGTGCTAAAGCACAAGTCAAACGTGAGTCAGCGCTGTATATACAAAATGTGTCTACAAGCAAAAAACACACACACTGACAAGTGCACACACAAACGTGTGGGCACTGCGTCTCTGTCTAGGGGGTGGCGAAGCTGGCAGCACAGTAAGAGATCAGGAACGTGCCCGCCCACTGCTCCCGCTCTGCCCAGTGCCCAACATGCTGCCTGCTCTGCACACCCATGCCCTCCTGCTGTGTGGCCAAGCCCTGCTCCACTCGGCTCCAGCCGCTCACAGTCTACAGATTATGACCTGACTACATCTAAGTAATGCCACCCTAACCACACTAATCATAAATTCTATGCTGAATATGGGATCCACACAGAGCCTGTGGTATTTGCATGTGATGATGTACAGTAGACTATTCCCTGGTCACTGGACAATGAAGGCCAGTATTCAATGGTTCCACTCCAGCTTTTACGGAAGAGGGAGACTGATTGGATAAACAGGGCGGCCTTCCTGTCACATGTTCCACTAGCAGGCTGGGAGCCAGATCAACATTTAATTCCCACAGCAGTCACACACACACACACACGCTCATCCGCCAGCTCAAACCAGCAGGTCTCTCTCTCTCACACACGCTCTGCTTCCACTTGGGACTGGTGAGTGACTCCAGACCTCCATCCGCTGGCAAATCAGGCTGATAGGACCACGAAGTTGACTGACAGACTGATTGACACACAGGCTTTGCTTCAGCTTTCATGTCAATGGCACACTGGACAGCTCCCCGAGTATTATGGAGATCTGGCACACAACTTTATTAGGTAGTGTTAAAAAGAAAAACACTATTTCAACCTCTTTGCAATAAGAAATTGAGACCAAAAGCTCAAGAGAAGTTCCAAGTGTTTAATACCAAGGATACAGTCAGCTGAGTGCACATATTTAGAAAGTTCACAAAACATCTTATACTCTTCCCTCCTTTTTTTTTACCACCCTCTTGTAGTTGTCACCTCCCCAGCTATACATTTTATGACCCCAATTAGTTTCCCTCTGGCTCCCCTGTGGAATGTCCATGGTCCTCTCTTTGTTTAGCCAGATGTCAGAATCCCACCTCGTCCATCTTCTGCTCTGGGCTTGACCCTGCTCTCTGATCCTAGGCAATTTCCTCTTCTCTGATTGGGTTATGGTTTCTAAATTAGCATACACACAGTTTCAGGGCCTAAACTCCATTAATACTCACAGTAATCATTCACTAAACAGGATAAAAACTACAGTTTAACATGTTACAGTTTAATAGAATCCATCAGTAGCCCACGTTAGTTTAAGTCTGCATTTTAGTCTACAACTGTGCACTCTTAAAATCCACAATCATGTATATATACAGCGACACACTCCCATCCTGCTACATTATTTTTTAGGAGCATCTCCAACTCAATAAAATAGAACATTCTACATCGTATAACCATAAAAGCGCTGTCAAGTGAATTGTGCTACAGTGTGCAAACTCTCAGGAGTGCCCTTTATCATGGGAACATTACCAAGACCAGTCCTTGCGGAATAAATCTTTACTAATCGCTCCAGTTTCTGAGTTACTGTTTAACAACAGCCAAGCAATCGCTATTTTAATCCTCATATCCTCCGACAGATGATGTTTGATGTTTTGAACCCAGAATTTATAAATAGAACTCTTATGATGAACTCGTTCAACGCTCTTCAAAATCATAAAAGGAGCTTGACTATTCAAATATGTAGCAGACAATATCAAACAAAAAGTCAAGAACAAGATATATATATATATATATATATGTATATATATATATATATATATATATATATATATATATATATATATATATACACACACATACATATACAGTTGGAATCGGAAGTTTACATACACCTTAGCCAAATACATTTAAACTCAGTTTTTCACAATTCCTAACATTTAATCCTAGTAAAAAGTCCCTGTCTTAGGTCACAGTTAGGAGCACCACTTTATTTTAAGAAAGTGAAATGTCAGAATAATAGTAGAGAGAAGGATTTATTTCAGCTTTTATTTCTTTCATCACATTCCCAGTGGGTCAGAAGTTTACATACACTCAATTAGTATTTGGTAGCATTGCCTTTACATTGTTTAACTTGGGTCAAACGTTTCAGGTAGCCTTTCACAAGCTTCCCACAATAAGTTGGGTGAATTTGGGCCCATTCTCCTGACAGAGCTGGTGTAACTGAGTAAGGTTTGTAGGCCTCCTTGCTCGCACACGCTTTATCAGTTCTGCCCACAAATTTTCTATAGGTTCGAGGTCAGAGCTTTGTGATGGCCACACCAATACCTTGACTTTGTTGACATTAAGCCATTTTGCCACAACTTTGGAAGTATGCTTGGGGTTATTGTCCATCTGGAAGACCCATTTGCGACCAAGCTTTAACTTCCTGACTGTCTTGAGATGTTGCTTCAATATATCCACATAATTTTCCTCCTTCATGATGCCATCTATTTTGTGAAGTGCACCAGTCCCTCCTGCAGCAAAGCACCCCCACAACATGATGCTGCCACCCCCGTGCTTCATGGTTGGGATGGTGTTCTTCGGCTAGCAAGCATCCCGCTTTTTCCTCCAAACATAACAATGGTCATTATGGCCAAACAGTTCTATTTTTGTTTCATCAGACCAAAGGACATTTCTCCAAAAAGGTACAATCTTTGTCTCCATGTGCAGTTGCAAACCGTAGTCTGGCTTTTTTATGGCGGTTTTGGAGCAGTGGCTTCTTCCTTGCTGAGCGGTCTTTCAGGTTATGTCGATATAAGACTCATTTTACTGTGGATATAGATACTTTTGTACCGGTTTCCTCCAGCATCTTCAAAAGGTCCTTTGCTGTTGTTCTGGGATTGATTTGCACTTTTCGCGGCAAAGTATTTTCATCTCTAGGAGACATAACGCGTCTCCTTCCTGAGCGGTATGACGGCTGCGTGGTCCCATGGTGTTTATACTTGCATACTATTGTTTGTACAGATGAATGTGGTACCTTCAGGCATTTGGAAATTGCTCCCAAGGATGAACCAGGCTTGTAGAGGTCTACCATTTTCTTCTGATTTCCCCATGATGTCAAGCAAAGAGGCACGGAGTTTGAAGGTATGCCTTGAAATACATCCACAGGTACACCTCCAATTGACTCAAATGATGTCAATTAGCCTATTAGAAGCTTCTCAAGCCATGGAATGATTTTCTGGAATTTTCCAAGCTGTTTGAAGGCACAGTCGACTTAGTGTCTGTAAACTTCTGACCCACTGGAATTGTGATACAGATCTAAGTGAAATAATCTGTCTGTACATTTTGGGGAAAAATGACTTGTGTCATGCACAAAGTAGATGTCCTAACCGACTTGCCAAAATTATAGTTTGTTAACAAGAAATTTGTGGAGTGGTTGAAAAACAAGTTAATGACCCCAACCTAACTATGTAAACTTCTGACTTCAACTGTATATATAAACTCGGCAAAAATAGAAATGTCCTCTCACTGTCAACTGCGTTTATTTTCAGCAAACTTTACATGTGCAAATATTTGTATGAACATAAGATTCAACAACTGAGACAAACTGAATAAGTTCCACAGATATGACTAAAAGAAATGGAATAATGTGTCCCTGAACAAAGGGGGGGTCAAAATCAAAAGTAACAGTCAGTATCTGGTGTGGCCACCAGCTGCATTAAGTACTGCAGTGCATCTCCTCTTCATGGACTGCACCAGATTTGCCAGTTCTTGCAGTGAGATGATACCCCACTCTTCCACCAAGGCACCTGCAAGTTCCCGGACATTTCTGGGGGGAAATGGCCCTAGTCCTCACGATCCGATCCAACAGGTCCCAGACGTGCTCAATGGGATTGAGATCCTGGCTCTATGCTGGCCATGGCAGAACACTGACATTCCTGTCTTGCAGGAAATCACGCACAGAACAAGCACTGTGGCTGGTGGCATTGTCATTCTGGAGGGTTATGTCAGGATGAGCCTGCAGGAAAGGTACCACATGAGGGAGGAGGATGTCTTCCCTGTAACGCACAGCGTTGAGATTACCTGCAATGACAACAAGCTCAGTCCGATGATGCTGTGACACACCGCCCCAGACCCTCCAACTCCAAATCGATCTCGCTCCAGAGTACAGTCCTCGGTGTAATGCTCCTTCATTCGACAATAAACGTAAATCCAACCATCAGCGCTGATGAGACAAAACCGCGACTCGTCAGTAAAGAGCACTTTTTGCCAGTCCTGTCTGGTCCAAATCAAATCAAATGTTATTGGTCATATACACATGGTTAGCAGATGTTAATGTGAGTGTAGCGAAACGCTTGTGCTTCTAGTTCTGACCGTGCAGTAATATCTAACAAGTAATTTAACAATTTCACAACAACTACCTTATACACACACACACAAGTGGAAAGGAATGAATAAGAATATGTACATATAAATATATGGATGAGCGATGGCCATGCGCATAGGCAAGATGCAGTAGATGGTATAGAGTACAGTATATACATATGAGATGAGTAATGCAGGGTGTATAAACATTATATGAAGTGGCATTGTTTAAAGTGACTAGCGATACATTTATTACATCCAATTTTTAATTGTTAAAGTGGCTAGAGATTTGAGTCAGTATGTTGGCAGCAGCCACTCAATGTTAGTAATGGCTGTTTGACAGCGGTCCCAGCTTTGATGCACCTGTAATGACCTCGCCTTCTGGATGATAGCGGGGTGAACAGGCAGTGGCTCAGGTGGTTGTTGTCCTTGATGATCTTTTTGGCCTTCCTGTGACATCGGGTGGTGTAGGTGTCCTGGAGGGCAGGTAGTTTCTCCCCGGTGATGTGTTGTGCAGTCCTCACTACCCTCTGTAGAGCCTTACGGTTGTGGGCGGAGCAGTTGACGTACCAGGCGGTGATACAGCCCGACAGGATGCTGTCGATTGTGCATCTGTAAAAGTTTGTGAGTGTTTTCGGTGACAAGCTAAATTTCTTCAGCCTCCTGAGGTTGAAGAGGCACTATTGTTTACAATTGGCTCATTCATCCCCCTCCTCTCCCCTGTAACTATTCCCCAGGTCGTTGCTGCAAATGAGAACGTGTTCTCAGTCAACTTACCTGGTAAAATAACGGTAAAATAAAAAAATAAAATTGCGCCTTCTTCACTGTCTGTGTGGGTGGACCATTTCAGTTTGTCAGTGATGTGTACGCAGAGGAACTTAAAACTTTCCACCTTCTCCACTACTGTCCCGTCGATGTGGATAGGGGGGGGGGGGGTTGCTCCCTCTGCTGTTTCCTTAAGTCCACGATCATCTCCTTTGTTTTGTTGACGTTGAGTGTGAGGTTGTTTTCCTGACACCACACTCCGAGGGGCCTTACCTCCTCCCTGTAGGCCGTCTCGATGATTTTGGTAATCAAGCCGACCATTGTAGTGTCGTCTGCAAACTTGATGATTGAGTTGGAGGCCTGCACAGCCACGCAGTCATGGGTGAACAAGGAGTACAGGAGAGGGCGGAGAACGCACCCTTGTGGGGCCCCAGTGTTGAGGATCAGCGAGGTGGAGATGTTCTTTCCTACCCTCACCACCTGGGGGCGGCCTGTCAAAGTCCAGGACCCAGTTGCACAGGGCGGGGTCGAGACCCAGGGTCTCGAGCTTAATGACGAGTTTGGAGGGTACTATGGTGGTAAATGCTGAGCTGTAGTCGATGAACAGCATTCTTACATAGGTATTCCTCTTGTCCAGATGGGTTAGGGCAGTGTGATTGCGTCTTCTGTGTACCTATTGGGGCGGTGAGCAAATTGGAGTCGGTCTAGGGTGTCAGGTAGGGTGGAGGTGATATGATCCTTGACTAGTCTCTCAAAGCACTTCATGATGATGGAAGTGAGTGCTACGGGGCGATAGTCATTTAGCTCAGTTACCTTAGCTTTCTTGGGAACAGGAACAATGGTGGCCCTCTTGAAGCATGTGGGAACAGCAGACTGGGACAGGGATTGATTGAATATGTCCGTAAACACACCAAACCCACTGTCGTTTGTGCCCATAGACGACATTGTTGCCTGTGATATCTGGTGAGGACCTGCCTTACAACAGGCCTACAAGCCCTCAGTCCAGCCTCTCGTAGCCTATTGCGGACAGTCTGAGCACTGATGGAGGGATTGTGCGTTCCTGGTATAACTCGGGCAGTTGTTGTTGCCATCCTGAACCTTTCCTGCAGGTGTGATGTTCAGATGTACCGATCCTGTGCAGGCGTTGTTACACGTGGTCTGCCACTGCGAGGACGATCAGCTGTCCGTCCTGTCTCCCTGTAGCGCTGTCTTAGGTGTGTCACAGTATGGACATTGGAATTTATTGCCCTGGCCACATCTGCAGTACTCATGCCTCCGTTTCTTTTTTTGATGAGTTTATAGAGAGATATATATATATATATACACACACACACTACCGTTCAAAAGTTTGGGGGCACTTTGAAATTTCCTTGTTTTTTAAAGAAAAGCACATTTTTGGTCCATTAAAATAACATCAAATTGATCAGAAATACAGTGTAGACATTGTTAATGTTGTAAATGACTATTGTAGCTGGAAACGGCAGATTTTTTATGGAATATCCACATAGGCGTACAGAGGCCCATTATCAGCAACCATCACACCTGTGTTCCAATGGCACGTTGTGTTAGCTAATCCAAGTTTATCATTTTAAAAGGCTAATTGATCTTTAGAAAACCCTTTAGCAATTATGTTAGCACAGCTGAAAACTGTTGTGCTTATTAAAGCAGCAATAAAAATGGCCACCTTTTAACTAGTTGAGAATCTGGAGCATCAGCATTTGTGGGTTCGATTACAGGCTCAAAATGGCTGAAACTCGTCAGTCTATTCTTGTTCTGAGAAATGAAGGCTATTCCATGCGAGAAATTGCCAAGAAACTGAAGATCTCGTACAACGCTGTGTACTACTCCCTTCACAGAACAGCGCAAACTGGCTCTAACAGAATAGAAAGAGGAGTGGGAGGCCCCGGTGCACAACTGAGCAAGAGGACAAGTACATTAGAGTGTCTAATTTGAAAAACAGACGCTTCACAAGTCCTCAGCTGGCAGCTTCATTAAATAGTACCCGCAAAACACCAGTCTCAACATCAACAGTGAAGAGGCGACCCCAGGATGCTGGCTTTCTAGGCAGGAGCTTGGAGAGCTACGACTGTACGGCAGTCAGAACATTCTCCTTGGACAGTAATCGAGACTCTGGTATGTACACACGCACACATGACTGTTCTTCTCCCCGAGCGATGACGTCCGTGAAGAGAATAACATTCACAGATGTGCTGGTTCTTTGCCACAGCAGAGTGGAGAGGAGATGAAGAAAGGCCATGCCCCACCCACATTCCAGGCAGCATGGATAGGGATGGGAGTGTGGATGGGAGTGGGAATGAGAAAGCCATCCCTGACAGGCCATGTGAACCACTCAGAGCCCCCAGCACTGGCCTCGATCTGAACTCCGCCATGCATCCCTGAGCACCCTCCCACAGCAATGTGAAGAGACATGACCTGCCCCACATGACCATGTTGTGCCGTAGGCCTGATAAGACGCGGCTTATGTAACCTATATATGGGCTAAACGTAGCTCTAGGGCAGTGAGCTGTTTTTTATGTAACCTTTATATGGGCTAAACGTAGCTCCAGGGCAGTGGGCTGTTTTTCCATATAACCATAATCATCATGCTGCTTATTTTCATCTTACATAAATATACATTCATTGGTCTTTCTGGAGATTCATTCCCAATGCAAATGTTGTGCAAATGCACATGACCGTATAAACACTCATCATCTTAACATTGCATCGTTGCCCATTAGAATATGATATATTTCTGGATAGAAGAGGACAGGAACTGCAGTCACTAAATGGCAGGCAGGGATATTTTAGTCTGGGAAGTGAGAACAAGTGATCCCCTTGGCGTGGTGCGAGTTAATAGTGTGATGCTGCTGCTTTACTTTTTGGCTGCTGCTCTGCCATCAGAGATCTAAGAGGGAGAGGGGGGTGCCCAACAGCCTAGAGCCTGGCTGCCTCATCCTGCATGCCTGTCTGATTCTCCAACATGAGCCACAGACAAACACAAAGAGAGATGGACCGGTAGACATGCGTATGATCAGTGAATAACTGCCCTTACTGATTGTGTTAATTTGTAAGTCGCTCTGGATAAGAGCGTCTGCTAAATGACTTAAATGTAAATGTAAATGTTTAGGCAACAACAGTCCTTACCTGTTCATAGTTTAGCCGCTGGGCTTCAGAAATCTCTTTCGGCTTGGCATCGAGGATGTAGTCTCCTGCAGGGGAGAGAGAGTGAGGGAGAGAGAGAGGAGGAAGCAACATCAGAGAACCTGGGGATACAGGCCAAGTAAAGCAGCCACAGACACACAGGGGAGCTGAGAGGGAAAATATCATCAGGGTAGAGCCTTGCCCGCTCACCAGTGACATCACAGCCTGCTTACGTCAATCCCAAGTGAAGAGGTGATATTATCGACTATGTTCTGATTTCATAAGAAGTGTCTAATCCTCAGTGAGAAGGGGGATGTTGAGTGTTAAGCGCTGGCCAGCTGTTTTTCCAGGAAGGGCTCGGCCAGGCATGCGGGGTCAGTCAAGCCCTAGCCAGTGGGGAGCCGCTAGAAAGGTGTTAAGGGCTTAGTGTAGGACCTAGGGAGAGCAGCCACTGGGGCAGGCAGGGAGAGCCTTGTGAAGAGCCCTGTGGTGCTAATCACAGTGCACCTGTCATCCAACCATTAACATCGCACCCAACTTCACCCTCCCCTCTCTGAGCAACACATAGCGGCAGTGTCTAGCTGTCAAAAACATACCCACTTGCGAGATATTTTATGTTACAAGATAATGATTCTGAGACTTTTATATCTGAAAAACAAAAAAAATAGGCCTACTTTTTCCTCATAACCCAACGATTGCTTTCTTACTTTAACAAAGTGAGCCAGTAGTCAGTGTGTTTGAGAGCCGGGGAGCTACTCTGATTCGATCTCCATATCCTCTCCTCAGACACAGGCTTCCTCAGCCCTGGCCATGAATGCACCCAGCTGAGGCCAGTCAACTGACTCGGACATTTCTATGCCCAGGGAACCCCCGGCCATACCCCCCCTACCTCCCTCCGCCTGCCCCGTTCCCTGCCAGCTGACTGTAGACTGTGCACTCCCTGCCTGGGCCTCTACTGCTGCTGTTGATGATTCACTGGCATGCTCCACAGAGTACTAAATCCCAACATCAACCAGTAGCCTCTTTAATACAACATACATCTCCTCCACTTCTGCCCCTATGGGCCTCACAGTAGTTTTTAATACAGCGTCTGAATCAGCCCACATTAAATGGGGCTCTTTGTGAGCAGCTCTTTTTCACAAGCCATTATTTTTTGTCTGGGCATGAAACAATAACTGTGCGTAATGAAGTGCAATGGTGAGGCTAGGAGACAGGCCTATCTGCCTGTTCCTGGACATTACACAAGATGTATGTTTGACCAGGGTCCAAACCATTCATTATGAGCTCTCAGCCACTAGCTGGAGTAAAGACAAAGCCGTCTCCACAAACACAGAGCAGCAATTTATGGGCACTTGTGAAAGAAGAGCGGAGACGGCTCAGAGGCATATCTGTGATGATACGTGCACACAGCCTGCATAACGCAGTTAAAGGTCGTTATTGTACAGAATAGGGATGGCTACAACCATGAGCATTCCTCCGAGGAAATCTAACACGACACAGTCGGAAAAACAGACGTTACATGAAATGAAAACGCTGTGCTTCATTACCGTTTGTCACCTGTGATTTGCAGAAGGGTTGAAGTGCTCACTGAGTCAGGGTGCTCAAAAGAGACAGGGAATGTTTTTACACTGAACTTGGAATCAACCATGGGTATCTGTAGGAGCAGATGAGCAAGGTGCAGAGCTGCAGACAGAGGGAGCAATTAGGGAACTCCATCTGGGGCACAATGGGGGAGAGGGCCCTGAGTGAGTGGGAGTGGGGGTAAAGGCCTCTCTGTGGCTTCTTACTGGTATTGATCATAGAGCTATGGGGTTGGAGTGAGTTCTGTGTTCCATCAGACCCACACACTAGGCTACCTCTAAAATATCTAAAGATGAGCAACTGTGTGTCTCTCAATGTGCTAATGCTTTGGGTCAGTCTGAATGGTCTCCTCTCTCAGGGTTTCATGTCAGTTGACCAGCAGAGTACAGTTTACAGTTTGTTAGCCTCCTCTCTACTAAAAAAGTATTTGGAGAAGGTCAAATTAGATTTGCCTGGTCATAGTGTAGTCTGACAATGAAATGCACACACTGTAGATGATACTTTTTCTTCCAGCAAAATGAACCAAACTCTAATGCATGCAATTCAATTATAATTGATCAGTCATGGACACCAAGCGCTTTGGACTCACAGAGGCAGATTCTGTGGGGAGGAAACACAAGGCTATCCCATTAACAGAGTTCAACAACAGACACAATTACTAATTCTAAATTACATTTTCCTAGCCAACGCATCCTAAAAATGTAACATCTAACCAAAAGGTAACAACATTATTGCATACAATCATTATTACCCCTGGTACAAAACACACTAATGAGACGTGAATACAACATTTGAGTTAGGCCTAATGAAAAATACTTGAAGAGAAGCAGCAAACTGAGAACTGTAATGAATATTCGCATGACTGACATCAAAAATATATTTCTTGACAATGAAGAATCATCCCTCTGTTTCCCAATCACATTTTGCTGTTTACATTCTTGGTAGCTAACTAACTAATCTGTCCCCCAATGAAGCACGACAGTGTACACTGTAATTAAACCATGGTGAGAAATATCCTTAGCCATAAATTAACGAGTCTGTGTCTTGGCCCATAATGACTAATATAGATTCAATTAAAACCAGTTGAATCTGCTAATCACATGCAGAATGTAGGACAATGTACCACAAACAGTCAGGAGTCTTTTAGTGCAAACTGACTTCTATACCAAACTCCCAAATGATCATATGAAAGTAAACAACTCCCATGGCATGACTAATGTGGATACATTTCAGGACTTCTGGCGTCTCTCAGAACTCAGCAGCTGGTGACTCCATTTCTCTTATAGTTAGAGTTGTTATTGACGCCTAACAGTCATTATATGATGCATTAAGCTAGAACACACTCAAAACGGGACACTAGTCATAGCACCAGTCAAAGAATTATAGAGCTTGTCAAATTGAAGCCAAACTGACCACTGCATGAAAAGAGGGCTTGGCTATAGTGACATATTTTTTTTCTCTATAGCTTAGATGAGAATGCCTTTAGTAACAGGACACCCCTGGTTCTTCATCATAACAGCACCCAGCTATGGAGGGAGGCAGTGGGGTCAGCGTGCCACGCAAGGAGAAAGAACACAGCTCCTGTTTCCCTGACATTAGCAGAGCTTGGTCCACAGGGATTCTTCAGTCCTCCTGGTCAGTCTATACTGGACCATACCACCTGACCTCACATGGGTATTAGCGATGCGCGGGTGAGCTGTTTGTTCATCCGCACCCGCTCACAATTGGTAATAATTCATCCGCAAGCGCTGATGAAAATCTGAGGCCCTCACCCGAACCTAACCCACAAATACAGAAAATGCGTTGTGCAGACTGAGATGGAAACATTTTTAGATAGCCTAACAAAATGTCAGAAATTATAAGCAGAAACGTAGGCCTATGTTAGTCTATAATTAGATACAGGCAGCTTCTCTTCTGTAATTACTTCTTGTCCTAGAAGACTAAATAAACCTTTGCTTACCAGAATGTTAGAAATCAATAGTGTTAATGTTTCAATCTATACTGAACAAAAATATGTAAAGTGTTGGTCCCATGTTTCATGAGCTGCAATAAAAGATCCCAGAAATGTTCCATACGAACAAAAAGCTTATTTCCCTCAAATGAGTTTACATTCCTGTTAGTGATAATTTATCCTTTGCCAAGATAATCCATCCACCTGACAGGTATGGCATATCAAGAAGGTGAATAACAGCATGATAATTACACAGGTGAACATTGTGCTGGGTACAATAAAAGGCCACTCTAAAATGTACAGTTTTTTCACACAACACAATGCTACAGCATGCAATTGGCATGCTGACTGCAGCAATGTCCACCAGAGCTGTTGCCAGAGAATGTAATGTTAATTGTCTTTACCATAAGCCACTTTCAACATTGTTTTACAGAATTTGGCAGTACGTCCAACCAGCCTCACAACCACGTGTAACCACGCCTGCCCAGGACCTCCACATCCGGCTTCTCACCTGCGGGATCGTCTGAGACCAGCCACCCGGACAGCTGATGAAACTGAGAAGTATTTCTGTCTGTAATAAAGCCCTTTTGTGGGGAAAAACTCATTCTGATTGGTTGGGCCTGGCTCCCATGTGGGCCTGCCCTCCCAAGCCCAACCATGGCTGCGCCCCTGCCTAGTCATGTGAAATCCATAGATTAGGGCCGAATGAACTTATTTCAATTGACTGATTCCCTTATATGAACTGTACCTCAGGAAAATGGTTGAAATTGTTGCATGTTGCGTTTATATTTTTGTCCAGTATAGTTGACATTGTTAAAATTGTTTTCTTTCCTCTTTCATCTCTGCTTCTCTCACACAGCAAATACGTTCTGGGACCAAGGAGAAAATTTAATGACATGAAAGATTTTACGTGCAAAAATGTCCAAATGACATCAGTTTCACCGGTTAGGAAATTAAAACCTGTTAAAACAGCTCAACATGTTTTTGATAAGATCTCAGTCCGGCTTGGATGCATATTTTATGTGGTTTAAATAATAATAATAAAGATAAAGTGATAGCTTACACTTTCATGATGCTGATATAGATAGCACCGCCACCTTTATAGACTGTTCCTAACCGCACATTCATTCTCTCAAGATGCTGAAAGAAATAATAATTCTTAATTCTGCAGGAGTTAATATTATACTAGGTGATTGTGAGAGGTTATAGACCTACAGTCAATCAACATTTCAGTTAGGCTACCATTTAATTTAACCCATCTGAACAGTAGTTCCCTTGTTGTGCCATTTTGAATTCCCCGTCTTGAGACTGTGGAATCATCACACATGACATAGCAGTTCTGGCTATCATCCTTTTTTACCACTTCTCTACATTTTCCCCAAACATCAACTCTCCAGTTCGCAGATTTCTATTATTGAATTAAACTCCGACATTGTCCTTTTTGCCTCATTGGATCGATTTGAACTTTTCTGCCCAAGTTCCCAAATGCATTTGGCAATTGCCGTGTATTTAGGTCGCTACAGTTAGTGTGTAGCCTAAGCTTTAGGGCCTAACGCCAGACAGAAAAAATGAAATGAAAACCTCAATGTAGTCTATAGATATGAATTGCACATTTATGGATTTGTTATGCATTGTTTTCTCTTTACTCACCTCGCCCGCCCTTCATCCATACAATATTTTATGACCCTAAACCCACCCACAACATCTGTGGGGACTCCAGGCATATAACTAATGGATATACAAGTACATATGCACTCTTCTGAGTGCAGGACTAGCAGCTAGGTGACGACCAGAATGCGTATAATGATCCAGGTACAGTATTGAATTTATTACAGAATCTTCCATTGTATTCACTGGCTAAAAATCAAGTGGAGGTTTTGTTATTTTAGAAGGAAAACTCTGGTAATATTGGCATATTGGTGATTTCACAGCAGCTATGCAATTACTGTGTGCCATTGCTTAAATCATATGAAATCCATATTATATAGCAATTTATCCTAAAGCTAGGAGAGGCAGCAAATCCACAGTCTACTGAAGGGAGTTGAGGAAATGAGTATAATAAGACTGAAGGGCCAGGCAAGCAGTGAGGCAGGTCCTGTGATTATTCACACAGTAATGCCTTCTCAGGCAGTGGGACATAATTACAGCCCTCCAGTACTCTGTCATTAAGGTCACATTGCACTTCCCAGGCTAGTTTCTACTACAGCTCAATGCTCCACTGCACTGGTGTACTACAGTTACAGCCAGACTAGCAATGTGACATGGACCTTCCAGGCAGGTTCAAAACCAAAGAAAAATTCAGTATTTCCCATTGCCTTTGAGCACTGTCAAGGTGGCTTGAATTTCTATCAGGCTTAAAAAAAACAGGTCACAACTGTCCGTAAACTTAGAGAAATACTAGAGACCGGGAATAAACTGTACACTTCACCCTCCAGGAGGGCAACTAAAGAACAGGTCACTGATTTAAATGACACTTGGGTCTTTGGTTTCGTAAACAGATTCTCACTTATACTCACCAAGATATTCCATCAACTGTTCAGCAGTTATGATCTCCATCATTGGTGGCATCTTCACCTGTAATGGAACCACATATATTATTTAACAAACCAAACAATATGACTAAAGTTAGTCATGCCAATAGAACCTGGCTGACAGGAATCTCCCTCCCCCATGATTATGGTTCACAGTAAATCAACCCACACCTGGGAAGTGGAAAACTGTGTTTAAAGTCACCAGAAGTGCACTGTTAGCGGTTGCACAACTGTCAGCACACACAGGCGTTTGAAGCAAAGAATTCTGTTTACAGTCACTTTCATGTCACCCATTTTCACAGTAGGTAGTGAAGTTTTAGGGAAGGTTTCAGACAGAGCTGCAGTTTAAGTTGTGAAGCCACATACTGAATCAGAATCTCCACTGCCTGCCAACCAACTGTCACTGACATTAAATAAACATTATCTTTATGATGTAATTAAACCAGAGGCTTAAAAAATGACTAAATTGGAAGCTCTCAGAGACTACTTATAAGAGAGCTACTGAGCTGCCAAGGCCGCAGCATGGGGAAAATATATACAACTGGGTCTATGGTATAATTGGTCAATGTGACCTGTCAACAAACTCCATCATAAAATTACAATAATTGAGTATTAAGAGAAAATAAAGATGAATGCATACGAGTGGTATAATTTGAACTTTACCTTAAATTCTCCCCAAATGAAGGAATGTTAATTATGAATCTTCAACTTTTCATGGTATTCTATATTCTGGCAGGTGACAATAGCTTATTTTACTACTGATCATTCCATTTTTTTTTTAAACTGATAATACAACAGATAGTGTAGTTATGATGACCAGTTTCAAATGTACTTCTCTATTAGTATTGACAAATAATATATGTGGAAATGTTCCAAATGGCATCATACACACCACATGTAAACTTGTCTCAGAGGTCTGGTTATGATGTCAGTCATTTACCTTCCATGCCAGCAATAGGACATTCATAATTGCCAGCAATGGGCATGGACCGTTCTCGTTCTGGGTAATGATAGGTGTGTTTTCCTCCTTCCACTTGATCCACTTGATGTGGTATATGGACTGGCCAGCGCCCCGGTCCTTGGTGCACGGGATCTTAGTTCCATCAGCCCCATACTCGCTCTGTAGTGTTATTGCCAACCCCTTGTCCTCCAACCCTTCACTGTTGAGATCGAAACTGGGACAGGAGTTGAGGTTCGAGAAGGACTCAAGTGAGTCGGCGCTCCTAGATTCTGCCGCGATGCACGGGTCACTCCCACTCTGCAAACCCTCGCATATGGTTTTGTCAATCTTAACTCCACATTTGACGTTATCCGTATTTGTTTTGTCCGAACATAGGTGTGTCGGTTTTGCCAGTTTCACTGGTTCAACTGACTCACACCCCAACACCTCAGCTTCACCATCTGTAATCCTTGCCCCCATTGAGGAAGGCTCGCCATCCGTTTTATTGTTTACTAACTTTGAGGTGGCACCCTCGCTATTTCCTGTAGCCAGCTGCGTGCCATATCCCATCCCGTTACTCAAATGATCTCCAGATCCAGAGGACAATGTCTCCGACCAACCACTCGATTGAATGTTCTTCTCTTGCACCGGGAGAGACTCGATCATTTCTGCCATATCTAATTTCTCAACACTGGAGATAGCATTACTAGCAGTGCTAGGGGCACTACTGGAGCTAGTAGTACAACTAACCAAAGTACTGAGAGAACGCTCACTATTCTTGCACGTATCGGTCGCTCCCTTCATTCTGCCAACTGTTTTAATATCGCCCATTTCGCCTGCAATAGTAGCACATAGAGTACTTCCTCCAACATCTCGATGCAGGTTTGCATTTTTCTCCATTTCGATTTACACACTGTCGACAGCTTTTAGCTAGCTTAATTCCAGCTCCAGCCCCACAGACGCCATGACATCTCTGCCAGTGACGTCACTGTAGAAGGGCCCACAGAGTTCTGGAAGAAATGCCTCTTCAGGCCAAGGAGAGGCAGTAGAGAATAACTGGAGATGCGAGTGCTGATTTTCATAATTTGGGTGTGCTGTGTACATTTTTAATCCGTTTGCAACAAAATACACATGCTTTCTCGGCATGGTTTCCTGTCATTTTTACATTAATATTAATTGGCCCCCACGATTAAATCGGGGAGGGGACTGTGGATCTGTCTCCATCCTTTCGTTTATATGTTATATGTTTTGGACGAAACTTGGGTGAATAATGAGTATTGCCATAGAGAGCAGGCATTTACAAAATTACTCTGATTGGCCAGATGGTGGCTATAATAAGAGATTGAAAATGCACATTTTGAAGGTCACGCTCCTCAAGCTGTTTGACCTAAAGTCATGAAATTCGGTACATAGGCCCCTCTCCTCACAAGGAACACATTTGCACCAGGAACCCATAAGGACCGCCACGATGGATTTTTCGCAATTTAGAATTTTGTGAAAAACACTTAAATGCTACTCTGCTGGCACCGAATGGCCGATCTGCACAAAACTTTACATATTGCATTTATGGACAAAGGTCTCTTAATGCAATATTTTCCAGACTAGTACCGAAAACAACATGGCCACTATTGACCAATAAACGTTCACCTATGCATGGTCTGGCACATAAATGCATATACATCAGTCAAGGATATTCATATTGCAACACAATTTGTTGCACATGCTGCAAACACTGTCAAGACTCAACATATGCAAGAACATAGTGATGGGTCGTTCGCGAACGAGTCGGCTCTAAGAGCCGGCTCTTGTAGGTGAACGTTGGGAGCACGCTCGCACATCAGAAGAGCCGAATCTATTTATAAAAATATACAAAAAATGAAGTTATAAATAATCAAAAGATTTAAATTAATAGAATTAACTAATTCAAAGAACGAAAAAATAAATCAAATAATAAAGGCCTAAATTCTCAAGAGCACACACATTCGTTCTTAGTGTGTGACTGTGAGTGAGTTGGCTCGGCCCTCCCTCGCGCATCTTTGGTTCATTGGTTGACACTGCGTGTCTGATTGACAGGAACAACATGTGAGGCTGTTAGTCTGAGCAGACAGAACAATGTGAGTAAGGACAGCTGTGAAAACAACAGCTGGAAAATGAGTCGGAAGCACAGTAGCATTTGGATGCATTTTAATAATGTAGACAATGTTAGAGCACAGTGTAGAATTTGCCAAAACAAAATCTCATAAAAAGATGGTTCTACGCACAACCTACACCGGCATATGCGAACTGTGCACCCAACTGTGAAGCTAGCTGTAGCGCAGCTTCAAGAAACTAGCGGGCCTGCTAGTGATTGTGGTGGAGCCAGCACCTCCACACGTGGAGATGTATCCACTCAGTCAAGTAGGCCTACTCCACGACACACAGCAACGCAGTCTTCTCTATGGACCAGTTTATGCCAATGTCTATGTCTGTAGCAAAACAAGGCCAAATTTATATTGCATTGGCTAAAATGATTGCCACCGATTTCCAGCCATTTTCGATTGTGGAGGACAGAGGTTTTAGAAATTATAGCAATGCTCTAAATCCAATGTATGCAATTCCAAGCTGGAAAACCCTTTCAAAATCACTTATTCCACAACTTCCCGAGAGCACACAGGCGTCAGTGCGGGAAAGAGTCCAAAAAGCTACTGCAGTTTGCCTTACCAATGACTGCTGGGCATCAAGGGTAACCACTTCTTACATGTTGGTTACATGTCACTTAATTGAAGATTTTTCGATGTCTAGCTGTCTTCTGAACTGCTTTGAGTTCAGCGACAGACACACCTCAGAGCTGTTGAGAGGAACTAAGGAACTGTTGAGAGTGGCCAGAGAATGGCAAGTATATGGAAAAGTGGTATGTTGTGTTAGCGACAATGCAGCTAACATAACCAAAGCCATGAAAATGTTTAAATGGATCCATCATCCATGTCTTGCCCACACAATCAACCTGATTGTAAGAGATGCTCTGAAGGTGACGGACAAAGTGTGGACAAAGTGAAAGCATCTGTGGAATACTTCCACAGGAGCACAGTAGGTACTGAAAAACTAAAGTTTACACAAAGCCAGATGGGATTGCCTGAGCTGAGGCCTAAACAAGACTGCGCTACAAGGTGGAATTCAACATTTTATATGTTGAAGCGGTTTCTTGAGTCAAAGGATGCCATCATCGCTACCCTGGCCATTGTCAAGGTAGAGATGTGCACCTGTTGATGCTCTGACCCAAGAGGAATGGGAGGTGGTGGAGGCAGTGTGCAGAGTCCTGGAACCCTTTGAGCAGGTCACTGTGGACATCAGTGAAGAGAGGTACAGTAAACAGTTATTACTACATCATTATTTAATCCAGTATTATATATGTATATGAGCAGTAGATGAGAATGTAGTATCAGTAGACAAAACATGAACCTGAACTAATAAGAGTACTGTTCTCTCTTTTCAGCTATGTGACAGCCTCAAAAGTGATACTCCTGTTTAAGGGTCTGCAGCGAATCACAGCCAGCCACCAGAGAGAAACAAATGTAACCACAGGACATGTGACAGTGTTGATGGACACCCTATGTTCATCAATGGACAGAAAGTTCCACAGAATGGAATATAATCACGTGCTATCAGAAACCGCTGCACTTGACCCCAGGTTTAAGAAGTTAGCTTTCAGTGATGCCAGAGCGATTGATGAGACTCTTCAAAGAATAACCTCAGCAGCAGGGAGGGACAGCCCCAGCAGTCAGCTGGCTCAGGCACCAGGGCAACAGGAAGAAGAGGGAACAGATGGAGCAGAAGCACCAGCAGTAGTGCCACAAACGTCTGCTGTTTGGATGCTGTTTGACGAGAGAGCAACTGGGGATGCAGCACGAAGGAATCCCTCAGCAGATGCAATTTTATTTATTTTTATTTCACCTTTATTTAACCAGGTAGGCCAGTTGAGAACAAGTTCTCATTTACAACTGCGACCTGGCCAAGATAAAGCAAAGCAGTGCGACAAAAACAACATCACAGAGTTACACATAAACAAACGTACAGTCAATAACACAATAGAAAAATATTTTTACAGTGGGTGCAAATGTAGAAGAGTAGGGAGGTAAGGCAATAAATAGGCCATAGAGGCGAAATAATTACAATTTAGCATTAACACTGGAGTGATAGATGTGCAGATGATGATGTGCAAGTAGAGATACTGGGGTGCAAAAGAGCAAGAGGATAAGTAACAATATGGGGATGAGGTAGTTGGGTGTGCTATTTACAGATTGGCTGTGTACAGGTACAGTAAGCTGCTCTGACAGCTGATGCTTCAAGTTAGAGAAGGAGATATAAGACTCCAGCTTCAGTGATTTTTGAAATTCGTTCCAATCATTGGCAGCAGAGAACTGGAAGGAAAGGCGGCCAAAGGAATGCCATAATGGAGGTCCAATCCTATTTGGATCCTCTGAGCTGGTGGAAGAACAAGGCCTCTGTCTTGGCGGCCACATCCGTTCCCTCCTTTCTGAATGCAAATCTCTCATAAAAGCAAAATATGGTCAGCATTGCTGTGTGCTGCTGGTTATAACATGGCAATAAAGAAGAGAGAGAAAAGAGGGACCAGTTTAATGTTTTAAGTGGGATGCTGCAGTTTTGCACATTGTTATTTGTTTTTCTTTGATATGGTGCAATATTCTATTATTATGTTGTTCAGATTGTATTCGTTTTGAAATGTTACATTTATATGCACTTTGTTTATATACATTAAAAAAGTTACACTTTAAATGCACATGTGTAATAGCATCCTTCTTTTTTTACATTCATTTCAATTTGTGGGATGCTGCAGTTTTGCAAATTGTTATTTATTTTCTTTGATATGGTGCAATATTCTATTATGCTGTTCAGTTTGTATTTGTTTTGAATGGTTAGATTTATATGCACTTTGTTTATATACATTGAAAAGTTATATTTTAAATGCAAATGTTTAATAGCAGTATTTTTCATAACAAACCAATGCATTTTTAAATACATTGTGGTTAAGGTAGAGTATGATTTCATTTAATAATTGAATTAGAATTGTTTTAACACCAATCATAGTCAATCTATCGCAAACTGTTTGACTTGAAAAAATACAAAACATATATTTTTTAAAGAGCCGTTTGGGAGCCAAAAGAGACGGCTCTTTTGGGTGAGCTGAGCCGAACGAGCCGGCTCACTGAAAGAGCCGGGAATGCCCATCACTACAAGAACATTCATATCGACTAAACAGTGGTGCTAGTGTTTATCTCTTCATCTGTTTGACTCAGAGCGTTGAAATGTGGCACACATGCTCAGGGATGTGAGTCTAGCTAACCCACATGATATCTCAGACACCACTTGTCCGATTTGGACGAAACTTGGGTGAATGATGCGTCTTGCTATAGAGATCCAGCACTTAGAAAATTATACTGATTGGCCCAAGGGGGGCACTATAGTAATCAACTGTACGTACGTTAGTCACACGCAACATCTCAGACACCACTTTGTATGAAACTTGGGCGAATGATGCGTCTTGCCATGTAGATCCGTCATTTACAATATTACATTGATTGGCCCAAGGGGGGTGCTGCATTATTCGTGGGGGATTACATGTTTACTGTACCTCATACCTCTGCATATTAATCTGGTACGGGTACTCCCTGTATATAACTCCATTCTTGTGTATTTTATTGTCCCCCACGATGAAATTGGGGAAGGGACTGTGGATCTGTCTCCATCTGTAAATTCCTATGCTCGTCAAACCCTATATCTCAGACAGCACTGGCCCGATTTTGACAAAACTTGGATTAACGATGCGTCTTGCCTTAGAAATCTGGCATTTACAAAATTATACCGATTGGCCCAATGCAGGAGTTTATAGTAATTAACTGAATTGAGTTAGTCACACACAATATCTCAATTGGCGCTGCATCATTCATGCGAATGACATATTTACTGTTGCCTTGTTAATTTATTTTCATTTTTATATGGATAGAATCCTAATGGCTGAAGTAATATTATCTTCACAAAATGTGTGTGTGTGTGTGTGCGTGCACAGGGAAGGAAGAGGTGCGTGGGTCTTCATCACCTTGTATCTGGTAGCAGCAGCAGACTGACAAGTTGTTATGTGGTTTCCAGTTCAGTCAGTGTAGTGGCTTTTTTTAGCCACACAGTGGCAGAAGCTACACAGTGAAAAGATCAACGCTGTATGTCTGATGTACAGTATGTCTTATGGGAAATAAGAGATACAATGTTTTTTGCAGTCAATAGTTGGTGTTACAAAGAGTGCGTTTTCGCTAACCCTAACCCTTTCCTAACCTTAACCTTAACCTAATTATTCTAACCTGCTACGTTAATTCTCTTAACCTGCTGTGTAAGTTATCCTAACCTGTTACAAAACAGTCACCTCTGGTTGTAGCTGTATGGAAGTGGCTTGTTTTTAGGGAATCTCAACAAAGACGACCAGTGCAGAGACAAATGCAGAGAACAAGCAAGTGCAGGGCAGGTGTAGGTAGCCAGGACATGTTATGCAGGCACATTCAACAAAGTCACAATGAATTCAACACAAATAGCTGTCTCTGAGCAGTGCAAATGCATGTGGGGCCACACACCACTATATCGATTTTTCATTGAATGTTTGAAAATGTTTCCCCCCAATACATTGACATTTCACGGTGGAATCTACTGTAGTGATGTACTGTATTCAATACTGAAATCGTATTCCATTAAATCAGGGTACAGGGATATTTTTTTTTAACTCTGCCCAAGACAAATCCATTATTGTCAATACATGATATTGTATTATACAAAGCCATGAGTACATGGAATTCCCTTCCATCTTATATAGCGCAAGTGAACAGCAAACCTGGTTTCAAAAACAAATAAAGCTACACATCACAGCACAACGCCTCTCCCCATGTGACCTACTTGTTGCTTGAATGTACTAACATGTATGTGCAACTGATAGATGTCAAGTATTTTGTCTGTAATGTCTTTTTCGTTATATGTCGGACCCCAGCAAGACTAGCTGTCGCCATTGGCGTTGTCTAATGGGGTCCTAATAAAGAAAAAATATGAATTTGTAGGCTAACTTGATATTGAAAAGTGGCTTGGCTTGTCGTTGTTGAATTTATTGCACTTGAATTGTTGTTTTCAACAAATCTAAACGGCCCTATCAAATAAAAGCAAACAGGTTTTGTTGCGCTAGTGAGGTAGGAGGGACTAGTACTTGCCTGCGCCTGACGTAAGGCGGTTGGAGACAAGCGGTGAAAGGCGGTTGTGAAGGTACTGCCATAAACAGCGCGCAGACTGCGCCTTTAAGAAGTGCAAATCGAAACAGTAAAGCATTCGCGGTGTCAATGTACTAACAATGAATTTAATCGATATGGTCTTGATACAATTCTTGCTGTTTAATGGCATGTGGACCATTAAAGGTAAGTTTGGGCATTCTGATTTATACAGCAAGAAAAGTGTTTCATCGCTAGCTAGCTCGCTAATCGGATTGAGGAAATGGTAGCAAGCGAGCTAGGCTAGCAGCGTTAACGTTACCTAGCTGGGAGGGGTCCAGCTCCTGTTTTTTCTTCTTTTCTTTACATTTATGGTTCCGCTATGACTTTATCGAGAGCCTACGAGAGGTCCACCGAAGTGAAATAAGAATGTAACTGTGGAGGATATTTTTCTTAAGACATTCTCAACTATCTAGAATGTAATGTTTACTAAAAGTTATATAGTATCAACATACTAGTCCTCATCACTGCAGTTTCAGTCACGCACTGCTAGTTCTGAGAGTCTAGTACAGTGGTTCCCAAACGTGAAATGGGTTCCCCTGAGAAAGTGATCTTAACTTTTTTTTTTTGTCTTCAACTGGGTTTAGTATACAACTTGTTAGTGTCGACTAAGACCTCTTACGCTATTAGAATGTACTTTCATAGTTCTGGACATCCGGCAGGACCTAAAATTGAGTAAATATGAACACACAGCATTAACTAACGTTGGGGGGTATACTTTTTCCAAATGGGGTCCTCTGTATATTCTAGTGTCAATTTAGGGTCTTGTGCAGTAAACGTTTGGGAACCCCTGGTCAAGTAGCAAGTTGATTTGTATAGATGTTTGCTGGCAAAGTGATTACATGCTAATGTACAGAATTTTCTAGCTATTTCGACAGAAAGGAAAAGGTGACATTGTGACACTGTAAATTACAATTGTCATTCTCATGATATGCCCACTCACTGACTTTTCTTTTTGTACTTTATATGTACACAGCCTAGCTATATCTCTATGGCTCTGATGCAAACATTACTTGATTTATATGGTAGGCTACATGTAGTTAGTGATCTGTATTTTCATCATTCTAATTTGATTTCATTCAGCACTCAGACCTTCTGAAAACATGACACATATAGACAGGATGTCCCCTGTGATGTAGTAGCGTGCATTAGAATAGACTTTTACTGACCCATGTAGGCTATTTCACAAACATGGCATCAAATGTTTGACTTCATCATTATTCTTCGCCCTGTTAAGGTCCCACTCCATCTGGGTCTGAGTACTGTGGAGTTGACTATACGCCTCATCTGTCTGACATCGAATGCATTTTTCATTTCCCTCTCCTGTTTGCCATGGGATAAAAGACATATGCCGTGTCTGTTTTTTACCTGCTTTGACGGTCTGTTTTTTTTAGTGTGTGTGAACACAAAGTGAGTAATTGATCTGCCTGAAGCTGCTGTGGGCCTTGTGTTTCCCTGAGCCCCCTGAACATTGAGCTCCCCTGCATTTCCTAACTGGTGTCCTGTTTGTTCAATGATGGAAACAGAAACATTCCACTGCAGATGAAGTGTTGTTTCAGAGACGGCTAGGTCTGATTAAATTAACAGGACTTGGATTTTATTTGCTCCTCATAAATTGTTATTGTGTTGTCAAATCCCCATATTGAAATTACTAGTGCATAATTTATCATCCTAATTAATTATTTTGTTTGTTGATTCCACTTGAGAACTCTCATTAGCTCATAAAGTAGAATGAACCATATTTCATGGCTCTCCTCGGTGAGCTAATATTCCCACTCATTTGCATTAATTATGGGGGTTTGTTGACTCAGTTATGTTATTCATGATGGCCAAGTTTGAGCCTTTCATTTTCCTATTTGTCTTTTAGTACAGTAATGACTCCAATCCATACAAGGGACTGGGACATATGCTCAAATTCTAATACTGTAAAAGTACATCGTTCCTCCCTGTCTTCAACTGTCATTATGGTGATTACTCTTCTCATGTGGTTTGATTGGTTCACCCAATGTTATGTTGGGTCAGATAGTAATCTTGATGTCAGACTAATGGCAGAACTAAACAGAGCAGCAGCAGAGCTCTGTGTGAGGCACACGTTCCCTGGTATGTCCTTAAAGGCGTGTTTGCTGCCAACAGAGTGTGTGAATGGAGAGGATGCCGCCCAGAGTCCATGATGGTTCACCATGATGTTTGCTTTCTGTGGAAAAGAGGATATGAGCCAGACCCAGCACTGCCTTATGTGACTGGAAATCAAATGTTTACTGAGGAAACAGTTCTCTTAGAGGACCACGACAATGTTCTTTCATAAACTAAGAAGATAAGTCCGCCAATGTCCACTCCAAACACAATTTTAAAAGCACAGATTTGTATTCAAAGGGAGAGTTTGGGCCTCCCGGGTGGCGCAGTGGTCTAAGTGTTAGCTGTGCCACCAGAGACTCTGGGTTCGAGCCCAGGCTCTGTCGCAGCCGGCCGCTACCAGGAGGCCCATGGGGCGGCGCACCAATTGGCCCAGCGTCGTCCGGGTTAGGGAGGTTTTGGCCGGCAGGGATATCCTTGTCTCATCGCGCACTAGCGACTCCTGTGGGGGGCCGGGCGCAGTGCACGCTGACCAGGTCGCTAGGTGTACGGTGTTTCCTCCGACACATTGGTGCGGCTGGCTTCCGGGTTGGATGCTAGCTGTATTAAGAAGCAGTGCGGTTGGGTTGTGTTTCGGAGGACGCATGGCTCTCGACCTTTGCCTCTCCCGAGTCCGTACGGGAGTTGTAGCGATGAGACAAGACAGTAACTACTAACAATTGGATACCATGAAATTGGGGAGTAAAAGGGGGTAAAAAAAGAAAATGGAGAGTTTGCGATTAAATTGGTCACCACTATAGCAATTAATTGTCCTCTAGGCTTAGGCTATATGCTCAGAGCCTCAGATCATTGTACACTGAGTGTACAAAACTTTAGGAACACCCTCCTAATATTGAGTTTGACTCTAAGGTGTCGAAAGCATTCCACAGGGATGCTTCCCACAGTTGTCAAGTTGGCTGGAATTCCTTTGGGTGGTGGACCATTCTTGATACACACGGTAAACAGTAAAAAACCCTTGACACATTCAAACCGGTGTGCCTGCACCTACTGCCATACCCCGGTCAAAGGCACTTAAATCCCTCTGAATGGTACACATACACAATCCTCCTCCCCTTCATCTACACTGATTGAAGTGGATTTAACAAGTGACATCAATAAGGGATCATAGCGTTCACCTAGATTCACCTGGTCATTCTATGTCATGTAAAGAGCAGGTGTTCCTAATGTTTTGTACATTTTACTGGAAAGGCAAATTTATGTTATCAGTATTTGGGTTTCAAAATCTATAATTCAATGCCAGATGCCACACGCAAATGAATAATGAATGTGAGATGTTGTCATAAAACCATAGACTTGATTCATGGGTGGATATTAATGATTTGTTAGGGTTTGTGGAAACAGATTCTTCCCTTTTGACTCAAATATGTTTCCAGGTTTGGAAATTAATTATTCATAGAGGGAAAGCAGGAGATCTGGCTAATCTGTTCTTGTTGAGAGAAGCATTTTTAGGTGGTACTGATCCAAAAGCCATAATTTCTAAAGAGGAAGTAGAGTAGGCAACCATGTTAATTGACTAGGAACATCCCTATATTCCAACTGATCATATTCTCTTCACTTGTTGAGATGCTGTCTTTTCACTAGCGCTGTGGCACTACACACACCGGTTTCATTATCTTCCATTCTGCTGTTTCACACAGACATTACATGGGGTGTGTGACTTCCCTTGACATTTGAATGTATTGGACAGCATTTGATAAGATGTCAGCAAGACTCTGAGAGAGAGACTCTGCCGAAAGGCCTTGCTTGTATGTGGAGAATAAAACAGTGTTTTGGAGTCCTGTGCTTTGGTAATGCACAGTGGCTTGTTAGGGAGGCATAGCAAAGCCTTTCAGAATCTGGGGTTTTGGGAAAAATATGTAATCCCGGATTATATTTTCCCTCACATGTCCAAAGAACTTCAATGAGTTTCCACAATTGACATTGTTATATTAACACTTAATATTGTATTTTGTTAGTTTGAAGCATGCAGAGCAGCATTCTAGTATATTCACACTCAAAGGCAAATATTGACCATATTCAAGATGTGCAATGTCAGTGTCAGAAATGCAGAGGGGCTTTGTGCCCCTAGATTTTCCATATTTGCCCCTGAAAGCTCTTGACAGAAAAAGCTGCCCCAATCTTTTCCAAAACAAGTCAACAGGGAAAATATGCCTTTAACTTTAGATATTTTTTTTCTCCATTGGTATCACACTTCATACAGTATGTGTCCACAAAGGATTGTCCTTGACTCATCCAATCAGATAAAGTGCACTCTGCTGGCAGCTATCTCTTTCCCCCCAGCACTCCCCCATCTCACCCTCTTTGTTGTCAACATTCTTATTTTCGTTGCATTTTCCAAGTTGTGAAAATGCTAGTGTTCTTGTCTGGTGTATTGTCAACCAAGGTCAGAGATTGCTTAATTGGATTCCCCCTGTTCAAGGGCATCCTTTCCATGTTTCAGGTGTAGCCTAATGTTCAGGCTATAAACAAATAGGCCCCATGTACGAAATTCAGGGAAGTTTGTCTAGTGGTGACGTAGTATTGATACCCAAGGCAATATGACATTTCTTCACCTTAGGAGGAAATGTGATTCACACAATCGTTTTCTTTGCTTCTCTAATTTAAGCCTCTGAATAAGCCATGATTAACCCACAGCTGCATTTTATCATGCTCTTACTGTAGTGCATGTAGGGTTGGAAATGTCAATTAAGATACTCCCGCTCTCAGCTGTAGTGTGTGTGGTGCTGCAGTAGTGTAAACACAGTGACATGATGGGCGGAGCTGTTTCCGTTCTGTTCCATCCCAGGGTGAGCAGACAGAGTAGTGTGTGTGCATCAACAACATGCACTGTAAGATTAATGGGTCATGACAGGAAATGGGTGCTTTGCTGTGTGTGTGTGTTTGAAAGGTTGAAAAACACAGGGAAATCAAATTGTATTGGTCACATACACTTGCAATAACATTGCTAACCATGTGTATCGACATGCTTATGCTTCTAGATCCGACAGTGCAGCAGTGTCTAACAGGTAATATCTAACAAATTCCACAACAAAACCTAATACACACAATCTAGTAAAGGAATGGGATGAGAATATAGCAAATCAATATGTATATCATTATGGTAGGAGACTATAACAGTTTTAAGTACCTCAATGGACCGGAAAGGTGATCACTCTACAAACTATCATCACCGTTCCCTTAAGGAAGTCACAAATATTTTGGACACATTAGAAATAGCGGATATTTGGAGACTAAAAAACCCCGACCTAGTGAGATATACATGGAGATTTAATCAAGCTAGTCGTCTTGACTACTTGTCTCGTTCTCTCTTGCTTCAAAGGTTAAAAATGTTTTAATAAGAGAGAGAATCCGATCGGATCATCATCTAATTGGCATTCACATAACTCCTATAGATTTTCCACGTGAACGGGGATATTGGAAATGTAATCAAAGTTTACTGGAGGACAACTTAGTTAAAAATAAGACAAAATAATTTAGAACTGATTTTTCCAGTATAATATAGGTTCAGCAAATCCCCTTATTGTTTGGGATACTTTTTTAAATGTACCTTCAGAGGTCATTCAATTCAATTTTCATCAATAATAAAAAAGCAGTTTCTGGCTAAAGAGACAAGACTAACAAGGGAAATCAATGAACTAATAGTACAGGTAGATAGCAATAAAAACAATACTACAGAGATAAAAAAACAAGTTAGAGGAAAAAGAACTTGAATTTATTCAAGAACGATCTAATATAATCTATGACAAAAATAAAGCAAACTGGATGAATATGGAAAAAAATGCACAAAATTCTTCCTGAATCTCCAATGCAGGAATGCTAACAAAGATAATTTGCAAAAACTCGTTACTGAAGACGGAGTCATCTCTGATTCTCCGAATTATATTTTAAAAAGAGGAAGCTAATTATTTTAGGCAGATGTTCTTTTTTCCATCTCAACCTCTCCCACTGAATGAAACTTACAGTAAGGAATTCTTTCCAAATAATCTAAAAATGTAAAATTAACACATGTACAGAAAGATCAGTGCGAATGCCAAATTACAGAGGAAGAAGTTTGAGACTATTAAATCCTTTCAGTCTGGAAAAACCCCAGGGCTTGAT
Source organism: Salvelinus fontinalis (assembly GCF_029448725.1). Taxonomy (NCBI): domain Eukaryota; kingdom Metazoa; phylum Chordata; class Actinopteri; order Salmoniformes; family Salmonidae; genus Salvelinus; species Salvelinus fontinalis. The sequence goes on along the minus strand of NC_074668.1, from coordinate 66,915,953 downwards.
AGCATACCGGTAGAGGAATATCAAGCCTTTTTTGATTGTTTTAACTACTTGTATAGAAATGGTAGTCTGTTAGGTACTCAGCAGGAAGGTCTGATTTTTCTCTTATTAAAACAAGACCCAGATGGCAAATAGACAGGGTCTTTATATCTAAAAAACTGGAGGCCCCTTACACTTCAATGTTGTGACGCAAAGATACTAGCGAAATGCATAACACAATTACTGTTTCGCATACAAGCCAGTGAATTCTATGCGTTACAGCTGGATGAGTCAACAGACGTGGCGGGCCTGGCACAGCTCCTGCTATATGTCCATTACGTTTGTGGAGGTCAATTAAGAAAGACATCCTCTTCTGCAAACCACTGGAAACCAGGACAACAGGCGAGGATATTTTTAAAGTACTGGACAGCTTTGTGACATCAAATGGGCTTTGGTGGTCAAGATGTGTTGGTATCTGTACTGATGGCGCAAAAGCCATGACAGGGAGACATAGTGGAGCGGTAACGCGCGTGCAAGCAGTTGCTCCCGACGTCACTTGGGTACACAGCAGCATCCACTGAGAGGCTCTTGCTGCCAAGGGAATGCCTGACGGCTTGAAAGACGTTTTGGACACTACAGTGAAAATGGTTAACTTTTGTTAAAGCAAGGCCCCTGAATTCTCGTGTATTTTCTGCACTATGCAATGATATGGGCAGCGACCATGTAACGCTTTTACAACATACAGAAGTGCGCTGGTTATCAAGAGGTAAAGTATTGACATGTTTTTTTGAATAGATAGACAAGCTTAAATTTTTCTATACTGACCATAATTTTCACTTGTCTGACTGCTTGCATGATGACGTTTTTCACACGACTGGCCTATCTTGGTGATGTTTTTTCTCGCCTGAATGATCTGAATCTAGGATTACAGGGACTCTCCGCAACTATATTCAATGTGCGGGACAAAATTGAGGCTATGATTAAGAAGTTTGTAGCTCTTCTCTGTCTGCATTAACAAGGACAACACACAGGTCTTTCCATCACTGTATGATTTTTTGTTGTTGTGTGCAAATTAATTTAAGTTTACGGATAATGTCAAATGTGATATAGCGAAGCACCTGAGGGAGTTGGGTGCGCAATTTACGCAGGTACTCTCCCGAAACGGATGACACAAACAGCTGGATTCGTTATCCCTTTCATGCCCTGCCTCCAGTCCACTTACAATATATGAACAAGAGAGCCTCATCGAAATTGCAATAAGCGGTTCTGTGAAAATTGAATTTATTCAGAAGCCACTGCCAGACTTCTGGATTGGGCTGGGCTCAGACTATCCTGCCTTGGAAAATCGCACTGTTAAGACACTGATGCCTTTTGCAAACACGTACCTATGTGAGAGTGGGTTCTCGACCCTCACTAGCATGAAAACTAAATACAGGCACAAACTATGTGGAAAGTGATTTAAGACTGAGACTCTCCAGTATAACCCAACATTACAGTTACATGCATTATTTCAAGCACACCCTTCTCATTAACCTGTGGTGAGTTATTCACAATTTTTGATGAACAAATAATGTTTTATATGTAAGATGTTTAAATAAAGAGAAAAATCATTGATTATTATTATTTGTGCCCTGGTCCTATAAGAGCTCTTTATCACTTCCCACGAGCCAGGTTGTGACGACAAACTCACACTCATTCTTATGTTTAATAAATGTCTCGTACAATTTGTGTGTATGGCAGGCTTATAATGATGGCAAAAAACAATATTTGAGAATGCGCTGACCCTGGTGCTACGCAGCTGGAGGTAGAATGTTTGATGGGCTAGGGGACTATAAAAACTATGGGAACCGCTGTACTAGTCACATTAGGCCTAGGCCCTCTGAAGACAGCATCAAGCAACAATTCAGGAACTGAAACATGTAGCCAAGCTTAAACAATCACGATTACCAGTGATGTTTTACTGACAGGGACCTACTTACCAGTCATTGCTTATCATACTCACCACATTGGTTTGTTGAAGCACCGTTTCCTCTGTTGCTTTCTTTTGTAGAGAAGCTGTGACATGGTTGGCTAGTTTGTTCATTCTGAGACTTGTGACATGGTGCCTGACATTTGTATTTCTATAATGACTGTGTTCTTACATTCCCTGTCAGTTTGTTTTTCTGGCTTTTTTCAGTGCATGGTTCTTCTACCGCTAGTGTTTTGACTTGCCAATCAGTTTCTTGAAAGACAATAGTAAACTAACATTGACCTGAAAATGGTTCCTACGTTTAAATCGTGTTCCAGTGTCAAATCACTATTCCTTTCACAGCGATATCTCTTTCAGCTGGGAGCTGTAAGCAGCATCACATTCAGTTCTGACTTCATTATCAGTAGGTTCTTTGCTTGGTAACACAGACTACTAACTTGCTCTGCCTCTTGTTTCTTTGCTCTCTGCATCATATTCAAGTGGATGTTGAGCAGTTAGACTAGAATTTAGAAATCCACTCAAAACTGCAATGTTTTTAGGTGTGTGTGTGTGTGGGCCTAGTCTAGTTATACTTTTGTGCTGAACCCTCAGCACCTAGAAACATGCCTTCACATCACAATCTCCTTTGGCCTCTGACGTGACTTTCCACAGTAGGCTAACCTAGAATTATGTGCAGACATTGTGCTGTGTGGGCCATAAGCTGCTTCATAATTATTTTAGCATCACATGAGCAATGGACCCCACACCCTGTACATTAATTCAGATGAACCTCTTCTAAGCATGCATGGAATGAGGAGGAACATTGTACCTAGCTACTAATGATGGGGGAAAAATACATAGTTACAATTAGTGATGCACCGATATGACATTCTTGACCGATATCCAATATTTTCCTTGCCTAAAGCGACCTTTTTAAGCATTCTAGTATAGTTAACACACACACGAACGCAGCGGTCTAAGGCACTGCATCTCAGTGCAAGAGGCGTCACTACAGTCCCTGGTTCGAATCCAGGCTCTATCACATCTGGCCGTGATTGGGAGTCCCATAGGGCGGCGCACAATTGGCCCAGCATCGCCTGGGTTTGGCTGGGGTAGGCCGTCATTTTAAATAAGAATTTGTTCTTAACTGACTTGCCTACTTAAATAAAGGTTACACACACACACACACACACACACACACACACACACACACACACACACACACACACACACACACACACTGAGCAAAACATTATTTTGTTGGCATTTATGTATGTCCCCATTTACCAGTAAAACGTACTCAAAAACAATTTATTTAACTTACTTCCTGTGCTGTTTTGTTGTTAATTTCTTCAGTTTCATTCTCAACCAGGATTTCTATAGCACGCCGTTTGGGTCTTTGCGTGTCAAAAAGGTGACGTGTCAAATTAGCTTGTTGACCAATCAGGATCTGAATATGACTGCATGTCACAATTTAACAAGTTGTCTCGCGCACCTACAGTGCTGGTCATTCAAAAAAAGCTTGCTAACTCATGGATGTAAACGGTGTTCTTCCCCAAAAACAAAGCAAACGACATCTGTTTCAGTAGCTATATAGTTAGCTAACTAACTAATATAGCTAGGTGTCATCTAAAATAACCCTAATTCATAAGACTGTTCTTATTTGATTGATGGTGGTTGGACCAATATATGTGAAGCTTCCCACAATAAGGATTAGCCACAATAGTGGACTTTGCAGTTAGCCTTCAAAATAAAATTATCATAATTCTACTATTTGCATTCATTTGCATCACTGTCAATGACATACTTTTATTTTGAAGGCAAACTGCAAATTCCACTTGTGCCTGATCCTTATTGTGTCTAGCTTCACAACACATAACCCGGTCTGGTCGAGCATCACTAGGCAGATGAAGCTAGCAAGCTGCTTATAACTTTAGCTTTGGGCAACAGGGTTAAGTAGCTGGCCAGCTATTTATTTTCATGAACTGAAGTTCAATTTCAATAGGCGAACAACAAGTGGCAACCTAGCTAATACTTACTCACAAGGATTCCTAAATCATTGCTAAGAATAATGAAAATGACTGCAGTTTCTAATGGTCATTGTTTTCAGGCTGGTTGTATTGGTGCTAGCTAGGTACCAAGCTAAAGCTAGCTTCCCCAGAAGTTGCGGTTGAACAAATGATGCTTTATTACAGGGGTGTCAAACTCATTTCGCATCGTGGGCCACATACGGCCTAGGGAGATGTCAAGTGGGCCGGACCATTAAAATTATACCATACTCTGCTATAAATAACCAAAATATCATGTCTTTCCTTTGTTTTGGTGTAAAGAAGCACAAGAACATTAGGAAAATATTGAAATTTAATGAACTATCCTTTTACAAAACATTTCATGAAACACCTCATATTTCCTTAGACAAATGTGCAATTTACTTTTATCATTCACAAATATGCATTGCAACTGATCCCACTGATTGTACAAAGGCACAAAACTTTAATTGGTACTGAAAAATATAGTAATGCACTTTAAGATTAAATGAGACTTTTAAAGAAAGGAATTTTTAAACCACTTACATATACGCATATAAAATCTAAATGTAATCCCTGCGTACACCTTACAAACTAAGGAGAGTGATTTTAAATGTGTAATGAAGAAAGTGTTCGCCTGTCCTGTAAATCTGTAAACTTCATACATGAAACATACATACACATACAATACATACTGAAAATTTATGGAGTTGTATGAACAGTAGAATTCCATCACACAACTTTTGTTTTGAAGCTGCTGACTAACATTAAAGTGCACATTTTTTAAATCACCACAGTAAGGATTCATCTTCACAGAGCTGTATTCTTTCAATGCAAACAGTATCTAAGGCAGCATTTTAAAGGTGTTAGTCTAGTCTGGACTTGTATTTGTTCCTGAAACTTGGCATCTTTTGGCCTGTACAAGTGCATCAACACCAGGTGTCATGTCCTGACTAGCTGTCACTTTCAGAATGTCATTTAAGTGCTTGTTTGTGAGCCTTGAACGCATTTTTGTTTTATTGATATTCATCACTGAGAAAATTTGTTCACAAAGGTAGGTTGTCCCAAACATGCACAAAATTTTAGCAGCCAGGGCTGTTAATTTGGGGTACCCTGGTAGTAGATACTGATAAAATCTGTCCAGACCTACAGAGGCAAATTTGCCCTTCAAATCTGCATCACACTGGTAGCTGGCTTTTACCGCTGCTTCACTGACTTCTCGGCTCTGGATGAAAGTTGACTGCTGTTTCCTCAGACCCGCCAGCAATTCGTTAATCTTATCTCTTCTCAGTTGTCCTTGCAAGCCGTCATATTTTTCGCTGTGATGAGTCTCGTAGTGGCGTCGAATATTATATTCCTTCAATACCGAAACTTGTTGCAAACACACCAAGCACGAAGGTTTTCCGTGCATCTCTGTAAATAAATAGGACGTGGTCCATTTTTCTTTGAAAATTCTACACTCCTTATCTACTTTTCTCCGTTTGGATAACGACATTTTGGCTAATGAGGGTGTAGCGGAGAGGTAGAGACCAAGGTATTAACAACGTCGTAACAAGCAGCAGATGGCGCATTGATACCGTCTGCTGTTTTCAGTCTGTCTCAGTGATGCGGCTTGTCTTCTACTCTGATGGAAAGAGTGCGCCCCTTAGCGGATAATCCATGAATTGCAGCGAATTAAAAATATTAATTCCATGTCTTTTATGCATTTTTTCCACTTTCAAATTAACCTGCGGGCCTGATCGAACCTCCTTGGGGGCCGGTTCCGGCCCGCGGGCCGTATGTTTGACACCCCTGCTTTATTACCAACGCAGTATTGTAAACACATTGTTCGTGGCCGGTGTTGGCAGACTTCTTTGTACAGCTTTGAAAGTGCAACTGTATATTCTTTGACACGCAAAGACCTAAACGGCTTTCCATAGTATGCATGTATGTATGTTGTGACGCTATCAATGTGTATCTCCGGTAGGGCAACATCTGAAAAATAGCGCACTTGGTAGTGTGTACTGGTGCTCGATCAGTCGGCGAAAGCCAACATCCCCCACGACAAAGGACAGTTGGTTGTCAAGGGCAATGAATTCCATTATCTTGGCTTTAATGGATTTTGGCTTTGAGTCTCGCTGAAATGTTCTTACTCTTTCAAATGACTGCTCGACTTGTTCACTGCTCGATCCACACAGCAGACATTGTGGGCTAGGTTAGGGATGCTGTTTTGCACGAGTAACGCAACATTTTACGTGGCGTCATTACGTCATGTACCTACGTTATATAGGTATGCACGGCAGCTTTGACATCGGTTTTTAACATTGGCGTTAAACAAGACATCGGGCCCTACCCATGTTGGCATTTTTAGCTAATATCGGCCGATATATTGCGCACCCCTAGTTCCAATTGTGTTTTGTTTTGCTACTGCAGGCAGCGTTAGCTAGAGATAGTCTGCTGTACCTGTGCGAAAACTCTGGCATTTTTCATCTTATAGCTTGTTCTCGATCTTTAAAAAAGAATGGTGAGCCAACATGTTTTCAGCACTTTTTTATTTCCCTGACTGATCAAAACTGATTTTCTCGTCTCTCTGCAGCAGACATATAGTGAGCAATATGTTTGGAACATGAAATCACAATAAAATTGCAGTATAGAATCACAATGCATATCGTATCGGCACCTAAGTATTGTGCTAATATCATATTGTGTGGTCCTTGGCAATTCCCAGCCCTACTAGCTACATCATGCTTTGGTATTTCGGACCCCTCCCTTGACAATTGCCCATACAGCACTGCGGCTCCCAGACCCAACACAAAAGCGTATTTGTCCAAAAACATGTACTGCCACCACTGCCCATCAGATTAGTAGCTCCTCAGTGGTCAAAGGCTGCAGCTAGCCACAAGGACTAGTGGACATGGCATTGGTCCACACCACAATGCCATGTTGTTTCCACCCCTCAGTAGTCAATGGCTGGATGTCTTGTCAGGGATGTAGGCTAGTGATTTACCCATCACTCACAGTGTTGTTGTATGGTGCAATAGCAACCAGGAGAACAAGTGGTGGCGCCCTGAGCCCTCTTGTCTGTCAAACAACTTGCCTTTTCCCAGCATGTTAACGTGAGTCATCATGACCCAAGCTGTTTCCACTTCCTCTGTTACTGTCAAGGGGTTCTATCTTTCAAGCTTGGCACCTCCGTGAGTGAGGATGAAGACTTCACTGAAATACTATTGACTAAGCCTACAGTATGAAGCCCACATGCACCACTTGTCATTGACTGCTCTGGCAATTTGGGCTAGCAGGTGCATTCCAGCAATATAAGGAGTAGCCAACATTTTCTCTTGCAAATAGTGTTAGTCCTCCTAGTCCTTTACCCTGCCAACTAATTCAAAGTCAGTGACTGCTTGCAAAACTTTTCAAATGGATTGACTAGGCAAACAAAAATATTGTATTGGCTAGGCATAGGCCTATTGTTTCTCGATTTGAATATTCCAGAGGGTTTTACATTAACTTTTTGTGGCTGCTAGATAAGGGAGGAAATTGTTAATAAATGACTTGCTAATTATACCTGTTATTTTTTTATGTCATGAAAACACTTCCTTATGCTGGCATATTCAGCACTGGGGTCACAGTCCTCACATGCCCCTCCCATCCTCCGGACAGTGACCCTACACACGTGGTTTGATACGGAAAGGAAAGTAACAGTTAGTCGTACATTCCTCCCAATGTTTTTTTTTCAATGAAAACATCCATGAATCCACTGGAGTCGTATGTGGTCTGACAGCTGAAGGGACCGGGGTGTGCCTGCCATACTCTATCTCTAACCAACAGCCTCTGAGTTGACCTTTACCCTGTTGATTCCGTTCATCCTGCTGCAGCTTTGGCTGCTGTAGGCTGGGCTAGAGTGGGTTTGTACATAACAGGCTAAATATTTCCCTTTTTAGGACAGAGGTTTAACAACTGATGATAAAATGAGTATCACTTGAAGGCATATCCCCTGAAACTGTACATGTACTAATAGAGGGCAAAATATGTCCCATTGTCATGAAGTTTTAAGATATCTTCTTTTTCTTATTTTTTGTAAATGTGAATAAATCTACTTTGTTGCAACATCAGTTCTTAGAAACGTTCAGTGTTGCAATTACTAGGGCTGTGATGATACCAGTATCACAATATTTTTTTCCATGGCAAAAATGGAAACACGAAGCAGACAACCTCTTTGGTCTTTTAACAATCTGCTGTATTTAAGTTGTGTGCTATAGCTTGGAAAATAAATAAATGTGACTCTGAATGACAACATAATGATGTTTGTTTCCAACATTGGGGCTGTTTTCCTAAAGAAGTTAAATCCGCTTCGTGTTTTGTTTACTTGCCATGGTACTAACATGTATCGCCATACTGGTATCATCTCGGCCTGAGCAAATATTAAAACGAGGACTAACCTTGTTTTTTAACCAAACATTTCAATTAACTAAAGGCTGTTTTGCATGATAGTGTTGTCAATATTTAATGTGTATCACTTCTTAGAAATACCAGCCCTTGCCAAATTGAGCCATATACAATGAGCTGTCTTTTTAGTAAAATAATTGCATTTCTCTCTTGTCTATTCTGCTTTATTCCACTGGTGTTGCATGTTAATAGGCTGTGTTGGACAATGCATAGGAGATGTCATGCTCATGTATGGGGGTTGATGGAGGCAATCTGAGCGTGCTCTGTTTTGTTTTCATACAAGGCCCCTCTGTTTCCTGATTTGATTAATCTTCTAACCTTGTTCTCACATTAAAAAGCCCACCAGCTCATGTGTTTCTGTCCATCAGTGTGCCACGGTCTAGATTGCCCACTGTCATTAGTCATTTGTTGGGGGGAGGGCTAAGAAAAGCTAGTGTAAATCTCGGAATACTTTCTCCCTGACTCGTTCATGAACATGTCATGGCAGAACGGGTGTGGCCCCTGCTTGTTGAATAGTTTACTCCTTCACACTGGGGCCACCATGACAATAGTCTGTCTCTGTGTCTGTGTCTGTCTGTGGGACCATTACCCCAGCAGCACTGTATGAGCTCCTCTCTTTAGGTAATTATTCCCAGAGCTGTGAAGCACGGGGTGTCCCCTTCATATCAAACACAGCATTAGCTGATGACCATACATTTCTTAATGGTGTTTTAAAATAGCTTCTCAGGTAGTAGTCTAACACATCAACAGCTGTGAGAATCTCTGAAAGGAACCAGTCATCTCAGCCAATCTCTTTTGAATATGTTTTTTGTGTGGCGACTTCGTGGTCTCCTTGCTTATGATGTTATAGATGGGTTGGTTGTTCAGCAACAAAACCAGTGCGCGGTCAACTATGGGGAAAGACAGACCCGGGTTGGCTTAGATTATTAACAGCATGTGAACTATATTTAGTCTCCAATGTTTAATGAAAACAAGCTCATTGTGCAAATGTATTTATGTTGTCTCTCGAATACATCGTTACAGTTTGTTGGTTAGCTAGCTAGTGAATTTGAGCCATATTAGCATAGTTATGACATCAGTAAAAACACCTCAAAACAAGACATGGTATCAAGATAAAACTTGCTGAAACAAACCACCTATGATTCCCCACATGGCAGTTTCTTGTCATTGTTGCTAGCTATCTGGCCATCCAGAATCACAACATGGCCTTCTGCCCCATTGAAGCATGCGCATTGTTTTCATGACTGTCAGCTAACCAGTATACAGCCAGCTAGCAGGTGGACTGCTTAAACAGCAACTTATTTGACTCCTATCCTCAGGTGTGTTCGACTGTTGGTATCTGACCATTCTTTAAAGCCTTTGTTGACTAGGAGTGGACCAATGATAAGGCTTGGTGGATAAGCTGTTCTGTGTGGCGGTGAGTCTCGCGCTCCAGCTGTGTGTGTGTGTGTAAGCCTGTTTAGCGTGGCTACCACGCTTCGTGGTAGAGAGTTGAGCCGCTGCCCTGGTGTCACTATGAGAGCCATTCCCTCCCTGGCCGTGCTCTGTCTTCATTACCCAGAGTTGTGTGGAGGCACACTGCCAGAGCGTGCTCTTTAGCATCTCAGTGTCACAGCGCTTTAATGAAATTGATGGCCTATGTCTAAATCTGAGCCTGTCTTTATGCAGCTGAGTTCTCTCCTCTCAGGATTATGCTTTGCCTCCACAGTTCTCTCCACCGTCACACTTAGCCGTACTCTTGACTTGCAAACTGAGGGTTTCATCAGCGGAGAGCTTGGAGACTGGGTTGATTAGCTCATTTACTAGTCGTGGGACTGTCTGGGAGACATTCATACCTGCCTTCTAGTCTACAGACGCATTCTGGAGGTAAGAGGAAAATCAAATATGGATGAAGTATTATTCTCCGCAGATGGAATGGTCTGCTGTCAATGCTCTCCCTTCATAGAAAAGCATTGTTCCTTTGCCACACTGTTGTGCACTTAACAAAAGTGTTTTTGTGTTCGTCTAGCAAGATGTGATTTATTTTATAAATTTTTTCCTCCCTCATTTCTTGAGCCCTTTTCAAATGTTTAAACGCTCTCAACTCTAATAGTACACAGCTGTCAGGGAAGAGGCTGTATTTTCCACTTCGGCAGGATCCTAAGGAGCCCCTCAGTGTGAATGAAGTGGGATCATGTTCCCACCAATGGGCAGCTCTGGAGACACAGCCCTACTGTCCAGACTGACTAGTGAGAGGAGCAGTTTTACCATTTGCCCAGTGTTGCCAAGCTGTCTGGGCAGAGGGATATTCTAAGTTAGCATCATCCAGTATAGTAGACAGTCTCAATAAGGCTCTAACACTGCAACCAGCCAGCATAGCATCAGTCAGCCAACAGCTGAGCTACATCTGAGCAGGAGCCAGTGTGCTGTTCCTATGGGACTAGCTTTAATTTTAACCTGAAAAAGAACTGAATGAATAAGTGATGGCTGCTTCCATCCCGTGCTGATTGCTAAAATTGTGACTGTTGCATCTAAAAGCTCTTTAAAAGCGTCCTGTTTCTACATCAATGTCCCCTCACTCTCCTGTAATGTAACAGGGTGACAGACGCCCAGGAGAGAGAGAGAGTAGCCTCATGCGGAATTGCGATGCTTGTCAGTGTCCCACTCTTAATGAGCAGCGTTTATCCCCTAGCCAGAACTAGATAAGTGGAGAGTTTTATCACAGCCGAGCAGGTGGAAGCAGGGGCCGCGCCGCTGCTGCCTCCGGGAGAAAACTCCATCTAACGCTGCTGATGACTACAAAGATTTTAGTGATTTCTCCTTTCTTTACTCTGTGCAGGTTTGCTTTGCACAAACTGTGAAGGAGTATTCCTCATTCATTTCAACCACAATCACTGTAAGGAGAATTCTAAAGAACTGGAAACATCTAGCTTCTGATCTAGGCTATATGCCTATAGGCTAAACATACACATAAGTAGTACAACTGTTGGAGTGCACCAAGTCTTTGCCATGCCTTATGAGCAACCTTGACAATCTAGAAAGTAAACTCCCTTAGCTCAGAGTGGAAGATGGCTTTTTGGTCTAATGGTATGGTTCACTCTGGAGTAGGGCTGTCCTCGACTTAAAAGAAACTTGTGACAAATTAACTTGAAATGGGCCATGTTTACTGGTTGCTCAGGAGGTAAAGGAGAAGTCAGATGTGTGGAATAAATGTGACTAGTTGTTGAAAATACTGGAGATCAAGAAAAAGAAGGTAAGGAGCAAGTGCTACGTGCATATATGTGCCAAACAGGTGCTGTATAGATGACTAGAATTTCTGTGAATGTTTGGAACAATGTAAACAAAATAAATGTGTACCAGTCATTTTTTTTAAAGGCCTTTTTTACAGCAGTTGACTAAATTGGGTCAGCCGTACTCTGGAGTGTGGTGTACTGAAGACCGGGTTTTGATAACAGTCGGTTAGTAATGGTGGTACTCCTCAGCTTTATTGAAAAGTATGTAAGCCTTTTTCATGTCTTAGTCGTGACAGACTTTCAGCATGCTTATAGAGAAGACCACTCAACATGTACTGCACTGACACAAATGATTGGTGGAAATAAATTGATAAGTTTGTCAAATCAAATTTTATTGGTCACATACATATGGTTAGCAGATGTTATTGCGAGTGTAGCAAAGTGCTTGTGCTTCTAGTTCCAACAGTGAAGTAATATCTAACCAAGTAATCTAGCAACTACCTAATACACACATCTAAGTATAGGAATGGAATAAAGAATATATACATATACATGTATGGATGAGCAATGACCAAGCGGCATAGGAAAGATGCAATAGATTGTATGAAATACAGTATACATATGAGATGAATAATGCAAGATATGTAAACATTAGTGGCATTAAAGTGACTAGTGATCAATTTGTTAAAGTGGCCAATGATTTGAAGTCTGTATGTAGGCAGCAACCACTCTGTGTTAGTGATGGCTGTTTAGCAGTCTGATGGCTTTGAGATTGAAAAACAGCTTCTGTCTCTCGGTCCCAGCTTTGATGCACCTGTACTGACCTCGCCTTCTGGATGGAAGCGGGGTGAACAGGTAGTGGCTCGGGTGGTTGTCCTTGGTGATCTTTTTGGCCTTCCTGTGACATCGGGTGCTGTAGGTGTCCTGTAGGGGAGGTAGTTTGCCCCAGGTGATCTGTTGTGCAGACCGCACCACACTCTGGAGAGCCCTGCGTTTGTGGGCGGCGCAGTTGACGTACCAGGTGGGGATACAGCCCGACAGGATGCTCTCAATTGTGCTTCTGTAGAAGTTTGAGTGTTTTTGGTGACGTGCCAAATTTCTTCAGCCTCCTGAGGTTGAAGAGGCGCTGTTGCGCCTTCTTCACCACACTGTCTGTGTGGGTGAACCATTTCAGATTGTCAGTGATGTGTACGCAGAGGAACTTAAAACTTTCCACCTTCTCCACTACTGTCTGGTCGATGTGGATAGAGGGGTGCTCCCTCTGCTGTTTCCTGAAGTCCACGGTCATCTCTTTTTTTAAAATTCATTTATTTTTCCCCCCACCTTTATTTAACCAGGTAGCCCAACTGAACAAGTTTGTTTTGTTGATGTTGAGTGTGAGGTTGTTTTCCTGACACCACACAATCGAGTTCCCTCACCACCTCCCTATAGGCTGTCTCGTTGTTGGTAATCAAGCCTACTACTGTTGTGTCGTCTGCAAACTTGATTGAGTTGGAGGCGTGCATGGCCACGCAGTCATGGGTGAACAGGGAGTACAGGAGGGGGCTGAGCATGCACCCTTGTGGGGACCCAGTGTTGAGGGTCAGCGAAGTGGAGATGTTGTTTCCTACCTTCACCACCTGGGGGCTGCCCGTCAGGAAGTCTAGGACCCAATTGCACAGGGCGTGGTTGAGACCCAGGGCCTCAAGCTTAATGATGAGCTTGGAGGGTATTATGGTGTTGAATGCTGAGCTGTAGTCAATGAACAGTAGCATTCTTACATGGGTATTCCTTTGTCCAGATGGGATAGGGCCATGTGATGGCGATTGCATCGCCTGTGGACCTATTGGGGGCGGTATGCAAATTGAAGTGGGTCTAGGGTGACAGGTAAGGTGGAGGTGACATGATCCTTGACTAGTCTCTCAAAGCATTTGTGACAGTTGTGAGTGCTACGGGCAATAGTCATTTAGATCAGTTAATTTTGCCGCCTTGTGTACAGAAACAATGGTGGCCTTCTTGAAGCATGTGGGGACAGCGGTCTGGGATAGGGAGAGATTGAATATGTCCGTAACCACACCAGCCAGCTGGTCTGAGCATGCTCTGATGACGCAGCTAGGGATGCTCTCTGGGCCGGCAGCCTTGCGAGGGTTAACACTTTTAAATGTCTTACTCACGTTCGGCCACGGAGAAGGAGAGCCCACAGTCCTTGGTAGCGGGCCGTGTCGGTGACACTGTATTATATTCAAAGCGGGCAAAGATTGTGTTAGTTTGTCTGGAAGCAAGACGTCTGTGTCCGTGACGTGGCTGGTTTTCTTTTTGTAGTATGTGATTGTCTGTAGACCCTACCACGTACGTGTATTGTCTGAGCCGTTGAATTGCGACTCCACTTTGTCTCTATACTGACATTTCGCTTGTTTAATTGCCTTGCGGAGGGAATAACTACACTGTTTGTGTTCGGCCATATTCCCAGTCACCTTTCCATGGTTGAATGCAGTGGTTCACGCGTTCAGTTTTGCGCGTATGCCGCCATCTATACATGGTTTCTGGCTAGGGTATGTTTTAATAGTCACAGTGGGTACAACATCTCCTATGCACTTCCTTATGTACTGATTATTCAGTGAGTGAGTTTATAAGTCAATATTATTCTCTGAGGCTACCCGGAACATGTCCCAGTCTATGTGATCAAAACAAGTCTTGAAGCGTGGATTCCGATTAGTCAGATCAGCGTTGAGTAGTCCTTATCACGGGTACATCCTGTTTGAGTTTGTGCCTATAGGAAAGGAGGACTAAAATGGAGAAAATGGCCGTTGTGGTATCGGCTTGAGGGGGGATCTACACATGGCTGTGACAATAACCGGCGAGAATTCTCTTGGGAGATAATTAGGTCGGCATTTGATTGTGAGGAATTCTAGGTCAGGTGAACAAAAGGGCTTGACTTACTGTATGTTACAATTACACCATGAGTCGTTAATCATGTAACATACACCCCCACCTTTCTTCTTACCGGGGAGATTATTTCTGTCGGCGCGACGCACAAAGAATCCCAGTGGCTGTACCGACTGACAGCATATCCTGAGAGCCATGTTTCTTTGAAACAGAGTATGTTACAATCCCTGATGTCTTTGTGGGAGCTGTACTGTTAGATTTCATTGCAGCCTTTGCTATGATTGACCATAACCTGTTGTTGAGAACTTGTGTTATGGCTTTTCAACCTCTGTCATATCGTGGATTCAGAGCTATCTTATAGAACTCAGAGGATTTTCTTTAATGCCAAACATGTAAATTGTGGTGTAACACAGGTAAGGTTGCACATTTTGGGACTATTCAGTGGGAACTTTCCATGGAAATATATGCAAATTAATATTAATACCATTTCAATTTTGTTTTTTGCAGTGGATATATTTACCATATCATATGGAGACATAAACATAATTGCAAATTATTAAATCCTTCCAATAGAAATAAAAACAATTTACTTACGAATTGAACTTTAATTAAATGAGTTGACTCTTCACATGGGATGATTTCACTGAACAACAAAATAAAGGGAATATTGAACAATCCCCAATGATCCATCGCATCTCCCAAAAATGTTTTCAACATACATCTGTAAAATGATAGTCTAGAAACTAAACCTTTGGTTGTCTTCCTCTCAGGCTTCCATGTCTTCTCCCTGGACCTCCTCAATGTCCACCTCTTGAACATCAGACTGAGGCCTCATCTTCATTGTCACTTTCCAGCCTTGTTGAGGACAGCTTGTTATCAGGCTCAAAAAGCCTCAAATTTGCCTGGATGGCCACCAATTTTTCAACCCTTGTATTGTTCAGCCTGTTGCGTGCTTTGGTATGTGTGTTCCCAAACAAGGACCAGTTGCGCTCTGAGGCGGCTAATGTTGGTGGGATTTGGAGGCTGATGGAGGCAACAGGGGAAAGACCCAAAGATCCAAAGTCCCTTCCACTATGTGGCTGATGAGATATGTTGGCACTACTGCCATATTGCATCTCCATCCCAAAGCCCTTGCTTGGAAGTGTACTTCGCCAGGCTGACAAGAACCTTGCCCTCATCCAGGCCACGGTGGCGAGACACGGTAGTGATGACGTCATAGGCCTTGTTGATTTCTGCACCAGACAGGATGCTCTTGCCAGCATATTTGGGGTCCAACATGTACGCTGCGGCATGTATGGGCTTCAGGCAGAAGTCTTCACGCTTTTTGATGCATTTCAGAAGTGCAGTTTCCTCTGCTTGGAGCAACAGTAAAGTGTGCAGGGCAGTATGGATTTCTTCTCTCATCTGCAAGCAGAGTGAACAGCAGACAGGATGCATTGTCTCTCTCAATCCGTGCAACGGCTAGTGCTATAAGTTTCAGTCTGCTTACCACGCTCTCCCAAAATACATCCAGGAGGATAGGATCCTCTTCATTGGGCTGTGCATATCAGCAGACTGTGATATGGCCATTTCTTGGAGACTTCTTCCCCTTCAGGAGACTGTCGAACATGACACCACCACCCCACAGGTGTTGCTGGGTAGCTTCAATGTGGTGCTCTTATTCTTCTCACGTTGCTGCTATAACTTGATGACCCTTCACATACCTAACCATTTCCTTGGCTCGCCTGTAGAGTGTATCCATTGTTTTCAGTACCGTGATGTCCTTGAGGAGCAGATTCTATGCATGAACAGCACAGCCAATGGGTGTGATGTGAGGGTAGGACGCCTCCACTTTAGACCAAGCAGCCTTCATGTTCGCAGCATTGTCTGTCACCAGTGAAAATACCGTCTGTGGTGCAAGGTCATTGACGACTGCGTTCAGCTCATCTACAATGTAGAGACCGGTGTGTCTGTTGTCCCTTGTGTCTTTGCTTTTGTAGAATACTGGTTGAGGGGTGGAGATGTAGTTAATTATTCCTTGCCCACGAACATTCGACCACCCATCAGAGATGTTTGCAATACAGTCTGCTTTCTATGATTTGCTTGATCTTCACTTGAACTCTGTTGAACTCTGCATCCAGCAAATGAGTAGATAAAGCATGTCTGGTTGGAGGGGTGTATGCTGGGCGAAGAACATTCAGAAATCTCTTCCAATACACATTGCCTGTGAGCAGAGGAGAACCAGCTGCATACACAGCTCAAGCAAGACATTCATACGCATTTCCCTGTGTGAAACTGACTGCATAAAATCCTTGATTTTCCCCATAGATGGTAAACAAAATGCACATGGTTTTAGCCATTTGTTATTAAAAAATAAAAATAAAAAAAGGAAACTAAACCTTTTTTTCCCTTCTATGTACTGTAGAAGACCGCTGTAATTTGAACTGTGGGAAACAGACTAGAGAAAGTCAGCCTGAGAACTGGTAATGAGTGTAAACCCTCAAAGGTGGTTAAGCATAGATAAAAAAAAAATATATATATATATATATATATATATATATATATATATATATATATATATATATATATATAACCTTAACTAGGCAAGTCAGTTAAGAACATATTCTTATTTACAATGACAGCCTACCAGAGAACAGTGGGAGGAACAACATATTTTTACCTGCTCGGGATTCGATTACTTTCAGTTACTGGCCCAATGTTCTAACCACTAGGCTGCCTAGATTAGTAACTTGATTTGATTTATTAGGATCCCCATTAGCCGATGCCAATGGTGACAGCTAGTCTTACTGGGGACCGACATATAATGAAAAATAAGTTACAAAAGACTTCACAATTGACATACATTTCTAAGAACATTAACATGCAGTGTGTGTGTGCGCATTATCAGTTCCCCATACATGTCAGTACATACACAACAAGTAGGTCACATGGGGGCGACGTAGTAATAGGGTTGCAAATGGTCAGGAACTTTCTGATGCCTGGAACCCCTGCTAGGAGCTGGAAATTATGACAATGGTGTTTGCGTCAGATAATAAAGTGGTCGGAGTCAGCAGGAGGCAGAGTAAAGGGTGTCTAGCTAGCTGCTCTTTTTTTTTTTTTTTTATCCCATTTTCTCCCCAATTTTCGTGGTATCCAATCGCTAGTAATTACTACCTTGTCTCATCGCTACAACTCCCGTACGGGCTCGGGAGAGACGAAGGTCGAAAGCCATGCGTCCTCCGAAGCACAACCCAACCAGCCGTACTGCTTCTTAACACAGCGCGCCTCCAACCCGGAAGCCAGCCGCACCAATGTGTCGGAGGAAACACCGTGTACCTGGCCCCCTTGGCTGGCGCGCACTGCGCCCGGCCCGCCACAGGAGTCGCTGGAGCGCGATGAGACAAGGATATCCCTACCGGCCAAACCCTCCCTACCCTGGACGACGCTATGCCAATTGTGCGTCGCCCCATGGACCTCCCGGTTGCGGCCGGCTGCGACAGAGCCTGGGCGCGAACCCAGAGAGACTGGTGGCGCAGTTAGCACTGCAGTGCCCTAGACCACTGCGCCACCCGGGAGGCCTAGCTAGCTGCTCTTGATGGGAATCACTCTAGGTCCCTATGATGGGAAGGGGAGTGGGGATATCATTGGCAGCACACTGCAGTCTTGTGCTTATCATCTACTCAACTTGTGAAAGGTGTTTTTTTCCCCTCCCACATTTCAATACTGTAAATATCTAACACACACTCAAAGAATGCATTCAAAATGTGTTTGCGGTAGCCAATTGTTTCAATTGCGTTTTTTTACTATTGCTGCAGCAGTTTTAGATGGGAAGGGAAAAGTGAATACTACACAGTGAATACTACAGAGACCCAATGGTTATTTTCAGCTAAATATATATAGCTAGCAAATATTTAGCTGAAAATAACCATTGGGTCTCTGTAGTATCTTGTGGGTGTCCTTCACAAGTGAAGATATTCTTAGTCCCAAAAACAGTGCTTGAGGAAGTAACATCTTTATCCAAGGAAGGATGAAATGGATAACAACCTCACGCCTACATGTTAAAGTGTAGGTGATAGGCTGTAGCCAATGCACATAGGCTGTCATGTCCAGACCAATGCTGACATAAGGGAGGCCCCTGAAAATGTAGCTAAACTTTAATGACTTTTAATTGTGTGTGCTAAACGCAGGTCATGTTTGGCAAATATAATATAGGATCATTAATAGCTATTGGCTTGATTCTGACATACTTCAGGCACTGTTCCTTCAGATAGGAGAGAAGTGCCAGTGCTTGTTGCACACTGCAACATCACCTACCTTGCAATCTAATTGGATGCAGTCAACATTTTGTAACTATTTTACCGTAAACTTAATTGTTTAAAATCTGGAAGTAATTTTTTTCATTTTATGAAGCATGTCTTACTGTGTTCTGACCATATGGATGTTCCGGGGTTTCGTTTAACACGTCCTCATGCCATTGAAACCTGTTTCACATGTTCTCAGCTTTCTTTCCTTGTCCAGCAGCCAACGTCACAATCCTAGTCATATTAACAAACCATGCTTGTTGTGTCTGTCTTTAGATCTTACCTCTTTCTAAATTCATATTTTCATTTCTGTCATGTGAAACCGCTAGCATTTGCACTTTGAGAACGGTGTTTTCCCTCTAATTGCATTTTGGAAAATTTGCGCCAATAGCCTACTGCCATGTGTGACTTGCTGCGCTTATAATGAATGTGAAGAAATAAACTATTAGCGTATCAACATTTTTAATGTATACATTCTGACCTGTTGCATCAGCCTAATTTCTTTTCAACGTTTTTTTGATGTATAATGGTTGTATTAAATTGGGCTCTATCGCGTCCCAGAGTACGTTTTGGAATACATATTTATTGCACAGGACAAGCTGACCAATAGAATAGGTGAACTTTTCTACCCATGGGGGATAGTAGATTGACATAGGCTAGTGATTTTGCTGTTCTTAATTCATTCTTGTTGGCTGACGAACGGTAAATGTGGACAGTTCTTCTAACGTCTTCAATATGCGCCTCGGAATTTGATAAGAGGGACGCGCGCAGCAGCATGCCTATTGTGTGTCTTCACTAGGTAGCGTACTTTGGAGTTGCAATGCCTGAGAGAAGGACCCGATCACGTGACGTTCATTGGTTAATACGAATTTAGGAATCTGAGCGAGCCATGTGAGTGAGAGGTGCTTCGGAGCATGGTGATTAGCAGCCGGAAGAAGGGAATTTATAATCATTATATTCAGCCCAAAAGCACAACGGTCACTTTTGCAGCTAGGGTTAGGGGCATGACGGCCACACAAGGGGGCATCGACGGCCTGATTGTCAGCAAACTTGATGATGGAGTTGGTGTCGTGTAAAGCGAACGTATGAATTAGGCTTTTATATTTTTTTGCTTCCCCCCCCCCCCCCAGTACATCAAATTACAATGCTCTGGTGATTTAAAATGTATTTAAAAAAATATATATCTCACAAAATTTAGAGGGAAACAAAAAATATTCTCTGAAGTTTGACAAATGGCCATTTTTCTGTGTTGGTGGAGTTTCTCTGCTGTAATGTGTTTCTGAGAGCAGGGGGGGGGAGATGAGGCTGGGGATTGGATCACATCAGTGTAGAGATGCCTGGAACCCCTGCTAGGAGCTGGAAATGATGAGAATGGTGTTTGTGTCAGATAATAAAGTGGTCTGAGTCAGCAGGAGGCAGAGTAAAGGGTGTCTAGCTAGCTGCTCTTGATGGGAATCACTCTAGGTCCCTATGATGGGAAGGGGAGTGGGGATATCATTGGCAGCACACTGCAGTCTTGTGCTTATCATCTACTCAATTTGTGGAAGGTGTTTCCCCCCCCCCCCAGCATTTCAACACTGTAAATATCTAACACACACTCAAAGAATGCATTCAAAATGTGTTTGCGGTAGTGGGAAGGGAAAAGTGAATATAGCCAATATTAAGCTGAAGATAACCATTGGGCCTCTATAGTTTTGTACTATCTTGTTGGCGCAGGTGTCCTTCAAAAGTGCAACTGTTCTTAGTTCCAAAAATAGTGCTTGAGGAAGTAACATCTTTGTCCAAGGAAGGATGAAATGGAAAACACACACACACACACAGTAAGTCTAAATCAATGGTGAGAATGAGAGAAATTCACACAGCCTGCCGTTGTATTATTCATAACATACTTGTGAATCTAAGGAAGGCTAAAGCTTTCATAATGAGGGATTATGTGTCATGGTCTCGGGTTAAAAATAATTCCTTAGACGTTTTGAGGTAGTGCTGTTCTGAAGTTTTGTCACTGCACCCCATGCCGATCAGGAATGAGATGTTTTGACATTTTAATTGGCCATTTAAAGCCTGTTTTCACCTCGGTTCCTGCAGGTCAGTATGGAAACCCTCTGAACAAGTACATCCGCCACTATGAGGGCCTGTCCTACGACACCGAGGCCCTGCACAGCAACCACCAGAGAGCCAAGAGGGCCGTCTCCCACGAGGACAAGGTCCTGCAGCTTGACTTCCACGCACATGGAAGGTACGTCACACTCTTTAGTTTACTGTACATTAAAAGTTCATAAGAGATCTAGCGTTAGCCTGGTTGCCAAATCTGTAGTGCTTTAGCCAACTCATCAGATTTTTTTGTTGTCATGCCATTAATTGACCAATTATTGAATGACATGACAATGTCAGTCAGAGGAGTTGGATAGAATAGGAACAGATCTGGCTTCTGCTTTCCAGGTAAGTCGAGCGTCACTCCCAACTCAACAAACCTGTCGATGCTCGTAGTAAATAACTGACCTGTGACGTGTTTTCCTGCATGAGTAAAATCTTTTTTCAAGGGAGGAATCGCCCAAGGAAGTCTGTGTGGGGTTTTGGATTACAGGAATATCTTAACATCCTGACCGCTGGAATCTTGTGAGAAAACATTGTATTTCCCACACTGGCTGGGACATTGAGAGCAGTGTGGTAGTCTGGCATGGCATTGTACACCAGCGTGGTGCAGGGATAGCCTACTGGAAGACAGAGGGTGTTCTCTGGTAACCAGGCCTAAAGTGTTATATCAGCCTGCAGCAAGCTACTACTTCACAGGCCCCCACCTATTCCTACCAAACGTTTAGTATTCTGTCCTAGGCTGACTCTGTACCTGTCTGTATGTGGGATGAGTTGATGGTTATTGGGTTATTAAATCCAGACAATTGTAGTCTCCAGCTATCTCTGTCCTTGACTGATATGATCACCAAGGAGTTTTTCCAAATCACATCTCGGCAAAACACAAACCTAGAGGTTAATATGAAGAGATAGAAAAGATGTGCATACAGCTAAGAGAAGAGCTGCTGTCTGGTTTTTGGTTAATCAAAAATGCTTTTTTTGGGGAATGGGGGAAACACTTACATAATCTGCTGTTTCTATTTCAGATGGTAGATAGGTGGTAACATGGACTGCCAGTCCCAAAATCAGTAAGACTGTCTCTTAACTAAGATGACCTTCACCTTCCCAACAGGGCAAAATCCTCTCTGTCCTCCTCTGACAGTACACAAACCGTCAGTACAGGACTGTGTATTTATTCTGCCAGTTCTGTCCTCCTTCTCTCCCCTTTGTCACGTGAGCGGAGTCCTGACCTTTGTGTGCATTCACTCCCAGTGAAGGGAAGGGGGTATCGTCCTCTTGTGTAACAGACACCAGCAGCACCTCAGGCGGAGGCAGGCAGAGCAGACTGTAGAGTAGAGGTTCTTTTGGGAGCTGCAATACAGCTAGACCTATCTGTTAAAGAGTTGTTTACAGAAACTATCTCTGCTATAGTGTTACCTACCTTCTAATCCCAAAGCTACTGGGCAGAGGACTCTTGTCACTTAGGCTACCATGTTTCTTTAGAAGATATGGTTTTTGTGCATGTACAACATCATGTGCATGTCACTTTCCTGTCAAATGATGATATTCATGTCAGTTTTAACCCATCCCCCGGCTTAAATCACGTCAGTCCTATTTTGTTCAAGTAGACCCTAGTTTCTCTTTCATAATGGCACCATTTTATGTTTTGGAAACATTTACTTTGGGTGATCACTAGAGGTCGACCGATTTTAATCGACATGGCCGATTTAATTAGGGCCGATTTTCAAGTTTTCATAACAGTCGGTAATCGGCATTTTTGGATGCCGATTATGGCCGATTACATTGTATTCCACGAGGAAACTGCGTGGCAGGCTGACCACCTGTTACGTGAGTGCAGCAAGGAGCAATTCTAAGTTGCTAGCTAGCATTAAACTTATCTTTATAATAAAAACAATCAATCTTAACATATTCACTAGTTAACTACACATGGTTGATATTAGTAGGTTAACTAGCTTGCCCTGCGTTTCATATAATCAACGCGGTGCCTGTTAATTTATCATCGAATCACAGCCTACTTCGCCAAACGGGTGATGATTTAACAAAAGCACAATCGTTTTACGAATGTACCTAACAATAAACATCAATGCCTTTCTTAAAATCAATACACGGAAGTATATATTTTTAAACCTGCATATTTAGTTAAAAGAAATTCATGTTAGCAGGCAATATTAACAAGGGAATTTGTGTCACTTCTGTTCATTGCACGCAGAGTCAGTGTATATGCAACAGTTTGGGCCGCCTGGCTCGTTGCGAACTGTTTGAAGACCGTAATTAATTTGCCAGAATTTTACATAATTATGACATAAAATTTGAAGCTTGTGCAGTGTAACAGCAATATTTAGACTTAGGGTTGCCACCCATTCCATCAAATATGGAACGGTTCCGTATTTCACTGAAAGAATAAACCTTTTTGTTTTCTAAATGAGTTTCCGGATTTGACCATATTAATGACCAAAGGCTTGTATTTCTGTGTTTATTATAATTAAGTCTATGATTTGATGTAGCAGTCTGACTGAGTGGTGGTAGGCAGCAGCAGGCACGTAAGCATTCATTCAAACTTTACTGCGTTTGCCAGCAGCTCTTAGCAATCCTTGAAGCCCAGCGCTGTTTATCAACTCCTGAGATTAGGCTGGCAATACTAAAGTCCCTATTAGAACATCCAATAGTCAAAGGTATATGAAATACAAATGGTATAGAGAGAAATAGTCGACGCATCATAATAACTACAACCTAAAACTTAACTGGGAATATTGAAGAACTGGGAATATTGAAATACCAGCTTTCATATGTTCTGAGCAAGGAACTTAAACGTTAGCTTTTTTACATGGCACATATTGCACTTTTACTTTTCTCCAACACTGTTTTTGCAAATATTTAAACCATTTTGAGCATGTTTCATTATTAATTTGAGATTAAATATATTTTATTTATGAATTATATTAATTTAAAATCAGTGTTCATTCAGTATTGTTGTAATTGTCATTATTACAAATATATTTATATTTAATCGATCGACCTCTAGTGATAACACAGCTTAGAGTTTCTGCTATCTGTATTTCCAGCTAGCAGGTTTGTGGTCTCCCAGGGATGGTGAGAACAGGCTGCAGCGGTCACTTCCTGGTTCAGTCTGTTTCAGAGGACCGTTTCATTCACTGCTTGTTCTGGAGATAGCCCTGCAGGTGTTCACATTGTCTCCCAGTAGCTACACCAGATGGGTGGAATGGGCTAGTATGTCAGTTAACAGTCACAAAACACTGCCTCTCTGTGTAGAGCAGAGTTCATAATTACCCTGTGCCTCTGGACATGAAGGGGAACATGCAGCTTTTCTGGAGCCGGCTCGTCTTGTACACCTCCCACCCTTCGCTGTGCCTCGGACGAGCTTATCACCAACCAACACTTTCAAATTGGGACACATGCACACTCTACTTGCAAATGTACATCCATATACGTGTACACACACACACACAATGAAACACACACAATGAAACAGTCTTTCTCATTGTGTGTGATCCCAGTGTGGTTGCGTCACTGTCCCAGCTATTAGAAAAGGTGTTTCACCCTCTGTCTCATTCTCTCTCTCTCTCTCTCTCCTTCTCCGTGGCCTGCTGTGTGTGTGTGTGAAAGGGTGTTGTGAGACCTAAAAATAATCTATCCCAGGTGCCCTCCTTTCTTCACCACTGTCTTCTGAAGGTTTTGTGTGGGGGACTGATCAGAATACCCCCTACTGTACTGCTTACACTCTGCGTCAAATCATTATTAGCCCTATGGAAACAGCAGGAGCTGCTTGTGTGGGAGGCAGTCACAGCTAACGTTAACTTCATGTGAACGTTTTCCTCAGCCATGTCTTTTCTGCAAGCCCTTTGCTCTCTGCTGGGATGTCTTCACCAGTTTTCTGTCTCATCCTGGAGTGTAGTGTGATACATCAAGGGCTTTAACAGGCCAGGTGAGTGTCTGTTGTGAAGAAAAACGATTGAGAGGATGGTGTAAAACAGTACACGTCTTTATTCATTCACCCTTTTTGGGCAGTCCATCTAACATTTCCCTGAATTACCGGCATTCCAATAATGGTAGTGGAATGATTGAATGTTTGGATTGGATAGTTCTGAGGTATTTTCAGATCTCCGTTCCAGCCGTTGAGCACCGCCCTTATGACTGAGAACATGTGACGAGAGAGTAACGTCTGAGCTAGGGCGACACCAAGGGCGGTATTCAGCCTCCGTACCCCACCCGCAATGTTTCTCTATCTAGCACGAGCTGGAGGGAGTTTCTACCAAATGTACTGAAATTGACTTATACCAGTCTGTTTCTTTTCACATCCAGTGTGAACGAGTGCAGACTTGTGGTAGAAGGGTTAAGAATCAGACTGCCCAGCTGATATTGACTTCTGTAAGTGAAGACTGAACTGTTGACTGTTTCCTCCTCCCTGTGTGACCTTTGTATTGTGTTGAGCATGCAGTCTTACTCCGCCTCCGTCACAGCCAAGGCAGGGGTGTCTGATTATGAGGCTCTTCACAGAAAAGCCGTTTTGTATGCCCACACTCACATCACTACCACTCCCCTCCTCCCACTGCAACACTATGAGCAGCTAGATCAAGGTACCCGATAGGGCAATTCTGAGGCTTTGTACAGTGTAGGATCACATGCCAGGGTACAGTACAGTATACACCAAGGGTTCAGTGCCAGGGGAGAGACTAAGGGAATTAGTGGGCACCGGCTTCTCTCTTAGAAGAGATTTCACCTCACTAGGACACATGGGATCAAATAAAGGTTCCTAGCTAACTGAAGCAAAAAAACGCTACAGTAGAGCATTCCTTTTAGTAAGGGGACAGGACAGCATGGTTCAGAGAGAGGCCTACACCTTTACGTCACCTCCCAAACAGTACACCCCAGTGGTCTGGTTCAGAGGGGAACCCCCTACATGAATTATTCCAGGGTGCCCGTTTGTTTGTGTGAGAGTAAGCGTGTGTTCAGCGTGATTGTCCTGCTCATCTATCTACCAACCCAAGACTGGGATTTACATGTTAAGCTACATGCCACAGGTCAACTAACATGAACCCTGCCACTGTAATCTCAGCATACCACCCTGCATACCACTGCTGGCTTGCTTCTGAAGCTAAGCAGGGTTGGTCCTGGTCAGTCCCTGGATGGGAGAACAGATGCTGCTGGAAGTGGTGTTGGAGGGCCAGTAGGAGGCACTCTTTCCTCTGGTCTAAAATATCCCAATGCCCCAGGGCAGTGATTGGGGACACTGCCCTGTGTCGGGTGCTGTCTTTCGGATGGGATGTTAAACGGGTGTCCTGACTCTCTGAGGTCATTAAAGATCCCATGGGACTTATTGTAAGAGTAGGGGTGTTAACCCCGGTGTCCTGGCTAAATTCCCAATCTGGCCCTCAAACCATCATGGTCACCTAATAATCCCCAGTTTATAATTGTCTCATTCATCCTCCTCTCCCCTGTAAATATTTCCCAGATCGTTGCTAAATGAGAATGTGTTCTCAGTCAACTTACCTGGTAAAATAACGGATCAATACATTTAAAAAAACAATCTCTCTAAGGTGAGTTTGGCCTTGCAGTGAACTGCCTGCCATGACTGGATTTGCCTAGATGTATGGACGATTCTGCTGCTGCATATATAGCCTGTAGTGTTTTGTAGGTGTGGGTTCTCATTTGTGTGTTTGTCTTCGGGCCTATACCTGTCTGTGTGATAATGCATTATCTCATGCCTGGTTAGTTTGGAGTCTTTCCTTCATCCAGTTCCCCAGTCTGTCTCGGGGGTTTGGACAGGAGATAAGGGAGTGTGAAAGTTAGTCCCACTGACTGGCGGTCTGATTGTGGGTTTGAGGCTGTGCTGAATACAGAGGCCAGCTGTATGACTGTCAGACGCTCAGTCAGGCACTGAATCATTTATCAGTCAGCTGCTACCCTTAGTCTAACTGCACCTCTATTGGTTATAAAAACCTCCTCTACCACTGTGAAACACAGCCCTGTTTAATCATGGACGCCGGTGTGTGTACGTGTACTGTTTGTGTGTGTTTCATAGCCTTGGCTGTTGAAAAAACAGTTTCTCTGCCCTTGGATGAATGTTTCATGGAGCACTAATGATGTCAGAGCAACCTAGACAGAGAGTGGCAGAGATGGAACGCAGCGCTACGCCGGCCCCAGCCACAGCTACCCACAATGCTCTATGGCTCCCATGAGCCCTCTGCGAGGTCAGACTGTTGAGGAGAGCTTGGTGCTTGATCAAGAACAAGCATTTATCTCTCTCAGGTGGACCTTCAGTGCACAGCTAGTGGTACTCAGTACTGGTCCTCTCAGCCCACACCGTCTCCCAGCGCCTTGTTACTTCAGAACTAATCAGGAAGTTGTTCAGATCTTTCCTGAGAACCAGCAGCAGGAAGGAAGATCTGTTCTGTATTCAGTCGTTTTGTTTATTTACTTTCTAGATGTTTAGTTTCTAGGTCGAAACCCCCTGTGACCATTTAGTCAGTGAAGTTCTGTGTTGGTATGAAAACAATTTGATGGGAAGGCTCAAAGTGGCTCTTAAACATTAACACAGTCAAACACTTCAAATGAGTCTGTTTAGGGTTTAACGTTAACGCTTGACAAGTAAAAACACACATCACAATATCAAACAATTACTCAGCAGAATTGGATCAGTGTCTTCCGGATGCGATGTTTTGCACACTGTTCTCTCAATTTCTGCAGAGCTCATCGGAGGGGATTGTATTGCGTTGGCACTCCCACAAATGGCGGACACGCAATTGATGAACGGGGTGCGTTAATAAACCAATCCTGCATACAATCTGACACCGTGGGAGAGCTGGGATTGCCCTCCTCATCATTGGCCATGTAATTCTGACGACATAAAAAAAATTATATTAAGACTATTCTAACAAACTCACATATTGTCAGTAGAAACCTGAATATTTTAGCCTTTCAAGGTTATGGATAAACATGCCTTAATTAGTTACCTTGCTTTGGAGTAGCCTACCTTAGCCATTTGTTCGCTGATTCATTGAATGAGGGAATTATTTTATAAAGACAACGTATTTAATTGTAATGTTGCAATATGTTATAGGATACTGAAGGCGTCTGCATGCTTCCCGTTCGGAACAGTTCATTGCATATATTATGACGTTTGTTAGTTATGTTCTTCGGCAAGGTTTTTTCTGGCTGTTCATGCACACACAAACATCTTGGTGCAAGCCGAAGTCTACGCCCCTTCGTCTGTGATTGGTCAACAGTATTGAGTCTTCAATTTAAGTGTTTGTTGTCACTTAGACAACTCGTTCTCATGCACATTTTTCACTTGAGAAATACTGCACCAAACATCTTAGATGTAAAATTGCAAGACTAAGATCTCCTTGGCAAAAGCATAAAAATGGATCTTTGATTAAGTCTGATTATTTTGTGGAAGTGTATACTGCCTACGGCGTCTCACGCTGGACAAACAGTATTATTGACGCTTTTTCCCCCCTAGTTTTTCAAGTGAAGGTCTTTTAAGGTTGTATGCAGGACACGTGTTTGGTTCGCCTAGCTGCCAGCCAAACTGAGGCAGGCAGAAGCGCGAAACTACTCCCACATTCCACTGAAAAGGCAGAGCGCGAAATTCAAAAGATATTTTTTTGAAATATTTAACTTTCGCACGTTAACAGGTCCAATACAGCAAATGAAAGATACACATCTTGTGAATCCAGTCAACATGTCCGATTTTTAAAATGTTTTACAGCGAAAACACCACGTATATTTGTTAGCTCACCACCAAATACAAAAAAGGACAGACATTTTTCACAGCACAGGTAGCATGCACAAAGCCAACCTAACTAACCAAGAAACAACTTCATCAGATGACAGTCTTATAACATGTTATACAATAAATCGATGTTTTGTTTGAAAAATGTGCATATTTGAGGTATAAATCAGTTTTACATTGCAGCTACCATCACAGCTACCGTCAGAAATAGAACCGAAGCAGCCAGAGTAATTACAGACACCAACGTCAAATACCTAAATACTCATCATAAAACATTTCTGAAAAATCGATGGTGTACAGCAAATTTAAAGACAAACATCTTGTGAATCCAGCCAATATTTCCCTTTTTTTTTTAAAGTGTTTTACAGCGAAAACACAATATAGCACTATATTAGCTTACTACAATAGCCTACCACACTACCGCATTCATTCATCAAGGCACGTTAGCGATAGCAATAGGCACGTTAGCGATAGGGAATAAACCAGCAAAATATATTAATTTTCACTAACCTTCATAAACCTTCATCAGATGACAGTCCTATAACATCAGGTTATACATACACTTATGTTTTGTTTGAAAATGTGCATATTTAGAGCTGAAATCAGTGGTTATACATTGTGCTAACGAGGCATCTTTTTCCCAGAATGTGCGGATATTTTTATGACACCAACTATTCTGACCAAATAACTATTCATAAACGTTACTAGAAAATACATGTTGTATAGGAAATGATAGCGAGAGAGTACCCAAAATCTGGGCGCAAACGACTAGTACAACATGTTCGACAGATATATGAAATAGCATCATAAAATGGGTCCTACTTTTGATGATCTTTCATCAGAATGTTGTACAAGGGGTCCTTTGTCGGGAACAATCGTTGTTTGGATTTAGAATGTCCTCTTCTCCAGTCAATTAGCACGGAAAGCTAGCAAAGTGGTGCAAAGCTCTCCTTCCTGAACAAAGGCACACAACGCAACACGCCTAACGTCCCGAATAAATTTCAATAATCTAATAAAACTATATTGAAAAAACATACTTTACGATGATATTGTCACATGTATCAAATAAAATCAAAGCCGGAGATATTAGTCGTCCGTAACGACAGCTTATCAGAAGGCAAATCCAGGTCCCTTCACGCGCTCTCCAGAAAACAGGAAGCTGGTGACACGTCATGCCGAGAGCTTTTATTCGACCCCAGATCAAGTTACACACTCATTTCTTCTCTCACTGCCTGTCGACATCTAGTGGAAGACGTATGAAGTGCATCTATACTAATAAATATCAAGGACATTAATAGGCAGGCCCTAGAACAGAGCATCGATTTCAGATTTTCCACTTCCTGTCAGGAAGTTTGTGCCAAATGAGTTCTGTTTTACTCACAGATATAATTCAAACGGTTTTAGAAACTAGAGTGTTTTCTATCCAATAGTAATAATAATATGCATATTGTACGAGCAAGAATTGAGTACGAGGCCGTTTAAATTGGGCACGATTTTCCCCCAAAGTGAAAACAGCGCCCTCTGTCCTCAGCAGGTTAACCTGTCTAGGATCAGCGTGCCGCTAGCGGCACCCCCCCCCCCCCCCCCCCCCCCCCCCCCCCACTGAAAAACCAGTGCCGCGAAATTCAAAAAAAATATTTTTTTAAAATATTTAACTTTCACACATTAAAGTCCAATACAGCTAATGAAAGACACAGATCTTGTGAATCCAGTCAACATGTCCGATTTTTAAAATGTTTTACAGGGAAGACACAATATGTAAAGATGTACATCTATTACCTAAAAACACATTAGCATAATCCACCATCTTTTATTTGTCCACCAACACCAGTAGCCATCACCAATTCGGCTAAACTAAGATATTTATAGCCCCTAACCAACAAAAAAACTCATCAGATGACAGTCTGATAACATATTTATGGTATGGGATAGGTTTTGTTAGAAAAAAGTGCATATTTCAGGTAGATGGCATAGGTTACAATTGCACCCACCGTCACAAATGGAATAGAAAAACTACATTGAGCAACGTGTTTACCTACTTACTAATCATCAAACATTTCGTAAAAATACACAGCATACACGAATCGAAAGACACAGATCCTGTGAATACAGACAATATTTCAGATTTTCTAAGTGTCTTCAGCGAAAACACAATAAATCGTTATTAACATAGCACATAGCAGCCCAGCATTGATTCTAGCCAAAGTGAGCGATAACGTCAACATCGCCAAAAATATATTAATTTTTTTCACTAACCTTCTCAGAATTCTTCCGATGACACTCCTGTAACATCATATTACACAATCCATATAGAGTTTGATCGAAAATGTTTATATTTAGCCACCAAAATCATGGTTAGACAATGTGAAATGTAGCTCAGCTGGTCAGAAAATGTCCTTGCGCCACTTAGACAGTGATCTACTCTTATACATTAATACTCATAAACGTGACTAAAAAATATAGGGTGGACAGGGATTGATAGACAATTTAATTCTTAATACAATTGCGGAATTACATTTTTTAATTTATCCTTACTTTTCAATACAGTTTGCGCCAAGCGAAGCTACGTCAAAAAACATGGCGTCCTAAGCCACTAAAATGTTTCGACAGAAACACGATTTATCATAATAAAAATGTCCTACTTTGAGCTGTTCTTCCATCAGTATCTTGGGCAAAGGATCCTTTCTTGGGAGTAATCGTCTTTTGGTGGAAAGCTGTCCTCTTGCCATGTGGAAATGCCAACTGCGTTCGGGATGAACTGAAAAGCGTGCCCAGCTATTCACATCGTTTCAAAAATAAATGTCCCAAAATCGCACTAAACGGATATAAATTGCGATAAAACGCTTTAAATGAACTACCTTATGATGTTTTTAACTCCTATAACGAGTGAAAAGATGACCGGAGAAATATAACAGGCTAAACTAACGCTTGGAACAGGAGCGGTCGGTGTCCTCCACGCGCGTTACGCACCAAGAAAAGACTTGCTAGCTACAGGGTTTTTTCATTTGTAGTGCCTGTGAACGCGCAATCGACCCCATTGGAATCGTCATCACGTAAAGGCATCCAGGGGAAGACGTAAGAAGTGTCCGTATAGTCATAGCAATAACAGTGCCCTTTTAACTGACTTCAGAACAGTGGCCAACATTTCTGAAATCTGACTCCATGTCAGGGAAATTGCTGTAGAATGGGCTCTGTTCCACTTAGAGACAAAATTTCAACTCCTATAGAAACTATAGACTGTTTTCTATCCAATAATAATAATAATATGCATATTGTACGATCAAGGATTTTGTGGGAAGCCGTTTCAAAAATTACCCAATTAGCATAAATAGTCTCAACAGCGCCCCCATCCTCAACAGGTTGGGTGGTCAACTATCCTCCAGGAGAGTCTTAAAGGGGCAGTGTTGTATTTTGAGAAAGAAGACAATAGGCAGAGTGTATCCTTGCCTAATATATTTTTGTCTGATTCTAAATGGTAATGATAATGTATTTTTTGTAAATTGGTTCCTTGCATCATATAATGATGTAAAAATTGTGTTACTGACCATATTTTATTTTTGTCTTAAACTTTCGGACAAGTAAAAAAATTGTCCTACTTGTCCAAAGGACACGTGGCTTAAAAAGTTAATGTTAAGCCCTGCTGTTTGTAAATGTAAGCAATATTATTTTTAAGAGGATAAATCACAAATATTTTTATTCTTTAATCAACAAAATTGCAAGCCTATACTTTTGAGAGTTTGAAAAAGCACAAATTTGGCAAGCCTTTGTAAATAAGCGCTTTCATTATCCGGTGTTGCTCTACATGCAAAACGTTTCTGAACTTAGATGACATTCATCTGTTGTTGACAGTTGTTACTGATGTTTCTACAAGACAGGCTTTGTAGTGCTTCTTGACTACCTGTAAAACTAGCTCTGCTAAACAGAGGGGAAATGGTTTCACATAACGGTGCAGAAAACTCCCGTATGTTTCACCAAGAGGGTTAAGACCAGCTTTCACAACTCAGATCCTCACTTTCACTGGGGTGGAGAGATTATTATCATGGGTCAATTGAATGTCTCTCTCTCGCTTTGTCCCCCCTGTCTTCTACATATCTACACTATGCCCTCTACACACTCTATCATGGTCTCTCCTTCCCTCCCACCCTCTCTCTCACCCATCCCTGGGAGGCTGCAGGGTGTAGACAGCCATGGTCCCTGTGAGACCTCTGACAGTCTCCTGAAATCCTGGAGGATTGTCACTGCTACATTGGATTAGAGTTTCAGCAGTCTGAGAGCCTCCTTTATGGAGTTGCAGTCTGAGGTTATCCCAGTTGGCAGCAGCTGAGGACAGGCAGGCTGGCCGTGTGTTGGATTGGGTCTCTGGTACCCAGCGGCCCAGCACTTATCCCTGGTTTGATCACACACTCCTAGGGTTTATGGGTGTCTGATCCCACCTACCTCTGCTCCATCGATGACACCAAGTTCAAACGGATAAACCTGAACAGTGTAATTGCATTTCTCTTTATCAGTGTAGTTTGTCTAAAGGCCAGTGATCCATGAGTCATGGGAACGATGGTGTGGAGGGAGACCGTGGTGGTGTTGGAGCTCATGCTACTATCCTGCACTATGTAGAGATGTACACTTATTTTTATTTTTTTTATAACATTTCACCCCATGTTTTATCACTGTGTGAACTGAGTCATCAACATTGCACTGACAACTATCATAGTAGTTTCAATTCTTACTGCTGTTCAGGTAAGGCTTCCCTGTAAACCCTCTACAGTAATACTAAAGATATTTTCTCCAGCTTGCCGTGTTCATCCTTGTGAAAGAACCGTGGTTGATGCCTGGCAAAAAGGTCTGTCTAGTCATGAGGAAATGGCTCAAATGATGAGGCCATATTGATTTGTTATAGTGCTCATTAATAATCAGTTGGCTGCTGCATACGTCAGCACAAGCACAGGAGCTGTAGTCACAGCCCTGGGACTCTAGCCAAACACCTTCCAGTCGTCATGAGACGGTTCGGCCCCTTTGCTGTAGCGGCTGTCAACTGTATCAACATCCCCTTCATGAGGCAGAGGGAGCTGAAATACGGCATCCCAGTGACCAATGGGAACTGGTTAGGAGAGTCCGTCACCGCTGCTAAGTCAGGCATCATCCAGGTGGTGGAGTCCACGATTGGCATGGCTGTGCCAGCTATGGCTGTGCCCCCTGTGGTAATGAAAACACCTGGGGAAGAAAGCCCTTCCTGAAGCAGTTCCCAGTCCTAAACGCCTCAGTACAGGTGGGACTGGTGTGTCTGTGCTTGGTGTTTGCCACTCCTCTGTGCTGTGCCCTGTTCCCACATATGAGTTCTATGGCAGTGAGCAGCCTGGAGCCAGATCTTCAGGAGAAGATACGACAGAGCAGTCCGTACACGTCTCCTGTCTTCTTCAACAAAGGCCTTTAGGACCACACAATAACATGCACACCACAGACCAGCACCCTCTGCTGGCTGGACCCCTCTACTACAGCTCAGTGGGAGCAACTGAAAGGCAAAGAGAATATTATACAGTATTTGTTCTAGGCTTTTGGATTTGATTAGGGAGAGGTGACGGTGAGGTGTGTGTTTCAGTACTACCATTAAAGTTTTTCTCATTGTAGATGAAGGAAAGGAGACAAGGGGAGGAAGCTACTTTGAAGTAGTGAGACACAGCCAAGGCGATAGTAGTGTGACAGACGGTTATCTTACACTGCTATGACAAACGGACAATGGTTTGATTTGGGTTAGTTTTTAGTGTGTTTATGGTCCATGGGGTTTTGGGATGTGGGTGTTTAATTACTGACTGCTTTGAATGTTACTGAATGACAAATCTTCTCAAATCACCCCAAACTAGATACATTTCACCCCTCGTATTTGACCACAGAGATTTATTTTTCTCCCAAAAGTGTGTTTATTTCCCTTGTGTTTGAGTTCATACACTTTGAGCTGTGTGCACTGAAACCATTCATGACTTGCAATTAGAAAATAGTTTAATTTAATCTGCTAGATAGATATCCACAGTTGGCTCAACTGTAGTCTGTAGTACAGGCAGTAAAATAAAACAGTTGGTTTATGAGCACAATATAGACTGACCTGCTATTAAATCCCTTTTTTGGGTCTACCAGTACCAGGGTTATTGATATATTATTTGTTTTATTTACCCCTTTTTCTCCAATTGGTAGTTAGTTTTGTCTCATCACTGCAACTCCCGTACGGACTCGGGACAGGCGAAGGTCAAGAGCCGTGCGTCCTCCGAAACACAACCCAACCAAGCCACACTGCTTCTTGACACAAAGCCTGCTTAACCCGGAAGCCAGCTGCACCAATGTGTCAGAGGAAACACTGTACACCTGGCGTCAGTATCAGCGTGCATTGCGCCCGGCCAGCCACAGGAGTCGCTAGTGTGCGATGGGACTAGAACATGCCCCATGTGTCAGAGTAATGGGTCTCCCGGTCGCCATGGGTCTCCCGGTCGCAGGCCAACTGCGACAGAGCCTGGACTCGAACCAGGATCTCTAGTGGCACAGCTAGCACTGCAATACAGTGCCTTAGACCACTGCGCCACTCGGGAGGCCCAGGGTTTTGTTTTTCATTGCAAAACGTTTTTGCTACAGTGTGCCCTAATCAACATTACCCACTTGACTAGCACAGCTTCCCGCTCTCTCCACTGCCATTGGAAGCTTACTTACACACACACACACACACACACACACTGTCCCACCAGATAGCCTTATCAACTAATTTCATCTTAGTGCACAGGGTAACCCTGTGTCTTTTTTGTAATCTTTTTGTGTTACCAAGAAAACCTTTTTAGATTTAATGACACTGCATGGGCACTCATAACAGATTTCAGTAAGCACATTCCTAGTAGCATTGATGACGATGATATGCCAGAAAGCTTATCCTGTGTAGGACAGGATCTAGGCCTAATGTTTCAGCCCCATATCAAGACCTTGTGACTTAGAGCGTTGGGCCAGTAACCGAAAGGTTGCTGTTTCAAATCCCCGGGCCGAATAGGTGAAAACACACAACCCTAATATCTCCTTTTAAATCGTTCTGGATGAAAGCATCTGGGTGTGCCAGAGGGAATAACAAGCAGTAAATCTAACCTCCGATTATCTCTGGAGGGCTGCTGGTTGAATACACAGGTGCTCTCCTTCTCTCTCTCACGCTCTGTAGATCTCTCTTTCTCTCTCTCTCCCTCCCTCTCTCTCATTTCTCTCTCCCTCTCTCAGCCCTTCCCACCCTGACTCTCTCTACACAAACTCTCACATAAAATCCTGTATAGTGTGCTAAGTCTCTGAGTAGCTCAGGAAGAATTACCTCTCCTATCCAGGGTCCCCTCACATATTTTACCTGGTCTGCTGTAACAGACAGGGCAGGTTGGAGAGGCCCATCACAGGATTGACTGACTGACTGAAAACCAGGGGCAGGTGGGAGAAGATGTATATGGTGGATGCTAAGGGATTCCGTTGGCTTCAACTGAGTCAGTCATAGCAGAAACTAGGCAGACAATGAGAAGCTAGTTTTGAGGCATTTCAGTCCACATGTAGCCTAATCATCACACAATTAGATGACAGGCTCAGGCTAGATGTTGAGGCTGACCCCACCGGGCTGTCAAGTGTTCCTGCCTGATCTCCAATCATTGTGACATGGTGGACGGCCCGCCACTTCAGCTTTAAAGGAGAACTGCCAGCCAGGGAGATTGCGTAGGACAGACGGGCACACACAGCGGGAAGTAGGGTGACAGTTTGGTCAGTGTTCGTAACAGGAATAACAAGGTGTGTGTTGCGTCAGTGGCTGTGTCCCCAAATGTCAGTGCTCATGTCAGACTCAAGGAGGGGGGGTGTGATGAACAGATAATGGGCTGCATTGCAGGGGGATTATGGGAAGGTGACGGGTCTGTAAACACATGATGGCAAATGAAATCAAACACTTCTGCATTTGGAAGGAAATTATCCTGTACTTTGCTTTGTCAACTGTTTTGAGTACAGTGTGGATTACAAATTGGTTGTAGTGAATTAAAGATACACAGAAATGTGTGTTCCTCTCTGTAGATAGATATATAGACAGCTACTTCAGTGATGTAATCAGTAAGTGACTCATTTTGTGTGGGCTGGAGTGCAGCGGCCCATGTGAGAGTCATGACTGACGGATGGAATGTCTCTAGGATTGTTGGGAAGGAGCCTATAGTGAACAGAACAACTCAGTCTTCTGGGAGGTGACTGGGTCATATGCAGCTCATGTGGTGCTAGGTCGCCCTTTCAGAATTTGAGAGCGTGCTTGGAGAGCAGGAGCATGAGGAGGGAATGCAACAAACACACACTGTACGCTCATACAGCCTTTACTTATACCATGCTTGAGAGGCAGGTGTTATTATTATCCCTATGGGAATCCTTCAGTGTAGTGATTAGCCTGTTCAGTGAAGTGAGTTTGGAGTCCACTCTTATCACAGGGTGGGGCCTGCAGTATAGAGGTCTGGGTGGGACTGATTTCTTCATCCCGCCCGCACCCGCAGCTTTTCATACCTGTACCCACCCCCCCCCGCTGGTTTTCTGTCCGACTCCCACCCAACCACAGTCCTGCAATATTATTTTAGGTGTAGGCTATTTGGCGCAGATCGCTTGCCCGCCATGGTCCCAGCAATTTTGCGCCCTATAGGCAATATCAAAATGCCCAAAAATAACCTACGAAATAAGTAACATTTCCAGAGATTCTCACATTCTCCATTATGTTAGGCTATCAGTATTACTGGGCTATATCAGCCAATAGGCTAGACTTAGTTTGAAGAGGAGCAGAGTTGGAGAGAGAGTGGACACTTGCACATTCTATTGAGCTACGTTTACCCTTGTGCTTTGCTGGGGGGGAAATGACATCTATTGTGGTATGGGTCAGATTGACCCGCACTGTTTAAACACACTCAAGACAAAGAATCAAGTAAAAACAGCCCAACTTTATTTTGTCTTGTCAGACCTTTCAGAAAGAAGAAATACAATAACATTTCATTTCAAAAACTTTATATTTAAAAACCAGTTGTTAAACATATTTCCTTTCTCACAAACAAGCAGAGGTCTGCTGCTCTCGCACTGAGAAGGAGAAGAAGCTTGGGAAGTCTCCTTTTCACCCAAACGCAACTATAAAAGTGCAACCAGAACCAGTCAAAACAAAAATACTGTACTTTTTCAAATTTAACTAGGCAAGTCAGTTAGGAACAAATTCTTATTTACAATGAGAGCATAACCCGGATGACGCTGGGCCAATTGTGCACCGTCCTATGGGACTCCCAATACCGGCCGGTTGTGATACAGCCTAGAATCGAACCAGGGTCTGTAGTGACACCTCTAGCACTGAGATGCAGTGCCTTAGACTACTGCGCCACTCAAAGACACTTGTTTATTTTGGACCTGTGGAAATATCTGTATAGATGAAAGCCTCTGGGTCAAAATGACCCACAACATCATGTTTGTATACAAAATCTACAACGACATTTTGAAGTTAGGTTCATGACCCTAAATGAGGAAAAGTCATTTAATTTCATGGAGAAAAAGTGGAAATGGGTCAAATTGACCCGCAACATAATAGGTTTAATAGCCTACCTTTTAGGAGCGGACAATTTTCAGACCGAGACCAATATGGGTGATCAATATTTATTTTGAGGCAGTGTAGTAAACTATAGCTTAATTCAATTTCAGAAGTTCATTTCCTTGGAAAGAGAAGTGCCCCGTGCTTCTCCACCCATGGATAGGCTACAGCCTACTCTAATTGAGACCACACGCGCACCTGATCTCACACACATGGCTACTGAACTTAAAGCAGCAAGAATGATGATAGCTGACACTTGCACTTTCTCTTGAGCTACGTTTTGCATAGAAGATGTAGCCTACCTTTTTTATAGGAGCGTGACGATTTGCCGGCAGAGACAAATAAATGGGTAATCAATATTTATTGAAAACGGAAAGGTGCAACGCTCACTCACCATGGTTTTCTCATTGTGCCCTTTCCTTTTCAAGTCGTCTTTTTTTATTGCTCTTCAACTCACGTTGGTTGAGCTCCCTCCGCTTATTTCCATGATCAATATTTATATACAGACACTGTAGTAAACTATAGCCTAATCATATATCTTTCTTTGAAAGATAACTGCCCCATGATTCTCTGCCCATTCATAGGCAGTCTACTCTATTTCATTGAGACCAAATATTGTAGGCGCTTGATCTTGGATGCCATCTAGGAGAGGAGAGATAGGCTATTGAACTTGGAAGCAGCGAATTCTGAGATTGTGTGTGAATAATGCAACAGAGGTGCTTTTAATACAATAGGTAGGCTAACGGATACAAAGCAGAAAGATGACCGTTTTCAAATAATCTGGGGACAAAAAAAAAATAATCATCCCAAAGCTCGCTCCCGCTTGCATCATGAAAAATGCAGACCCATGCCACAATGATCCCTGTCGGGAAGTGCAGCCCTCTACCGCAGTACTTTACCTTCCTCTGCTCTGAATAATGTGTGGTTTGAAATGACACACTGCCTGTACTGCTGCATATTTTATTTGGTTTTAAATCAGCCATGCTCAACCTGAGGTAGTTGGCTGGCTGGGGATCAAAGCAAGGAGAGAAATATGAGGGAAATGTTTTATTTTTTTAGATGAATCCCGCTTTTCATTGTTCATAGTGTTTAATGTTCTTCTCTATTGTAGTAGGCTATAACTAGTCTTTATTAGACACACCCACTCTGACATTTGAAGGTGAACAGTAGTCAGCAGTGGTTTGATCTGTGGAATTGATCTGCTGTCCTCCTACTGTGTTTATACAAGCATGCCTTTAGGCTCCTTTTACTGTATACATTTTTAAAAATCATTCTCGCTTCCCTGATCAATCTGATTTTGAGGATTATGCAAGTAAATACATAGGCTAATTCCTGCCAATGGCCTAGTATTTTGCTATTGGTCGGATGTGTGCCACGTTATAACGGTCAGCCGGAAATCTAGACCAAGTAGATCCTAATTTGATTTATCAGCTTGATCTATCACCAGTAGCCTATAGCCTGAACACAGCCTTGGATAGCCATCAGACACCATGTGAGAGATGCAATGTTGATGAACTGCAGTGACCCAGATCTGTCCCATGGAGTAGGGCTCTATAATCAGACTTGACTGTCATGTGCCTGTTTCCTTTTTAGTCCCATTTGAGTTAATGTGCTGATAAGACTCCACTGGGCAAGTAGAGACATGTATCATGGTTGGAGCGAGAAGGTTTTTGTTGGGCTTTTGAAAGCATGGGGCTGTTAGCCTGTCGTGTTGAGAGAAGCACATGTGTTTACATGGTGCAACTATATGATCAACACCCTCAATCTCTGGAGTCTGGTACTGGAAATTGTCATAAATGTAGTTTTCTGTTTACCTGAGCAGGAAATGAACCGTCAGTTTTTAGGTCTACTTGTTTCCTCTGGAGAAGTAGGAATGTATTTTAATAATGTATAAACTCATTAGGGACTATTTGGAAGTCTCTAATACACCTACTTTTCACTTTCTGTAAGACAGCAGATGGTGTCAGAATTATTTTTGCGTTACTTTTCGCACTATTCCATTATATAAAGACTTGCCGGTCACATCACCTCTATACTCCTGGAGTGCTGACAAAAGCTGAGGTGTTAGAATTTACTTTGAGATGTGGTGCTAGCGCCAGACAGTTTTATGGAGGAGATGACGGGTCGCTTGTTTTTATTCTATATTCAAATGCCGTATCTGCTCAGATTCTTCATAATGAAACTTTAAGCACTTCCTGTTCCCTTCTGACTGAGATATACAGATTGTTCTCCAGAGCTCAGGATTACACAAACTCTGTCTATGAATAATATAGAGATGTATTCCATTCAGTGACGAGTAGAGGGAAGAATGGCTATATTTGATATGGGAGCACACTGCACTCTGGGAAGCAGTAAGCCGTCTCCAGTGTTCGGGTTGCAATTAATCAGGATGTTTAAAGTATGAGCTGAGTGGCTATGGAGCTCTGAGCTCTAAATAATATGATTAACCCACAGACATTTGGGTGTTTGATGTTTCATTGAGGTGCGTTTGGGACGTTGGGAGTATATTAGAGGAATTAATGCCATCTTGAATTGAGAAGATAATTTCCTGTCAAAAGTCAGATCCTTCACAGCCGCCTGTTAATGAGTTTTTATAGAGGTTTATCATCTTGCCGCGCTTGAACTCATAACATCATGAACATAAGGCTTGAAACAAATGCATCAGTCATTTGTTTTTATGTTCCCATCGCTGTTCCAGACATATTGTGGCCTGATTCCTCTTTCCCTATTCTTCTTCTCTTCTGTTGTGCTTGTGTACCCCACCATACGGTCCCCCTGCCTCGGTTTCATCTGTTCTGCATTGTATCATCCCCTCCTTCACTCACCTCTGCCTTTTTAAACAACTTTCACAAGTTCAAAATGACATTTCTACTGGTTAAGGGTGTCCCTGCAGCAAGGTCTCTCTCAATTTCGTTCTCCATATCCACCACTCCCTCACTCACATTCCCTCTCTGTGCCCGATTCATGTTTTTGCCCACTGATGTGTAGTATTTCACGATAACGTCTTTGGGTAGCGTTTCTCTCAAAGGCGATGGTTAAACACAGAGACTCCATGTTTGTCCTATGTGTCTGTCATCTCAGAGAAGCGGAGCTGAAAGGGACTGGTACTGACTAAGCGTCTCAGCTCGATATGGTGAGCTTCAGGAACTATTCTAACTGCTGAAACCTCTCTGGAAGCATGTTTGAAGTAACAGTCACAGCCTACACTGTTGTTGCCATTGGCAGGGATCAGAGTCTCGGCTTTGGTCTACACATGTCCTGTTGATATTTTGCTGTGTTCTGTTTGTTCCGGTCATCTGGTGAACCCTAGCTCAGAGCCTGCTGTGCGATTTAAAGATCACATTCTGTCCCCCACATCCACATAGAGACTGGAATAAACAAATCTCTACTGGGACCTGCAGCAGGATTGGAGTGGTTCAAATGATTCTGGAGTTGAGTAGTGTTTCATTTAGCCACACAGACATGTGAATACACAACACTGCCTTTCACTCAAATTCTCTGTATTATTCTCTCTCACCTCTGCTTTACAACGTCTGATCTGATATGGAATCCATGAATAGCCTAAGTGTACAAAACATTAGGAACCCCTACCTAATATTGAGTTGCACCCCCCTTTGCCCTTAGAACAGCCTCAATTCTTCGGGGCATGGCCTATAAGGTGTCGAAAGCGTTCCACAGTGAGTCCATGTTACCGCAGAAACAGACTAAACCGCACGTATGCCCGCCAATCCTGTTTTTCAGTCAGCTGTTCTTCCCCCAAAAATTAACATCACATTTTTTTCTACAGATACGACTGTTATTTTCATGACAATAGTCATCCATATCCGTCGGTTAAACGTTTTGTGCCAGCCCTACTCATCTAACTTTCATAACAGTTATTTCATTACACTCTCCAGCCCTGTTTCAGGCAGCATCTGATTGCTGTGGCTCACTGAAGCTGAGAGAAATGGAGCGCAACCCCCTTTAAATAGTCTGACGGATCATTTCACACCAACATCCCCCGGCACCTGAGTTTCAGAAACGAAGCAGCCTAGATAGAGCTGTTGTTTTTGTTGGTGTACCAGGACTATAGTATTTACCGGCACCCATCTCCACTCACACTTCTAGCAAGTCTGTCTGAGACTGGAGAAAGGAGGGGATGTTCTGTAACTCACTGACACGCGGAGAGGAGGTGTAGGAAGAGAGAACATGAAGGGAGATGTTATTAATATTGCAGCTGGTCAGGTTGCTGGTGATACGCTTGTGGAGAGAAAGGCCTTGTGTTTGGCTAACCTCCTTAAGAGGGTTTAATGAGAAAGTGGCTGCTAGAGGTCAGAGAGACAGGCTGATCTACATGTCCACAGACCGGTTAGGTGGGAGAAACAGGGAGGCTGGTTGGTGGGACTTTGATAAACTCAGAGGACCTTGATGTCCAGGATCTTCACAAAGCACAGGAAGGGGAAGGGACAATGTTTTTCCACGGCAACAGGATCCATTAGAGGCATTCTCTATCGACAGCGGGGAGGATCAGAGCAGAATTTAACCAGAGTGTATCCTGCCAGCCCAGAAGTTAAGCCAGGAGAGATAGTAACACAAACACTTGCTCACCACACACTCTCTCATCACAAGCTGCTAGGCTGGAAAGTTACATGCAGTGTGACCTGCTGTGTGCCAAACCTTCTGGGTGTCAGTGGAGGCGGAGTGA
This sequence comes from Salvelinus fontinalis, assembly GCF_029448725.1. NCBI lineage: Eukaryota > Metazoa > Chordata > Actinopteri > Salmoniformes > Salmonidae > Salvelinus > Salvelinus fontinalis. The sequence continues at coordinate 66,873,109 of NC_074668.1, read as the reverse complement.
CCACCTGTCCCTGGCTGCCTCACGGTAGACCATCCCCCTAGCCTGCCTGGCACCCACGTACGCATGCACGTACGCCAGCCAGCGATACTGCTCAGGTGAGGAAGGAGTTGTGTAATATGTGGATCTGTTCAGTTCCTTATAACGTTCCTCCAGTGTGGTGATTTACTTCGCCTGACATTATAGGGACGTTACTGGGATCATCTTGCTCTCTCCTTCTTTCATTCCCTAACACACACTCCCTTCCCCCCTCACCATCACCACGGGCCCCCCCTACTCCCCCCTCCTAGTGCAGAGATTTGCTGCATTAACTCCAGTCATATGACTATGAAGTCATGTTGCTGGAAATAGTTTTGTAATAAATTTGTGGCTTTTCAGTTTTCATTTAAAAAGGGTTGATTTAGATTTGTTTTATTCTGGGGGGCAAGGTGCATGATAATACTCCTACGGGCATAATTACATTGTATAAGAATTTCTATTTCATAGAGACAGAAGGCATGAGGATGCATTCATTTAGTGGGATTATTAGAGTTGAATGTCCTGAGTACATCATAATTAGATTGTTTTGGTTCCAGTAACTGACTGGGAGCCTGCTGTACAGTGTGTGTGATGATGATGGAGGGAGGGAGGGTAGTCTATACCCTGAGGTTCTACTGAGCAGTGGCACGGACTGACTGACACAATGGGATGCTGCCCAGTCTGAAAGCCAGACTGCGCTCAAGAAGGTGTATTACTGTGTTGATAATGTAGTCCTCTGGAAACCAGAAATGGGGTAATTTCAGTCATTCACAGTCACTGCACTTCATCACATCTCTATCAGTATCTCCCCTGCCTGCCTGTCAGATAGAAACAGATCCATTTTCCTGCTCCACAATGTAACACTGATAGTCTGTCTTTTACCAGCAGAATGCTTCAGTATAGCTGTAGATATAGCCTAGCTGTTTTCCCTGGCCCTTTATTTGAGATGTTGTAACAGTCATTGTCAGTTCATGCACAGACCTGCTACAGCATTCTGTGGCCATAGATGCAGATCCATGGCCTATGCACGGTTTTGAGGGGAACAGCCCTAACCCATGAGAGTATGTTAAATCTTTCTTGGAAGTAGAGGGTTGACTCATCTCTCACACCATCCTGGCGCCCCACCGCTCTGCAGCCCCCACCCCTTCTCTCCCTGTATTCAGTATGCCTGTGTGCTCTGTCTGGTTGCTGAGGCTGGCAGTAAAGGCTCACTACACACACAGCTGTCCTCTTTGCCATCATTACCACTCTAAAAATACTGCTTCACATTTTAGAAAACAAATGTCCAAAAATCTGGCTAATTTGGTGCAGCCATGCTCTGGTGGCCATCCGTCTGCTTGGGTGTGTGCTGAGTAGGGAATCTGGAGACCAATACTTGGCTGTACTGTGGGGCATGTTCTACCAGTGGTGCAGAGTGCTGAAGAAAAACATCCTATAGAATATAGTACCTACAGTGGTACAGGTTGCAGAAGTGTCACATATAGTCAACGTTCTGCGCCTGTGCTTTCTCTCCTGAATAGATTAGAGAAGGGGCGGAAATGAAATACACCTGTCCCTGTGCCACTGCTTGTTTGATTACACTGTGGAGTGTGTCTCCAGGTTGGTGTGCCAAGGTTAAGTGTTGTGTGGTAATTGAGTGTGTTCTCCCAGTGGGTGCTGGTGGTGGAGGTGGCTGTCTGTCTAATGGCTGGCTGAGTCACTCAGTAACAGACATTAGCATAATGCTTTGCTCTCTGAAGGGTCTCAAACAGAGAGGGCCAACCGCTTCACCTGTCAAACGTCGCCGTCTCATTTTGGACTGTATATTGTCTGTCTGTGTGTTAAGAGAGACCGTTTTTGGCACAAAGTCAGTTAGGCTCTGTGTTGATGGTAGTTATTGGTCTAGTCAAGTAGTGTTCTAAGTGCTGGACTGAAAGGAAATGAAAGCAACCTCAGGCTGCTCCATCTGACAGCACTTTATGGACGTGTGTTTAACTCTCTTCCCCCATACATTCTGTTATGGTGGTCTCAAGTACCACTATCATAAGGCAGGCTGCATCTTCTTGCAGTAAGGCTGACTCCATTTAGTCGACTTCTCGATTGTTTGATCGATAGGCTGCTGGTCGACCAAGATTTCTTTAGTCCAACAGTTGCAAAAACCTATTTATTTTTTCATGGTGTACAAGACTCCTGTCTGATTTGCACCTGTCTGAGTGGACTAATCCATTGTGGAGGCCGTGGGGATGGAACAGTCCTTCACTCTAAGACGTGCAACTGAAATTGTATATGGTTAAGGACAATGGTGCAATACTAATAAAAATAAGATTCTTTTTTAAGACATGCGTGTTCTCCCACGTTTGACACCGGTTGCTGCCCGCGGTTCTGAAATATGAGTATGCTGTGGAATTAATGCCTTTTCCTAGACCATGTTATGTGCATAATAGCAAAGTTAACCTTATATTGGTGTTGAGAACAATGCGGCGGAGGCAGCAGCGGAGTTAGGAGACGAGAAAACAGCGCTTGATTATCGAAGAAAAGTGAGGAGAGGGGAAACCCCAATTTAATTAGGTCTATAATCAATAGCATAACTGTTATGTGCCTGGCTTTGTAAATCATCCATATACACTACCAGTCAAAGGTTTGGACAGACATATTCATTCAAGGGTTTTTCTTTATTTTTACAATTTTTTACATTGTAGAATAATAGTGACGACATCAAAACGATGAAATGACACATATGGAATTATGTAGTAACCAAAAAAGTGTTAAACAAATCTAAATATATTTGAGATTCTTCAAATTAGCCACCCTTTGCCTTGATCACCACTTTGCAGACTCTTGGCATTCTCTCAACCAGCTTCATGAGGTAGTCACCTGGAATGCATTTCAAAAGTTAATTAGTGGAATTTCTTTCCTTAATGCGTTTGAGCCAATCAGTTGTGTTGTGACAAGGTAGGGGTGGTATACAGAGAGCCCTAATTGGTAAAAGACAAAGTCCATAGTAATGCAAGAACAGCTCAAATAAGCCAAGAGAAATGACAGTCCATTATTACTTTAATACGGAAAATGTCAAGAAATTTGAAAGTTTCTTTGTGCAGTCGCAAAAACCATCAAGCGCTATGATGAAACTGGCTCTCATGACTATGATGAAACTGGCTCTCATGAAGACCGCCACACGAAAGGAAGATCCAAGTTCATTACAGTTACCAGCCTCAGAAATTGCAGCCCAAATAAATGCTTCAGAGTTCAAGTAACAGACGCATCTCAACATCAACTGTTCAAAGGAGATTGTGTGAATCAGGCCTTCATGGTCAAATTGCTGCAAAGAAACCACTACTAAAGGACACCAATAAGAAGAGAAGACTTGCTTGGGCCAAGAAACACAAGCAATGGCCATTAGACCGGTGGAAATCTGTGCTTTTTGTCTGAGTCAAAATGTGAGATTTTTGGTTCCAACCGCCGGTCTTTTGTGAGACGCAGAGTAGGTGAACGGATGATCTCCACCGGTGTGGTTCCAACCGTGAAGCATGGAGGTGTGATGGTGTGGGGGTGCTTTGCTGGTGACACTGTCTGTGATTTATTTAGAGTGTAAGGCACACTTTTAACCAGCATGGCTACCACAGCATTCTGCAGCGATACTCCATCCCATCTGTTTTGCGCTTATTGGGACTATCATTTGTTTTTCAACAGGGAAATGACCCAACACACCTCCGGGATTTGTAAGGGCTATTCGACCAAGAAGGAGAGCGATTGAGTGCTGCTTGAGATGACCTGGCCTCCATAATCACCTGACCTCAATCCAATTGCAATGGTTTGGGAAGAGTTGGACCGCATAGTGAAGGAAAAGCCGCCAACAAGTGCTCAGCATAAGTGGGAACTCCTTCAAGACTGTTGCGAAAGCATTCCAGGTGAAGCTGGTTGAGAGAATGTCAAGAGTGTGCAAAGCGGTCATCCAGGCAAAGGGTGGCTACTTTGAAGAATCTAAAAATGTTTTGGTTACGACAGAATTACATACTTGTTATATAGTTTTGATGTCTTCACTTATTCTACAATATCGAAAATAGCAAAAATAAAGAACCCTTGAATGAGTAGGTGTGTCAAATTTCGACTGGTACTGTATATCTACAGAAATATGATAGATCCTGCTTCTATGCCTGTTTGAGTGTTTGTTTTAATAGCCTACTGACATTATTTCAGTTTTTTTTTTAAATCACAAATTCGACTGTTTTGAATCTTTGCTGTGCTGTAATAAAGGCTTTACACTTTTTCTTGTTAGAACATCCTCTGGTATTACTTATAGTTAATTCAGTGTTAACACTGTTCCAAATAGTCAGAAATTATATTTATAATTAATAACCCTCCTTTTTCTTGATCTCCTCCTTCTTAATTATTCTTATTATAATAAGTAATGTCATTATCATTAGTAGGCTTAGTATAGCAGACTTGTATAACCACCATCGAGCTGTAGGCCTAAAAGTGCACCCTTTTTTAATCTTAATACCGCAACTTACTTTGGCCTATATTTCAATACTTTTATATAGGTGACTGTATCAATCATTCATTCATGTCATCACGAGTCATTCATGATTTGAAATACAATCAAGCATTTTCATTTTAAAACATTTACATTTAAGTCATTTAGCAGACGCTCTTATCCAGAGCGACTTACAAATTGGTGCATTCACCTTATGACATCCAGTGGAACAGCCACTTTACAATAGCAAAGCAAACCTTGAATAATTAGCGTTAACAATAAATAAACCGTTCCATTTCAGCAATTGCATTCTCAAATGCATGCGGCTGTTTTTAGTCTTTGCTGTAATAAAGGCTTTACAAAAAAAAAATAACATTAACGTACTCTCTGGTACGCTTTTTTGTTTAGTGTTTACTTTGTTCCAAATTGTCAGAAAGCTATAGTCATCTAACAGCACCTGTTTGGCACACATGAGCAAGCACTGGGTGCATATTCTTACGTTCTGTTTCTTTATTTCCAGTATTTTCCACAACTAGTCAAATTTATTCCACACGTCGGACTTCCCCTCTACCTCTTGAGCAACCAGTAAACGTTCCCCCATTTCAAGTTTGTCACGTCTTCTGCATCCATTTTGCTGTTACATGTGTTCGGAGTATGTTATAACCAATTTATTGATGTGTTTATAACATGCTACAGGTCAGGCCCTTTTTGTCATGTGCATGTGATGAATACATGTGTCACGTAAAGAGAGCAAGGGTTGAGGGAATGGGGAATGTTTTTCCTAAACAAATTAGGGATTTCCATAACTTTAGTCAGAAATGAATGTAATTACGTTGCAGCTTTAGCAGCACGATAAACAATAATGTTCTGTGGTGGTCGCTGCAGCAGCGAGGAGAGAGCGACAACAGGTGCTAAGTCACACAGTCACTTGCTGTAAAAAAACATTTAAATAACGCAAGTCTGAGCCTGGCACAAGCAAATCAATTGCGGTCAGACTCCCTCTATTTGTGTCTTTTTATATTATTTCATCAAACAATGGGCTTAAAGAGCGGGACAAGCTCACTGCATATAGTTGATTTGATTTAAAATACATGGGATGTGTCTATAAATGTAAATACACAAACTTTTGAAAAATGTGGTTGATAACAGACTCTCGGTCGACAAAGATATATTTTTTGTGGTGGGTACAGCCCTACTAAGCAGTAACTAAGACTGTCTTAGGGTGTGGTTTAGGGGAAGTGGTTATGAGTCAAGAGTGTGTTTGAATGACAAAAACAAACATTCCTGAATTTGATTGTTGGCAATATTGTGTGAATGTCAACAGATTAGTCTATACATATTCTTTGACAGGCCTAGACAGTAGTCACAAGATATGATATTTCAGTTTTATATATATATATATATGCAATCTTTCTTCCCTTTCACTCCTATTGTTGCCAGCGTTGTGTGTGAATCACGTCATCCTCTCCTGACTGGGTTAGTTGTGTAACCAACCATGTGTCCGCTAACACCCCATCAGCCCGGAGGGGAGTCTTAATCAGAGAGCTGCTCTGGGCAGGGATGCCCACGTCAATTACAGCTGCCATTTGTTACCCAGTGAGAGGGCCTGGGCCTCCCTCTGTTATCAACAAAGCAAATTAGGAGGGCCGTTGTTGTGAAGTGCTGTAGCTGTGATTAACCTGAGATGGCCAGCTGTTCTTTATTAGTTCAGGATGTACAGAGGGGAAATGGTCAGTAGTTTTTTATTTGTCTTGTTCTCAGTATTTACAAATCCAAAGCGAGAAATATGATGAGACATTTTCACTGTCCAATCGTTGCAGTCTCAATGGGTTACTTTTATTCACTAAAGATGCATGTTGTCAAATATGAGAGATTTTCCCCAAATGTTGTTCCCCATGTCATTATTGGGAAATATAATGTGTAACCTTTTTATTTAGCTAGGCAAGTCCGTTAATAACAAATTCGTATTTACAATGATGGCCTACACTGGCCAAACCCGGATGATGCTGGGTCAATTGTGTGCCGTCCTATGGGACTACCAATCACGGCCGGTTGTGATTAGGGTTGCAAAGGGTCGGAAACTTTCCGGTAAATTTCCAGAAATTTTCCATGGGATGTTAAGCCCTGGAATTTTAAGGAATTTTGCTTAAATTCATCAAAAAAGTTATCTTAACAGTGAACCTTTTTTTGTGGAATACACAAGGCAATTCTAGGTCTTGTGGCATATTTTCGTTAAACTATCCCCAATTCAATGGAATTGCAACCCTCTGCCTGCACAGTGCATTCTTCCATCACGTGCAATGCACTCTTCCATCACATGTATAGCTGATTCTCAAGATCTTGTCTAAGCCAAGGACTACATGCTTTCTGATAAGTTTTGATTACAATACTGGGTGGGGTGAATATATTTTATATGACATACATTTTTTTTGTTAACTAGTAAATAGTAGCCTACAGAAAAGTGTTTAAATCATTTCTAACTTGTTAACAATTTCTGCTAGTTTTTTGCTACCATGTGGGTTTTAGCTTGGGCCTGCTAACTGAGGAGTGTTAATTCTCCTGTTTCCATACGTTTCATTTTAAAACATTTATCTTACAAAGGAGTAGTTTAATCTAACTACTTAACTATTTATCTGTACATGGAATTGTATGTGTTTTAATTTTAAATCTTTACAGGAAAATGCTTCGGGCACTATCGACATGTGCAGACATTTCACTGCAGCTAATGTAGAAGGAAAGGCTGAGTACATTTGCAAATACTGTGCCAAATCATATGTGAAGAATGCAACAAAGATGCAGAATCATCTGGCCAAGTGCATAACGTTCCCTCGCTCACAACAAGCAACCTCTGACAAAAGTCCCTCTACTTCTATTTGAGGTGAAAATGATGAATCGGACACCTTATCGATAGCAATAGCTCATGGTCCTTCTGGAATCAGAAGTGTTTTTTTGTTGACTCAATGGAGGAATGGAGTCAGAAATGCTGACGAATGTCTTGCTTGAGCTGAGTATGCAGCTGGTTCTCCTCTGCTCACAGGCAATGTGTATTGGAAGAGATTTCTGAATGTTCTTCGCCCAGCATACACCCCTCCAACCAGACATGCTTTATCTACTCATTTGCTGGATGCAGAGTTCAACAGAGTTCAAGTGAAGATCAAGCAAATCATAGAAAGCAGACTGTATTGCAAACATCTCTGATGGGTGGTCGAATGTTCGTGGGCAAGGAATAATTAACTACATCTCCACCCCTCAACCAGTATTCTACAAGAGCACAGACACAAGGGACAAGAGACACACCGGTCTCTACATTGTAGATGAGCTGAACGCAGTCGTCAATGACCTTGTACCACAGACGGTATTTTCACTGGTGACAGACAATGCTGCGAACATGAAGGCTGCTTGGTCTAAAGTGGAGGCGTCCTACCCTCACATCACACCCATTGGCTGTGCTGTTCATGCATAGAATCTGCTCCTCAAGGACATCACGGTACTGAAAACAATGGATACACTCTACAGGCGAGCCAAGGAAATGGTTAGGTATGTGAAGGGTCATCAAGTTATAGCAGCAACGTGAGAAGAATAAGAGCACCACATTGAAGCTACCCAGCAACACCTGTGGGGTGGTGGTGTCATGTTCGACAGTCTCCTGAAGGGGAAGAAGTCTCCAAGAAATGGCCATATCACAGTCTGCTGATATGCACAGCCCAATGAAGAGGATCCTATCCTCCTGGATGTATTTTGGGAGAGCGTGGTAAGCAGACAAACTTATAGCACTAGACGTTGCACGGATTGAGAGAGAAAATGCATCCTGTCTGCTGTTCACTCTGCTTGCAGATGAGAGAAGACATCCGTACTGCCCTGCACACTTTACTGTTGCTCCAAGCAGAGGAAACTGCACTTCTGAAATGCATCAAAAAGCGTGAAGACTTCTGCCTGAAGCCCATACATGCCGCAGCATACATTTTGGATCCCAAGTATGCTGGCAAGGGCATCCTGTCTGGTGCAGAGATCAACAAAGCCTATGGCGTCATCACTACCATGTCTCGCCCCCTTGGCCTGTATGAGGGCAAGGTTCTTGGCAGCCTGGCGAAGTACACTTCCAAGCAAGGGCTTTGGGATGGAGATGCAATATGGCCTTCGTGCCAACATATCTCATCAGCCACCTAGCGGAAGGGACTTTGTGGAGCTGAGGCTCTTTACCCTGTTACCTCCATCAGCCTCCAAATCCCACCAACATTAGCCGCCTCAGAGCGCAACTGGTCCTTGTTTGGGAACACACATACCAAAGCACGCAACAGGTTGAACAATACAAGTGTTGAAAAATTGGTGGCCATCCAGGCAAATTTGAGGTCTTTTTGAGCCTGATAACAAGCTGTCCTCAACAAGGTTGGAAAGTGACAATGAAGATGAGGCCTCCGTCTGATGTTCAAGAGGTGGACATTGAGGAGGTCCAGGGAGAAGACATGGAAGACAACCAAAGCTTTAGTTTCTAGACTATCATTTTACAGATTTATGTTAAACGTTTTTGGGAGATGCGATAGATCATTGGGGATTGTTCAATATTCCCTTTATTTTGTTGTTCAGTGAAATCATCCCATGTGAAGAGTCAACTCATTTAATTAAAGTTCAATTCGTAAGTAAATTGTTTTTATTTCTGTTGGAAGGATTTAATAATTTTCAATTATGTCTAAGGTTTATGTTTCTGTCTTCAAATGGTAAATATATCCACTGCAACAAACATCTACAGTCGTGGCCAAAAGTTGAGAATAACAAATATTAATTTCCACAAAGTTTGCTGCTTCAGTGTCTTTAGATATTTTTGTCAGATGTTACTCTGCAATACTGAAGTATAATTACAAGCATTTCATACGTGTCAAAGGCTTTTCTTGACAATTACATGAAGTTGATGCAAAGAGTCAATATTCGCAGTGTTGACCCTTCTTTTTCAAGACCTCTTCAATCCGCCCTGTCATGTTGTCAATTAACTTCTGGGCCACATCCTGACTGATGGCAGCCCATTCTTGCATAATCAATGCTTGGAGTTTGTCAGAATTTGTGGGTTTTTGTTTGTCCACCCGCCTCTTGAGAATTGACCACAAGTTCTCAATGGGATTAAGGTCTGGGGAGTTTCCTGGCCATGGACCCAAAATATCGATGTTTTGTTCCCCGAGCCACTTATCACTTTTGCCTTATGGCAAGGTGCTCCATCATGCTGGAAAAGGCATTGTTCATCACCAAACTGTTCCTGGATAGTTGGGAGAAGTTGTTCTCAGAGGATGTGTTGGTACCATTCTTTATTCATGGGTGTGTTCTTAGGCAAAATTGTGAGTGAGCCCACTCCCTAGGCTGAGAAGCAACCCCACACATGAATGGTCTCAGGATACTTTACTGTTGGCATGACACAGGACTGATGGTAGCGCTCACCTTGTCTTCTCCGGACAAGCTTTTTCCCATATGCCCCAAACAATCGGAAAGGGGATTCATCAGAGAAAATGACTTTGCCCCAGTCCTCAGCAGTCCAATCCATGTACCTTTTGCAGAATATCAGTCTGTCCCTGATGTTTTTCCTGGAGAGAAGTGGCTTCTTTGCTGCCCTTCTTGATACCAGGCCATCCTCCAAAAGTCTTCGCCTCACTGTGCGTGCAGATGCACTCACACCTGCCTGCTGCCATTCCTGAGCAAGCTCTGTACTGGTGGTGCCCCGATCCCGCAGCTGAATCAAATTTAGGAGACGGTCCTGGCACTTGCTGGACTTTCTTGGGTGCCCTGAAGCCTTCTTCACAACAATTGAACCGCTCTCCTTGAAGTTCTTGATGATCCGATAAATGGTTGATTTAGGTGCAATCATACTGGCAGCAATATCCTTGCCTGTGAAGCCCTTTTTGTGCAAAGCAATGATGACGGCACGTGTTTCCTTGCAGGTAATCATTGTTGGCAGAGGAAGAACAATGATTCCAAGCACCACCCTCCTTTTGAAGCTTCCAGTCTTATTCAAACTCAATCAGCATGACAGAGTGATCTCCAGCCTTGTCCTCGTCAACACTCACACCTGTGTTAACGAGAGAATCACTGACATGTCAGCTGGTCCTTTTGTGGCAGGGCTGAAATGCAGTGGAAATGTTTTTTGGGGATTTAGTTCATTTGCATGGCAAAGAGGGATTTTGCAATTAATTGCAATTAATTTGATCCCTCTTCATAACATTCTGCAGTATATGCAAATTGCCATCATACAAACTGAGGCAGCAGACTTTGAAAATAATTAATATTTGTGTCATTCTCAACTTTTGGCCACGACTGTACATTTAAATGGTATTCATATTCATTTGCATATTTCTGTTAATTCCTGTTAATTCCCACGATAAGTTTCCACCTCTGAATATTCCCCAAAATGTGCAATCCTAGTTGTGATACAGCCTGGATTCGAACCAGGGTGTCTGTAGTGACGCCTCTAGCACTGAGATGCAGTGCCTTAGACCGCTGCGACACTGGGGTGCTCAAATACAATCCTGTATGCATTCACTTCATTTATTGACACAGTCAATAGGCTCATCTTTATGGACTCACACAGATGTAACCTATCTGTTCCATTTCATATCCTATTCACATGGATTAAGGGCCAGGATATTAATATTATGATTCATGACTCATCCTGAATAATGGTTGTTGAAACAGAGCAATAGTGTCTCACATAAGGCCTTCCCACACTCTTTGTGCAATGTAAAAAATGTTGAAATCAAACTTGACAGATTTTATGATTTGCTTCAGTTCTGTCGTCACATTCTGCGATTGGCTTGTGAGGAGGCTGTGTCAGCCTGCAGCTGTATTTTTGATCTGTGCATGTGCCAGCACCAGCAGCACAAGCCTCACTCTGTTTATGCGGTAATGAAGTGAGTTTGGTAAAAATGTAAGTATGCGTCATAGAAATAGTTTTCACATACAAACTTCATATGTCCTAAACTTCCCCAAAATAACGTGGTCGCTGTGAGAGAATGTTTATTTTGTCAAACGTATATTAAACTGACTTCAAAAGTCATATTATTGTGTGGCTGATCGTAACACCAGTCACACAAAACGATAAAGACTAAATTTCTGCCACTGTGAGAACTTTGTCGGAGCCTACGACCCATACACATGAAAACCAGTAGATAGTGCTGAAGTCATCCACATATTCCTATGGAAAACTCCTGATGGCGCATGAAGTGGAAAGTATTTGAAATGCACCATGGGGCTGAATGGCACCAAAACATCGCCAAGGATCATGTTGAAAGTGGCCGTAACTGGCAACGAGTCATGGTCAGTAGTCCATTTTTATCCGGCTCGAGTCAACCTTAATGTCTATGGCATGATGGCGCGAGCCTCCTCGTAGCCTGCCAGCCCGTGATTGGTGACAGCATGGAGTTCTGTGTGACGACAAGTTTTGTCAGAACTTTAAAGTAATTCATATGGGATCGAACATAATCATAATATACACAATTTAGAGCCCAAAACGTAATTTACAATTACAATGTAATTTACAAAGGCTTTCTATTGTAGACCAGGGCTTTTTTTTTTTTTTTTTTATCCATTATTTCCATTATTTTATTTTGGGCTTTTGGAACCAACCAGCAGCGCTCGTGACTTCTGTCTCCAGACCGGGCACTGGTGGCCTGCTATGACCGAACGTAGTGGTACTTCATCGGCAGACCTAGACCCTGTCACACTGAACGAGCCAAGACGTCTGACAGTCATTTACAACCTAAGAATTTGCCCACGACATGGATATTTTGTCTGGGAAAGCAAAATGGTGGCATAAAACAGCTAAATTCCTATAGTCTGTGCAGGATTTTGGCTACCTTTCTACTCTAATCAAACCCTATGGCTATATCACAACCGGCCGTGATTGGTAGGCCCATAGGGCGGCACACAATTGGCCCAGCGTCATCTGGGTTTGGCCGGTGTAGGCCGTCATTGTAAATAAGAATTTGTTCTTAACTGGCTTGCCTAGTTAAAAAATATGGAGTAATGATTTACTTGACCTGTGTTTTGATAAGAGACTGGTATGATTCTCTGAAGGTCCCAGCCCAGGCATCTGAGTCATCAGGACTTTATTGGAAATATTCTTCCTGAACAATAGACTTGTGCTGCTGAACTATCTAAAGAATTTGCCCATCCATTTTAAGATGTTTCTCAAATAACAACCACTTTCTATTGTCTCCACCGAGAGAAGTTGATGAAGGCCCTATATGTCTATTTATTTAACCTTTATTTTCATTTGCTGTGAGCCTATGTCAAATGAAATGTCTTACAGCCAAGTAGTCTGTCAGTGTTGGGAGACACTGGGTTTGGCGTCGTTACTTGCCCTAATCTTTCTCCTGTCATTCTGGCTGCATAGATCTTTACTGAACCATGAGCAGGAATGTTGGAGGTACTAAACGGGGTCTGTGTAGTAATGTATTTTCATGTTCCTCTCTTGCAGACATTTCAATCTGCGGATGAAGAGGGACACCAGCCTGTTCTCTCCAGACCTCACGGTAGAGGTATCAGGAGTGGAGGTGCACTACGACCCCTCCCACATTTACACTGGAGAAATCTTTGGTAAGTCCAGCAATTATTTCTGGAACGGCAAAGTCCTTGTGCACACAGACACAATTACAATAGTTACCAGGGAAACGCTTCTCGCATCCAATTTGATTATTTGCTTTTGCGTTGATGTGTGGGTGTGCGCCAGTGTGTTGTGGGTTTGGTAGCGTTGGCGGGCTGGAGTTGTGCTTTTGAACGTTGTTAATGGATATCATTCTCCACTCGTGTGTGTGTGTATACGTTTGGAGAATGTGTTAGTCACGTTCCAGCCTCACATCCTCAGGATCCTCCCCATGCCCGCAGCAGAGCTCACATTTAACACAAGGGAAAACAAGGCCAAGGTGTGTCTGTCCGGTCATGTGACATGGTGTGTTTGTGTGAAGCTCTCAGATCCCAGCGGGCTCATCTCCACTCCCACCTCATCATTCTCAGATGCTGTCATCTCTCTTCTCCTCTGCTGAACAGACTGTAATTCAAATCAGACTCCACTGGAGCAGCACTTCTCATCTCTATCAAATGGAAATCTTGAGATCTGTTTCCTTTTAGAGAAGCAGCACTGTGTCGTTCCAAGGACGACGATGTTGTAGCCTATTTCTCAGATGTGATTTGTAATGCAATGGAATGGTTTATCCAGACAAAAAATCCAGCAAGCTTTTTCTTGTCAATAATAAAGGTGGACATTCAAAGGTGGAATTTAGATTAAGTCAGAATAACTGTGCATTTACCGCACTGATATATTCATTTATTTGCACAATTTCAGAATCAGAAATCTAAACGTTGTACTTCTGTAGTTGTGCTCTGCTGTGAAGGCCATACTATTTGTGTCACCTTTAATATCTCTCAAAGTGTTAAAAAAAAAAAAAAGATTATTAATTTATATATATATTTTTTTTTTTTCCCCTTTTCCCTCCAATTTTCATGATATCCAATTGGTCGTTACAGTCTTGTCCCATCGCTGCAACTTCCCTACGGACTTGGGAGAAGTGAAGGTCGAGAGCTATGCGTTCTCCCTGAAAAACGACCCTGCCAAGCGGCACTGCTTATTTTTAGAACCTCCTTTTCTCCTGTTTTTCAGACATTTTAACATGTCTGCTAAGATCCTATTACAGTGATGTCATAAAAGCCCCACTCATTTGCTGTGCACTAGCTAAGTTTCCATCCAATTGGAATATTTCATGCAAATATTCAAAAATCTGGATGAAGAAAATGTGCACATTTTCCCACCAGTGGTGTGTTTCCACCAAACTTACTTGTTGCAGATAAAAATCTGTGAATTTTAAGTTTTCATGTACCAAATAAAAATCAAATGTTCAATGTAGTGATGCACCAATATTACATTTTTACCCTATACCGATATCCGATATTTTCCTTGCCAAAAAAACAGATACCTATAACCGATATTTCAAATTTTAGCGGCCTTTTAAGCATTCTAGTACAGTTAAATAGTTAACACACACACATGGATGCAGCGGTCTAAGGCACTGCATCTCAGTGCAAGAGACGTCACTACAGTCTCTCGTTCGAATCCAGGCTCTATCACATCCGGCTGTGATTGGGAGTCCCATAGTGCGGTGCATAATTGGCCCAGCATCGCCCGGGTTTGGCTGGGGTAGGCCGTCATTGTAAATAAGAATTTGTTTTTAACTGCCTTGCCTAGTTAAATAAAGGTTACACACACTGACCAAAATGGTATTTTATTGGGGTTTACGTATGTCCCCATTACCAGTCAAACATAATCAAAACCTATTTCTTTCACTTACTTGCTGTGCTGTTATGATGTTCATTTGTTCAAGCGTTTCATTTTCAACCAGGATTTATATGGAACGCCGTTTGGGTCTTTGCGTGTCAAAAAAGATACACGTCAAAAGATAACACTACGTGACAAATAACACTATTTGACGTGTCAAATAACACAACATAATCCGTTTCAATAGCTGTAGTTAGCTAGCTAACTAATAGCTGTAGTTAGCTAGCTAATCTAAAATAACCCTAATTTATAAGACCGTTCTTATTTGATTATTGGTAGTCAGACCCATCTGTGAAGCTAGCCACAATATTGGACTTTGCGGTTAGCCTTCAAAAAATAAAAGTATGGCATAATTCTATTTGCATTCATTTGCATCACTGTCAATGACATACTTTTAGTTTGAAGGCAAACTGCAAATTCCACTTGAGCCTAATCCTTATTGTGGCTAGCTTCACAACACATTACCCTGTCCGGTCGAGCCTCACTAGACAGATGAGGCTAGCTGGCTGCTTATAACGTTAGCTTTGGGCAACAGGGTTAAGTAGCTGGCTAGCTATTTGTTTTCATGAACTGAAGTTCAATTTCAATAGGCGAACAACAAGTGGCAACCTAGCTAATACTTACTCACAAGGATTCCTAAATCCTTGCTAAGAATAATTAAAATGGTCATTGTTTTCAGGCTGGTTGTAATTAGTGCTAGCTAGGTACCATGTTAACGCTAGCTACCCCAGAAGTTGCGGTCAAACAAATTATGCTTTATTACCAACTCTGTTCGTGGCCAGTGTTTGCTTGTTTGCAGACTTTTTTAAAACATATTTGACAGTGCTACTGTATCTTTTTTGACACGCAAAGACCCAAACGGCATTCCATAGTATGTATGTTGTGAAGCTAATAGCAGTGACGCTATTACTGTCTAAGTCCGGTAGGGCAACATCTGAAAAATAGCGCACTTAGTGTGTACCGGTGTTCGACCAGTCGGCGAAAGCCAACTTCACCCACGACGGAGAACGGTTGATTGTCAAGGGCAGTGAATTCCATTATCTTGGCTTTAATGGATTTCGGATTTGAGTCTCGCTGAAATGTTCTTACTCTTTCAAATGACTGCTCGACTTGTTCACTGCTCGATCCACACAGCAGACATTGTGGGCTAGGTTAGGGATGCTGTGTTGCACGAGTAACGCAACATTTTTACGTGGCGTCATGTACCTATGTTATATAGGTATGCACGGCAGCTTTGACATCGGTTTTTAACATCGGTGTTAAACAAGACCTCCGCCTATACCGATGTTGGCATTGTTAGCTAATATCGTCCAATTCCGATATGTTCACCGACTATATCGCGCATCCCTAGTTCAATGTGTTTCCAGTGCATTTTCAACTCTAGCGATCATTTTGTCACAAACTGGTGCGATAAAAGGTAAATGTGCCTACTCTGGTCTCGCAGATGGTCTACAATGCGGGTAGGCAAGTCCACATGATGAGATGATTAAGAATAAGAGCTAGAATTTTTGTCAAGCATCGATCATCATGTCACCAGAATAAGACCCTCGATATTTATTGGAAAGGAGCATCAAACTCATCACTGGTACCCTTTCACCACGCTGTGAAGTTCATTAGCAGCCTAATAAACTTCATGGTTTCCTAAGTCGTAGTGGGAGGACCACACACACCATATCATCGCGTGCCACCAAGCTTACTTCTATATGATGGTTATTATATCAATATTTGCGCATAATGGTGTTTCTACTGCCATTTCGTGCATATTTAATTTTAGACATAGATCCCACCTGTCGAACAAACGCATGATCTGTAGGCATTTATAAACTTGTATCGAAACTTCCAGTTTCCATCACAGCTGTTGTGATTTTTTTAAATATACACGGTATGCCTTTACTCGCATAAAAACTGTGGATGGAAACGTGGTTACTGATAACTTGAATTGCCAAACTCACTCTGGCTTACTTAGGGAATAATTAGAATAGTCAGAAGATGATGTTTGTTTACCGAGGCCTTGATGTATGACAGAGAACCTTAGGCTTTGCAAAATCAAATCTAAAACCTTGCTCCCCCCCCATTCTTTTTGTATGTGGACAGTTTCCATACAAGAGATGAAACGCTGCAAGGAACACGTAATATTGTCCTCAAAGACCATGTTCCCCAAGCTTTATGAGCTTTTTGGCAGTTGCTAATCTTCAGAGAAATAGTGGTCGGGTAATCATCACGCTTCAGCAAGCAAGGCCGCTTGCCAAAGGCATAATTGCTTCAATAACAAAGTGTTACAAAAATGTAATACTCTAGAATACTGCAATTAGGGATAAAGATTGCACTCAGAGTTGAATTGCAGTAAGTGGCAACATCTTTCTCTTTCTCTTCTCAACCCTTTTCTGTCCTATACAGTGCCTTCCGAAAGTGTTCATATCCTTTGACTTATTCCACGCTTTGTTGTGTTCCAGCCTGAATCAAAAATGTATTAAATACACACAATGACTAAGTGAAAACATGTTTTTGGAAAATTTTGCAAATGTATTAAATGAAATACAAACATTTCACATCCCTGAGTCAGTACATCTAATAATCACCTTTTGGCAGCGTTTACAGCTGGGAGTCTTAAAGAGCTTTTGGATTGTACAATATTTGCACGTTATTTGGTTTGGAATTCTTCGAACTCTGTCAAATTGGTTGTTGATCTTTGCTAGACAGCCATTTTCAAGTCTTGCCATAGATTCTCAAGTCAAGTCTGTGACTAGGCCACTCAAGAACATTCAAGGTAGTGTTGGTAAGAAAACTCCAGTGTATATTTGGTCTTGTGTGAATTTGTCTCCCAGTGTTTATTGGGAAGCGGACTGAACCAGGATTTTCTCTAGGATTTTGCCTGTGATTAGCTCTATTCCCTTTCTTTTTATCCTAAATAACTCCCTAGTCCTTGCCGATGACCAGCGTACCAATAACATGATGCAGCCACCACCATGCTTGAAAATATATAGAGTGGTACTCAGTGATGTGTCGTGTTGGATTTTCCCCAAACGCTTTGTATTCAGGACATAAAGTTAATTTCTTTGCCACGTTGTTTGCAGTTTTACTTTATTGCCTTATTGTAAACATGTTTTGGAATATTTGTATTCTGTACAGGCTTCCTTCTTTTCACTCTCATTTAGGTTAGTGTTGTAGAGTAACTCAAATTTTGTTGATCCATCCTCAGTTTTCACCTATCACAGCCATTGAACTTGAACTGTTTTAATGTCACCATTGGCCTCATAGTGACATGCCTGAGTGGTTTCCTTACTCTCCGGCAACTGAATTAGGAAGGATGCCTGTATCTTTTGTAGTGGCTTGGTGTATTGCTACTAGCGATGCACCGATATTACATTTTTGGCGGATTTAATGATATCCTATATTTTCTCTTGGGGAAAAAATGAAACCGATATTAAACATTTTTGCGGATTTTTAACTGTACTATAATGCTTAACACACACATGGACACAGCGGTCTAAGGCACTGCATCTCAGTGCAAGAGATATCGCTACAGTCCCTGGTTCGGATCCAGGCTGTATCACATCCGGCCGTGATTGGGAGTCCCATAGGGCAGCGCACAATTGGCCCAGCATCGTCCGGGTTTGGCTGAGGTACGCTGTCATTGTAAATAAGAATTTGTAATTTAACGGACTTGCCTAGTTAAATAAAGGTTGCACACACACACACTCTGACCAAAAAGTTATTTTGTTGGCATTTACGAATATCCCCATTACCCGTAAAACATAATCAAAACCTATTTATTTCACTTACTTGCTGTGCTGTTTCGTTGTTCATTTGTTTAGTCATTTCATTCTCTTCCAGGATTTCATCATACATGTCAAGCAGTGAAGTTTCAGCTCTGTCTGCCCGTGGCCTCTCTTTCTTGGTGCGCACTGTCACTGTGTCCGTTTCTATCTTGTCCAGCTGTGTATGTAACATTTCACGTAAACCCTGTTTCTTGTCTGCATCGAAGTATCGGTTCTTGTACATTGCATCGAGCATGGTGGCGGCATAGTAAAGAGAGAATGCCTGTTAAGCATGCGTTTCAATGCCATGACAGAGGGTATCACGTCTGCTGCAGGCGCAGTTGATGAGCTTATTTCTCGAGTCAGTTGTTCGAATGGAGCTAGTTAGTGGGTTCATGTTTCAAACATGTTCTCAAATGCCGTTGAAATGGCAGCAGCGGTATGACAACCAGCACATTCATGAGCATGAAATACAACTTTCCTCAGTACGAAATCCTCGACGACCCACTGTGCTGTCAGACTCTGCATGCTCATGGGACTGATATCCTTGGTCTGAATGTCAGTCATGAAGCTAATAGCAGTGACGCTATTACTGCCACTACTCCAGTAGGGCAACATCTGAAAAATAGATCACTTGGTAGTGTGTACTGGTGCTTGACCAGTCGACGAAAGCCAACATCACCCACGACAGAGAACGGTTGATTGTTAAGGGCAGTGAATTCCATTATCTTGGCTTTGAGTTGTCTCGCTGAAATGTTCTTACTCTTTCAATTGAGTGCTCGATGCACACAGCAGACATTGTGTGGGCTAGGTTAGGAATGCTGTGTTGCACGTGTAGTGCCAAATTTTACGTGCCGTTATTACGTCATGTACCAACGTTTATATAGGTATGCACGGTTGCTTTAACATCGGTTTTTAACATCGGCGTTAAACTAGACATCGGCCTATACCGACGTTGGCATTGTTAGCTAATATCGTCAAATTCCAATATGTTCACCGATATATTATCTTGGCTTTAATGGATTTCGCTTTGAGTTGTCTTGCTGAAATTGTCTTACTCTTTCAAATGACTGCTCGACTTGTTTTTTATTTTTAGGCCAGTAGAGAACAGGTTGTCATTTGCAACTGCGACCTGGCCAAGATAAAGCAAAGCAGTGCGACACAAACAACAGTCACACATAAACAAACATACAGTCAATAACACAATAGAAACATCTATGTACAGTGTGTGCAAATGTAGTAAGGTTAGGGAGGTAAGGCAAAAAATAGCCCATAGTCAAGAAATAATTACAATTTAACACTGGAGTGATAGATGTGTTGATGATGATGTGCAAGTAGAGATACTGGGGTGAAAAAAAAAAAATAACAGTATGGGGATGAGGTAGTTGGGTGTGCTATTTACAAATGGGCTGTGTACAGGTACAGTGATCGGTAAGCTGCTCTGACAGCTGATGCTTAAAGTTAGTGAGGGAGATATAAGTCTCCAGCTTCAGTCATTTTTGCAGTTCGTGTCAGTCATTGGCAGCATAGAACTGGAAGGAAAGGCGGCCAAAGCAGGTGTTGGCTTTGGGGATGACCAGTGAAATATACCTGCGTGCTACGTGTGGGTGTTGCTATGGTGACCAGTGAGCTGAGAATGTGGGGCTTTACCTAGCAAAGACTTATAGATGACCTGGAGCCAGTGGGTTTGGCGACGAATATGAAGCGAGGGCCAGCCAACGAGAGCATACAGGTCGCGGTGGTGGGTAGTATATGAGGCTTTGGTGACAAAACAGATGGCACTGTGATAGACTACATCCAGTTTGCTGAGTAGAGTGTTGGAGGCTATTTTGTAAATGACATCGCCAAAGTCAAGGATCGGTAGGATAGTCAGTTTTACGAGGGTATGTTTGGCAGCATGAGTGAAGGAGGCTTTGTTGTGAATTAGGAAGCCGATTCTAGATTTAATTTTGGATTGGAGATGCTTAATGTGAGTCTGGAAGGAGAGTTTACAGTCTAACCAGACATCTAGGTTTTTGTAGTTGTCCACATATTCTAAGTCAGAACCGTCCAGAGTAGTGATGCTAGGCGGGCGGGCAGGTGCGGGCAGCAATCGGTTGAAGAGCATGCATTTAGTTTTACTTGCATTTAAGAGCAGTTGGAGGACACGGAAGGAGTGTTGTATGACATTGAAGCTTGTTTTGGAGGTTTGTTAAGTGTCCAAGGAAGGGCCAGATGTATACAGAATGGTGTCTTCTGCATAGAGGTAGATCAGAGAATCACCAGCAGCAAGAGCGACATCATTGATATATACAGAGAAAAGAGTCGGCCCGAGAATTGAACCCTGTGGCACCCCCATAGACTGCCAGAGGTCCGGACAACAGACCCTCCCATTTGACATACTGAACTCTATCGGAGAAGTAGTTGGTGAACAAGGCGAGGCAATCATTTGAGAAACCAAGGCTATTGAGTCTGCCGATAAGAATGTGGTGATTGACGGAGTCGAAAGCCTTGGCCAGGTCGACGTAAACGGCTGCACAGTACTGTCTTTTATTTATGGCGGTTATGATATCATTTAGGACCTTGAGCGTGGCTGAGGTGCACCCATGACCAGCTCGGAAACCAGATTGCATAGTGGAGAATGTACGTGGGATTCGAAATGGTCGGTGAACTTCTTATGGCTGCAATCCCGGTAACGGGATCGATATGACAACAGCCAGTGAAAGTGCAGGGCGCCAAATTCAAACAACAAAAAACTCATAATTAAAATTCCTCAAACATACATGCATCTTATACCATTTTAAAGGTAATGTTGTTGTTAATCCCACCAAAGTGTCCGATTTCAAATAGGCTTTACAGCGAAAGCACCACAAACGATTGTTAGGTCACCACCAAGTCACAGAAATTCTGCCATTTTTCATGCCAAAGAGAGGAGTCACAAAAAGCACAAATAGAGAGAAAATGTATCACTAACCTTTGATGATCTTCATCAGATTACACTCATAGGACTTCATGTTACACAACATGTATGTTTTGTTTGATAAAGTTCATATTAATATTTTAAACAATCTGAGTTTACATTGGCGCGTTACGTTCACTAGTTCCAAAAACATCCAGTGATTTTGCATAGCCACATCAATTTTACAGAAATACTCATCATAAATGTTGATAAATACAATTGTTACACATGGAATTATAGATATACCTCTCCTTAATGCAACCGCTGTGTCAGATTTAAAAAAAACTTTACGTGAAAAGCAAACCATGCAATAATCTGAGAACGGCGCTCAGGAAAAAAATATAATTATCCGCCATGTTGGAGTCAACAGAAATCAGAAATAACATTATAAATATTCCCTTACCTTTTGATGATCTTCATCAGAATGCACTCCCAGGAATCCTAGTTCCACAATAAATGTTAGATTTGTTCGATAATGTCCATTATTTATGTCCAAGTAGCTACTTTTGTTAGGGCGTTTAATACATTTACATTTTACATTTAAGTCATTTAGCAGACGCTCTTATCCAGAGACTTACAAATTGGTGCATTCACCTTTTGATATCCATTGGAACAACCACTTTACAATAGTGCATCTAAATCTTTTAAGGGGGGGGGGTAGAAGGATTACTTTATCCTATCCTAGGTATTCCTTAAAGAGGTGGGGTTTCAGGTGTCTCCGGAAGGTGGTGATTGACTCCGCTGACCTGGCGTCGTGAGGGAGTTTGTTCCACCATTGGGGTGCCAGAAGCAGCGAACAGTTTTGACTGGGCTGAACGGGAACTGTACTTCCTCAGAGGTAGGGAGGCGAGCAGGCCAGAGGTGGATGAACGCAGTGCCCTACACAAATCCAAACGCTCGTGCAGGTCCAGCCGAACGTTGAACGAAAAGTTAAAAAAGTTATATTACAGGTCGTAGAAACATTTCAAACTAAGTATAGAATCAATCTCTAGGATGTTTTTATCATAAATCTTCAATAACGTTCCAACTGGAGAATTCATTGTCTGTAGAGAAGCCATGGAATGCAGGTCGCTATCATATGAAATGCGTGACCTGGCTTTCTGCCAGACCTCTGACTCAAAGAGCTCTCATCCGGCCCCACATCACAGTAGCAGCCTCATTCAAGTTTCTAAAGACGGTTGACATCTAGTGGAAGCCTTAGGAAGTGCAACATAACCAATATCCCGCTGTGTATTCAATAGGGGCTGGGTTGAAAATCGACCAACCTCAGATTTCCCACTTCCTGTTTGGATTTCTTCTCAGGTTTTTGCCTGCCATATGAGTTATGTTATACTCACAGACATCATTCAAACAGTTTTAGAAACTTCAGAGTGTTTTCTATCCAATACTAATAATAATATGCATATATTAGCAACTGGAACTGAGGAGCAGGCCGTTTACTCTGGGCACCTTTCATCCAAGCTACTCAATACTGCTCCTGCAGCCATAAGAAGTTAACTTGGCTTTTGAAGACTTTGGAAAGGCAGGGCAGGATGGATATAGGTCTGTAACAGTTTGGGTCTAGAGTGTCTCCCCCTTTGTCGAGGGAGATGACTGCGGCAGGATCTCAGACGATACGATAGAGGTTGAACAGGCTAGTAATAGGGGTTGCAACAATTTCGGTGGATCATTTTAGAGAGAGTGGGTCCAGATTGTCAACCCAGCTGATTTGTAGGGAACCAGATTTTTGCCGCTCTTTCAGAAAATCAGCTATCTGGATTTGGGTGAAGGAGAAGTGCGGGGCGGGGGCTTGGGCAAGTTGCTGTGGGGGGTGCAGAGCTGTTGGTAGGGGTAGCCAGGTAGAAAGCATGGCCAGCTGTAGAAAAATGCTTATTGAAATTCTTGATTATCGTAGATTTATCAGTGGTGACAGTGTTTCCCAGCCTCAGTGCAGTGGGCAGCTGGGAGGAGGTGCTCTTATTCTCCATGGACTTTAGTGTCCCAGAACTTTTTGGAATTAGTGCAACAGGATGCAAATTTCAGTTAGGAAAACTAAGGCTAGCTTTTTCAAACTGACTGTGTATATTGGTTCCTGACTTCACTGAAAAGTTGCATATCGCGGGGGATATTCGATGCTAATGCAGTATGCCACAGGATGTTTTTGTGCTGGTCAAGGGCAGTCCAGTCTGGAGTGAACCAAGGGCTATATCTGTTCTTAGTTCAATTTTTTTTTGAATGGGGCATGCTTATTTAAGATTGAGGAAAGCAGTTTTTTAAAGAACAACCAAGCATCCTCTACTGACGGGATGAGGTCAATATCTTTCCAGGATACCCGGGCCAGGTCGATTAGAAAGGCCTGCTTGCAGAAGTGTTTTAGGGAGCGTTTGACAGTGATGAGGGCTGGTCGTTTGACCGCGGACCCATTTCGGACGCAGGCAATGAGGCAGTGATCTCTGAGATCCTGGTTGAAGACAGCAGAGGTGTATTTTGAGGGCAGGTTGGTCAGGATGGTATCTATGAGGGTGCCCATGTTTACAGATTTAGGGTTGTACCTGGTAGGTTCCTTGATAATTTGTGTGAGATTGAGGGCATCTAGCTTAGATTGTAGGATGGTCGGGGTGCTAAACATATCCCAGTTTAGGTCACCTAACAGTATGAACTCTGAAGATCAATGGGGGGAGATCAATTCACATATGGTGTCCAGGGCACAGCTGGTAACTGACGGCAACAGTAACAAGCGGCAACAGTGAGAGACTTATTTCTGGAAAGGTAGATTTTTAAAAGTAGATGCTCGAACTGTTTGGGCACAGACCTGGATAGTATGACAGAACTCTGCAGGCTATCTCTGCAGTAGATTGTAACTTTGCCCCATTTGGCAGTTGTATCTTGACGGAAAATGTTGTAGTTGGGTATGGAAACCTCAGAATTTTTGGTGGCCTTCCTAAACCATGATTCAGACACGGCTAGGACATCAGGGTTGGCGGAGTGTGCTAAAGCAGTGAGTAAAACAAATTTAGGGAGGAGGCTTCTGATGTTAACATGCATGAAACCAAGGCTTTTACGGTTACAGAAGTCAACAAATGAGAGCGCCTGGGGAATAGGCATGATGGCCTGGGTTAAGAGGAGTAGAATAAGGGTACGGGTAAGGCTATAAGAACTGGTCGTCTAGTGCTTTGGGAACAGATAATGAAAAGGGCAGATTTATGGGCGTGGTAGAATAGATTCAGGGCATAATGTACAGACGAGTATGGTAGGATGTGAGTACAGTGGGAGTAAACCTAGGCATTGAGTGACGATGAGAGCTTGCATCTCTGGAGACACCAGCTAAGCCAGGTGAGGTCTCCCCATGTGTGGGGTGTGTGATAAAAGAGCTATCTAAGGCATGTTGAGCTGGACTAGGGGCTCTACAGTGAAATCAAACAATAACTAACCGAAACAGCAGAAGACACTGCTTGTTCACTGCTCGAGCCACACAGCAGACATTGTGGGCTAGGTTAGGAATGCTGTTTTGCACGTGTAGCTTCTAATTTTTTTGTGGCGTCATTACGTCATGTACCTACGTTATATAAGTATGCACGTCAGCTTTGACATCGGTTTTGCACATCGGCATTAAACTAGACATCAGGCCGATGTCGATGTTGCCATTTTTAGCTAATATCGGCCGATTCTGATATCTTCACCGATATATCGTGCATCCCTAATTGATAAACAATCCAAAGTGCAATTTAATAACTTTCACCATGCTGAAAGGAATATTCAATGTCTTTTTTTTTTCCTTTTTTTTTTTACCCATCTACTAATAGGTGCCCTTTGTGAGGCATTGGAAAACCTCCCTGGTCTTTGTGGTTAAATCTGTTTGAAATTCACTGCTTGATTGAGGGACCTTGCAGGGAGTTGTATGTGTGTGGTACAGAGATAAAGTAGTCGTTCAAAAATCATGTTTAACACTGTTATTGCACACAGTTGGTTCATGCAACTTATTATGTGACTTGTTAAGCATGTGTTTACTCCTGAACTTATTTAGGCTTGCCATAACAGAGGTTGAATACTTATTGACATCTCAGGTTTTCATTTTTAATTAATAAACAAACCTTTCTAAAAACTTAATTCCACTTTTACATTATGGGGTATTGTGTGTAGGCCAGTGACCCAAAAAATATAAATTTAATCAAATTTAAATTCAGGCTGTAACTCAACCAAATGAGGAAAAGGTCCAGGGGTGTGAATGCTTTCTGAAGGCACTGTACATATCCGGCATTGTGTGTTGTGTTAAATGCAGTTGCTCATCAGTTGGCCTCTGCCTGATAATCGAAGAACCATGAACTGGAGATAAATAGGTCATATCCCAAGTCCCATTCTCCCTTGAGTCCCTTTCTCCTCCACCTGTAGCTAATAGCTGTCTGTACTGGGATGGGAGTAGAACCCAGCTGCTAGTGAAGTACTGTAAGCTAGTAGAGAGCCAGAGACCAGACCTCTCTATTATGTGTGATCAGATAGGCCTATACATTCATTTTCTCATTTGCCCCAAAGACCAGCAGACTCCACTCTCCTTACTTTACATTAGCCCACTTAGCACTTTGGGGACCAGGCATTTTCATGAACTAAATTAGTTGGTTACCTTGGTCCCAGTCTAGTGGAATTCCCATAATTGGAGTGAAGCTGCTTGTATCTGGACTGCAGTAGGGTTTCTGATTAGGTACCGGGGTAAAGAATATTCAATTTCCACTGTCTATACTGCCACATTAACCCAGCTCTCATTAGTGTTGCGTGTTCTTTTCTCTCCTTCTCTGATATAAAAGTCTTGTCAGTTGCCCTTGGGAAGCGGCGTATTCTCCTGACTTAAACTAGGTATTATTAGTTCTCCCTTTGCTGAGGCTGTGAGGGTATCCGTGTCTGAGTTCTGAGCACTCCTTGGCACAATAATCAGACTTGATCCATATGTGCGCAGAGGATGGGTCTAAACCCCTCTGCACTGGCCTTTCATGCCCAGATGAAGGGCTTCCTCTCTGGGCAAATGAGCAGTGCCCAAGCTGTGCCTTCTGGAGATCAGAAGGGAGAATCTGTCCCTGAAATTAAATCAAAACCATAGGGCCCTCTTTAATGTTACCAAGTGCTGCCCAGTATAAAACAACAGATTAAATTGGTCCTCACTCTGATCTCCAAGCTGTCCGTGGGGAAAGTATTATTCATGTATTATTATGAAGAAAATGGGACAGCAGAAATGACACATTATGTCATCTAAAGTGACAGTTATTACTGTCAATAAATGGTCTCAGCATAGCTCAACATTCCTTTCCCTAGTATCCTGCTAATTTTGTTTAGATGGAGGTAATATAGTTTACAGTACAGTATTATTTTGAGCAAGCACCTCTGTTATTGACTGTGGTTTGCTATTACTCTAATCTAATATGTGCATAATGTACAGCAGTAGCATTAATGGAAAGCACTTTGTTTTTCTCACTTTCATTATCAAAACTGCTACAAATACCAGTTAGTGTCCCTTCCCAGTGTTTTCTGACGAACTGCATGGCTAGGGCCTGGAAAAACCAGAGAGGACTCTGGGCCCTTGGAACACAGACAGAGATTTAGGGAGAAAGAGCTGGATGCTCCATGGGACAGCTGTGTGTTCTGCTGCTCTCGTTATCTCCAGCAGGAGAGCGGAGCAGACGGCCCCCAGCGGGCCTACTGGGCCTCTTTCCTCTGGAAACACAAACCTAACTGGGGAGAGAGGCTGGCTGGTTGGCTGTGTTTCTCTGTCTACGTTAAACTGCAATGGTCCCTCAGGATAGCTATGAGACAAATGCTCCAACATTTTCGCAACCAATACAGAACTGAAGAGAGACCGATAAAATTAAGTTGGGCTTCCCTATCCTGAGGAAAACAAGTCTTATTCTCTCCCTGATTTAGTTATCTTCTCCCATTGAGTTGCCAGTCATCATGTCCTTTTCAATTATAGCGCTCCGGAGTGTGCTGTTTTTATAACACAGGTTTAACTGTGTAACACAGACGCTTGCTCTTGACACGCATGAAAACCATTCCTTTTCGCCGGCCAAACTTTCTCTGTTTGGTTCAAAGGCGGATGATGTTTAATAGACTCTGCTATGCCCTGACAGCATTTTGTTTTATTCCCTCTTACTCCCTTTATCCTTCTTTCTCACTGGTTCCTTGATTCTTCAAGCTTTAGTTGTGCCTTTTGCGTAAGAAACTATTCTTTGATTTTTCCTGACACTAACCAGTACAAGCTCTTATTACTAAGTAATTATTTGTCTGATTTGAAGGTCAGATGAGGGGAGCAGGGATGAGTCTTTATGATCCAGACAGACAGGGATATGCTGCGTCCCACCCTGACTCTGTCCAAGACGGTATTCCCACCAGGAACAGCTCACGGTCTACCATCTGCTCAATGTCTAGAGCTGTGTGTGTGTGTCCGCATTATGTTCTGTTTGTCAGCTTGCATTGGTCTGTATGTTTTGAGTGTGTTTCTCTCACACGTTGAGCATTGACTTTCTTCCTACCCCCAACTGAATAGAGTTGAGTTGACCACCCTTCCTGACCTAGTCTTTCTCCTCCAGGTGAGAAGGGCACTTTGACCCACGGCTCGGTGGTGAACGGCAGGTTTGAGGGCTTCATCCAGACCCACCAGGGCATGTACTACGTGGAGCCCTCGGAGAGGTACCTCAGAGACAAGGATGTGCCCTACCACTCAGTCATCTACCACGAGGGGGACATCAGTGAGTATACTTGATTCACTGCTCTCCTCTGCCAGTCACCCTGCAGGTCTGCTGAAGTAATGGTGCCAACATCACAGCACTAAAATGTTTTCTACCTATTAAATTAATGACAGCCATATTTTATAGACTTAAAGGACATGTTCTTTAAGGCTTTTGCTATATTGATTCAGACAATATTGCCCATACCGTATGACTCTGGGTGTGCGTATAAGTGTTGATCATTTTTTAGGGTTATAGCTTTAGAAATTAGGGGTTCGTTATCCTATTCAGCAGTGTGAATAAAATTTTGTTCCAAATAACACATATTTTGTGCAGGCAAAGATGGTTATTATTGGAAGCACAGTGGATGGCTTGTTAACACCACAGTATTGTCAGTGTTATTCGCTTTGAAAAGCCATTTTTTTCCGTCATGAGCATGAAATGGATTGAATTGGCTGGAGCAGCTCTAAATAGCTGTACCATGACTGTGCTCTTTTTAATTACAGTTGTGTTCAGCCACTGACAGCAGTGACTAATCCATGCTGGCTCGTCTGTACCAGCTTTTCTCTCTCCACCTCTGCTACACACACATCCCTCCCTATCATAGAGAACAGTAGGCGTCACACTGTGACAGGACAGGGACTTTAGATAGTGACACTGAAAGGCGATTCTCTGCTGTAGTTATTTCTTGAGAGCAACGATATGGACGATGATGGATGGATGAATGTGTGCCTAAATGGACTGAAGGATGGGGGGTGGGACAGGACAGGTTTCTCTAGGCTTAGAGGTAAGGTCTTAAAGGCTGTGGAGTGCATACTGAGCAGAGTGGAGATCTACGGTTCAAATACAATGCAGAGCTGTCAGAGGAGAGGTCTATCCAAGGGGAGTTTACATTGGTCATTTAGCCAGGAATAAGGTCAAGTTAAGGTCATGTCAGATTAACTGTGGAATGAGCCAGAGGAAGGGGAGCTGAGGAAGGTTGCACTGGAACACTGTGGCAAGACACACACGGTTAGGGTTAGGCTGAGCCCTGATGATTGATGTGGAGTCAGGATGAGACGTCAATCCCAGTGCCAGGGAGTGAGTCATCTTCCTTCGCAACCAGCCCACCAATTCTAGGTTGATCTGAGGTGTGGGTGTTGGCTAAGCTCCAGAGACCACACCCCGCTCTCATCCCAGTACAGGCCAGAGAGCAGCCACCTCAGGGAGGAAGCATCGTGGAGGCCCACCCTGTGTTACTTGGTCCTCTTTTCCTCAGATGGGTCTGATTCATAGCCAGCCTGCCTGTTGACACACAGGCACAACCAGCCCAGCATGAGCCTGCAATCAGAGAACCTTTCTCTCACGCTTCGTCTCCACAATGTAGGCCTACTCTCTCTTTTTCCTTTCCCTTTTAATTTTCTATGTATGTATGAGGTGTCAAAGCTCTCACCCTCTATTCCTCCTCCCATCCCTTTTTCTTTCTGTCTGTTTATCTGAAGGTGTGAACAGAGCCTTTCTGTTCCTCTTCCCTTTCTGTCTCTCAGTGTCATCCAATAACAGGCTGTCATCTGAACCCCTCAATAGTACTGCAGGGCTTGGTGACTGCCACAGTACCGGATTTGAGGTAGTTATGCCCTACCTATTATTTGTGCTCTTCACATTTTTCTTCTTCTTTCCTTAGCAGATCATATTGCCTGAGACATTACATGACGTTTCATATTTTTTCTTTCACTACTCTATGAAGCGAATGCCCCAAACAGAGAAGTTCTGTCAAGTCATGCTGCCGTGTGAAGTCCGGTCATAGCGCTGATGGAAGCTCTCCTATAAAGACACTCTTACCTCATTTGTGCTACTAGGCACCACTATGGGTTAACATGCTCCACACTGCCTCCTTGTGGTGCATCATATTTATATTTGCATAGCGTGTCATGTTATCAGCAGTACATTAACACATAGTTGAGTCATTTATTAATCTGACTTTGGCTACATTCCTATAACACAATGAAGTATCAAATCCATATTGATACAAGGGGACTGAGTAAAGACAATCTTCAATTAGACCTGTTTGAGATCTTCATTCCATTTACGTTTTTGTCATTTAGCAGATGCTCTTACCCAGAGCGACTTACAGAAGCAATTAGGGTTAAGTGCCTTGCTGAAGGGCACATTGTCAGATTTTTCACCTTGTTGGGTCGGGGATTTGAACCAGCGACCTTTTGGTAACTGGCCCAAAGCTCTAACCGCTAGGCTACCTGCCGCCGCATTCTGTTCAATGTAACATTCAGGTTTCAGCAGTTGTTTTAGTCAAGCTGCTGTTCCTGGGAATGTGTCTTTATCAACCCATTAATGAGTCTCTCCTCACAGATATCCTGTCTGCATTCGGATGTTTTCAGACATCAAAGACACACTTCAAATGCACTTCAAACAGGTTCATTTTGCGGCAGAGGCTTTTTTCCTTGAAGAAACTGGCACCTAATTTTAGAATTCTCTTTCCTGTTGAAGCCGGGGTTGGTGAGCGAGAGGACAAATGGTGGAGGGATGGAATGAAGAATGAAAAGGCGTGACTGACTCTGACTCCCATTTCTGCCGGCTTTCACAACTTTGTCTTTCTTCGCTTCTTGTTCGCAAAGGCCTTTTGATTGGCATCTGAATGAGGGCATTCACTGCAGGGACAATGACGGCTTTCTGTCTGGAAATAGAGAACACATTGTCAGGGCAGAACGTTTTGTTGTTCGGTCGGTCCAGTACAGAGCCATTCTCCTCAACTGACAAAGGGGGACAGGTTGACCCTGAGCCCACTCTCTCCCCCTCCAACCGGTTGACCTGACTGCCCACTAGTGGCGCTTTGTGGTGACTCATCATATGATATGCAAAGCAGAATGCAAATTAACTGCGGTCAGTCAATAGTGCTGTAAGTACGGCCAGGCTTTAAGGAACACCATCCTGACCCTGCAGCATTTATCTTGACTTTGATTAAAAAAGCGAAATATAAAATAACGTGCCAAAATAATTCCTTTACCACTTTTCTGCCATCGAAGAGTGTGAATTAAAATGTCTGTTTGTCCAAATTTGTCTGAGGAGAGGAGGTTAGGAAGGTTGAGGGAATGTGAAACGCTGGCTGAGTGTAGTGTTTACTTGTATGTCGCAGAGCTGTGTGTATGTGTGTGCTTTTGTTCGGCCTGAGTTTGTGTTCTTTGGGACTGAGTGTGTTTTCCTCAAGTTTTGAGGTGTATTTGTCGGCACTGTGTTCTCATTACGGCGATGCGTGTTCTTTAGGACTGTGTTTGTGTTTCTGGGAGCTGAGTGTGTGTATGTTCCTTGAATTTCCTTGGAGAGTGTGTTTTCCTTTGCGCCGGTGTGTGATAAAAGGAGGTGACAGCGTTGCTGTCGCTGGCAGACAGTGTGACATGCCCGTTGGCTTGTGGCGGTGGCATTTCTGCTCCCGTCATGCAGGCTGGTGACCGACAGGTTAATTTGGGAGGCTTATAACAGCAGCTCTGCTGCACCATGTCCTCCCAGCACTGCCAGACTCAGCCTGAGGGCTTTGAGGACTAACCACTCAAGAGGACTAAGTCTCACTCATAATACGTCTAAATGATGCCTGTAAGGACTTTGAAGAATAGGACTGTGTACTGAGTGTTATTTATGTCTTTTGAGTCCATTTAATATTATTTATTTAAAAAAAAAAAAAAAATCTTGTAATATTATTTGTATTTTTTTCCCTCCACTTTTTTCTCCCCAATTTCATGATATTCAATATGTCGTTATGATCTTATCTCATCGCTGCAACTCCCCAACGGGCTCGGAAAAGGCGAACATCTAGTCATACGTCATCCGAACACCACCCACCACCCACCGCACTGCTTCTTAACACCCGCTCGCTTAACCTGGAAGCCAGCCACACAAATGTGTCGGAGGAAACAACGTTGAACTGAAGTCAGCTTGCAGGCGCCCGGCCCACCACAAGGAGTTGCTAGAGCGCGATGAGCCAAACCCTCCCCTAACACAGACTACACTGGGCCAATTGTGTGCCTTCCTATGGGACTCCCGGTCACGGCTGGCTGTGACACAGCCTGGGATTGAACCCCAGGCTGTAGGGATGCCTCAATACTGCGATGCAGTGGCGTAGACTGCTACACCACTCGGGAAGCCATTTGGAGTCCATTTCTATGCCAGTATGTTGTGGTGGCTCTGGTTATGATGGATGTAAGAGTGCTGATTTGTTGTAGACTAAATGAGATGCATACATGTACTGTAATTACATTATCCTAGTTGTAAGATTGATTGCTTGTGTTTACTGGTGTGTGTTTTTGTTGTGATTAGGGGGGCTTTCGCTATTGACTAGAGCAGTGGCCTCAACTGTGTGTTGTGTACATTAGGGAAAAGATGCAGTGGAGAGAGGAGACCTCTATTGAAGCGTGCAGTCAGCGTTATTGACTCCATCTCACCTCTTGTTACTATCTGGGGATAACTTGGGGAGAGAATAATATCTCTGCTAGGAACTGATCACAGAGCAGTCTGACCTGACCTTGTTTTATTATCAGCACATTGTACAGTAACGGCCTGATTGATTGATGGCATATGCATTCAGCTATTCTGTGTATTCAGGGTTGTTGAATTGCGGTGTATAGGTTAAAACATTCAAAGTGCTGATTGTGGGATTGTGTTGGCCTGTGTTTTGAAGTCCTGTCTCAGGTATCTGAAGCGGAGCCCAGGGGAGGGAGAGATGGCTCTGTTATCCCAGAGTCCTCATTAGTGACAGACACACACACACACCGCATCTTCCTCCTCACCCTGCTTGCTCAGTTATGCTGCCCGCTGAGACAGCAACAGAGCTGTCAGGCCTGGTTGACACTGCACCATTCCCCAGGCCCAGAGAGCCCCGCCTGAGGCCCCTGAGTTCACCTCTCTCTGCCCAAACCCAAAACAGCATATCCATATGTTACTCTGCCTACCTCCTTCTCCTATATAATACGGGTCAGAAGTTTTCCATGGCCACGTAACCTAACCAGGAAAAAGTAACTGCCTGCCTCCCTGTGTGTCCTCCATACCTGTTCCCAACCCTGCGTCTTCGTCCTGGAACAAATGGCTTTGTTCTGTAGGGACTGACATCAGACAGAGATGGCAGAAGTAGTTTGCTGTGAATAGATAAAGCCAACAAGGGAAGAAGTAGAAAGCCCTGTGTTATTCTGTTGACTAAACACACAGCCGTAATTGGAGTTCATTAGCATTCACGCCTGCTGTGAAGGTAAAGAGTGTAGATTACAAAAACCCATTATAAGAGTTTTCAGATTTCCACAGGCAATTATGGCTCTTTGCTAAGAGTTCTGTGTCACTATGGTTTACTCATTTTCATTAGTGTTTCACTGTGCAGTTCTGTGTTCTGCATAGTGATCGCTGAGCTCATTCTACAGGGGAGCTCTGTACTATGGTGAGACTGCTTGTTTATTGGCTCATTTAGTAACAGGATGGTGATGACAGGGAGGGTGCTCTCCAACTTGCTTGCTGGCTGCTCTTCAATTGGTGACATCACACAAGAGTCAATAGATTTGAATTGGATGCGTTAATCAAAATGATGTTCCGTTTAATGAGGAAATTGGATCTGTGCACCTGCTTTAGACAGATGCCTGTGAACAAACTGTGTTCTTGATGATCACCATGTTAGCTGGGTTGTAATGTACCCAGCTCGGTGTCTGTTTTTACTGATTTGGTCCCATTGGGAATGCTCCAGCAGCCAGCCAGTCCACAGAGGGACACAGCACCACATGTTGTTCTGGGCAATGGCATTATTTGGCAGCAGAGGGCAAGGACACGGTCACTGCTTAGATGTAGGTTTAAATCTGAACTCTGTGGCAAAATCTGTGGTATTTCAGACCGTCCTTTGACATGATCTGTGTTAGTAATTGTGAAGGTGTATTGCTGAATACTGGACTTTTCTGGATACTGTAGTTGCAAGTAGTAGTGTTGCTCCTTATTGAGCTGGTGTTTTTCAGAGCCTCTGGGAGAGGAAAGTAGAGGAAAGTCAAGCAGTGAGTGAGTAAGTGACATGTAATTTGGGAGGAAGACTGCTTTGTTATTCTCCAGCCTGGAGAAGGAGACGCCAGCGGTGAACAGAGGCTCATTCTTTCAGTTAGCGTAGACAGTCTGTGTGTTAGGCCTTGTTACACACACACACACACACACACACACACACACACACAGAGAGAGAGAGAGACTGTGTTAGGCCTTGACAGACACACCGAGAGCGAGAGATATTATCTACAGCTTCTTTCTGTCCTAATGAACAGTGACATATAATGCTCTGAAAGATATCTCCACCCTCAGAAGAATGTTGCTGCTTGGAATAGTAATGTTATTATACTGGTACGTTTTAGAGGGCCTTGTATAGAGTACATGAGGTTACGCTGGTACGTTTTAGAGGGCCTTGTATAGAGTAGATGAGGTTACACTGGTATGTGTTAGAGGGCCTTGTATAGAGTAGATGAGACCACACTGTGGCTGCTATTGTGTACAACCCTTTTCATTCCCATTCTAAACAGGTTTAGCCTGAAGCTGAGAACCAATATTACTGGTAATACGGTTGAGTTCATATTGATGGTTTCCTCTTCTCCTCCCAGATTACCCTCATAAGTATGGCTCGGAGGGGGGCTGTGCTGACCACTCAGTGTTTGAAAGGATGAAGAAGTACCAGGCCTCGGCTATGGAGGAGCCTCTCAAGGTGAGCTGATAATACCCCACTGTGAAACCAACCCTATAGCTATACAGCACTCAGCAATACTGTACAACAACGTTCTGGACACAGTACTGGAGGACCATACAAACCACCTCACATCTTCTTGCTCCATGGTAAAATAACAGTTAGCATGATAAGGAAACATGGAAGTGATTAAGTCAAACTTGTTATTGGAGCTGTAACGAGAGCCAGATTCTTCTTATTGTTCCTGGGTTCTTATCCCTTTCAGCTCTGTGGAACATTGGATGAGTGATCAGATCATCTGGCAGGGTGAGGAGTTAGTGTTCTCTCTTCCCAGGGATGAGTCAGACCAGACCAGGGGTGTGTCAGGAAATATTTCCCTATGTTCTGGAAGACCTCCCTTCAGAAGCCAGGGCCCTCTTTCTCCACATTTGAAGACATGGGGTTTTTCCCCGACCAAAATGGCAGAAATCCTTACACATTCCTGTTAGTCACCTTCTCATGTCATTTCTTAGTCTTTTTTTTTTAACCTCCCGCTTCCCACTCTCAATCTATCTCCCCTATCTCTCTTCTTCCAGCTCCCCTCGTTCCACCTCACTCTCCCTCACATCCATCTCTCCCTCCTAGTTGACTAATGGTAGTCGTTCCTCTGGTTGTTGTCTCTGCAGGATCCCAGCAGTGTGGTGGAGGAAGAGGAGAGGTCCCATGGACATGGTCCGGTGATCCTGAGGAAGAAGAGAGCAGCTCAGATAGAGAAGAACACCTGCCAGCTCTTCATCCAGACTGACCACCTCTTCTTCAAGTACTACGGCACCAGAGAGGCTGTCATCGCACAGGTACTGAGGCTGTACACACACTAGGGCTGTCCCAGACGGGAAAAAAATTATTGGTTGATCGAGAGTCATCTGTTCTTTCAACTATTCTATTGGTCTACATTTTAAAAGTGTATTTTTCCATATATAGACACACCCGGAGTGTTTTGAATAAAATTAACTATATGCACTGAGCTTGTCTGATGCTTTAAGCTCACTGTTAGATTAAATAAATAAGAAACACAAATGACTCAAGAAGGGAGCCCGATGGCCGTGCTGTGTTAAAATTAAATGACAGCGGGAGCCTGTGTGACTGGTGAGCGTTGTCTCGCTCTCCTCCCTGCTGCAGCAAACAGGCACCCCAGCACAGCAAGTGTTTATCGCCGCTGTCTGTGCCGAAGCTGCAACATAATTACAGCCATTTCCTGTCTGTCTTGTTTCTGAGGTTCTGTAACCGAAATACCTAATTTGTTTAGGAAAAACATCTCTTTACGTAAAACATGTATGCAGTGCGTGCACTTGACCAACAGGGTCTGACCTATAACCTATCATAATCACATCAATATATTGGTTATAACAAACTCTGAACGCCATAACACGTGACAGCAAAATGGATGAGGAGGACATGTTTACTGGATGTTTACTGGTTGCGTAGGAGGGAAAAGGAAAGTCAGATGTGTGGAAGACATTTGACTTAGCCGTGGAAACTATTGAAGATAAAGATAAAGGAGGATATAGGAGCAAGCTCTGAATGAGTATTGTGTGGCAAACAGGTGCTGTTGGAGTACAATATTATACTTTTCCCCTGCCCGTTTGGAAGTGTAAACAACACTATCTAAAATAGAACAGACTCTGGTATTACTTATAACAAAAAAAATTGCAAAGCCTTTATTATAGCATAGCAAAGATTGAAAAAAAAAACAAATTTGTGTTGCAGTTGCGTGAGGCTTGGTGCTCACGCAATCAGTAGGCTATTAAACAAACACTCAAACTGTCAACAGGAGCAGGACCTGTCTTATTTCTGAAGATGTACATGGAGGATTTATAAAGCCAGGCACGTTTAACAGTTAGGTTATTGGTTATAGACCTAATTAAGTTGATTCCCTGTTTCCTCACTCCGCTACTGCCTCCGTCGCAATGTTCTCAACACCATTATTATGCACATAGCAACATCTTTTTTATTTCACCTTTATTTAACCAGGTAGGCCAGTTGAGAACAAGTTCTCATTTACAACTGCGACCTGGCCAAGATAAAGCAAAGCAGTGCGACACAAACAACAACACAGTTACACATGGAATAAACAAACATACAGTCAATAACACAATAGAAAAAAAGTCTATACAGTGTGTGCAAATAAGGGAGGTAAGGGAATAAATTGGCCATAGTGGCGAAATAATTACAATTTAGCAATTAAACACTGGAGTGATAGATGTGCAGAAGATGAGTGTGCAAGTACATACTGGGGTGCAAAGCAGAAAAATAAATAACAGTATGGGGATGAGGTAGTTTGATGGGCTATATACAGATGGGCTATGTACAGGTGCAGTGATCTGTGAGCTGCTCTGACAGCTGGTGCTTAAAGCTAGTGAGGGAGATATGAGTCTCCAGCTTCAGTGATTTTTGCAGTTCGTTCCAGTCATTGGCAGCAGAGAACTGGAAGGAACGGCGGCCGAAGGAGGAATTGGCTTTAGGGAAAGGCACCAATTCAATGGCTCACTGAAGATTACGTTTCAGAACCGTGGACAGCGCCCGCTATCCATCACGGGAGAAAGCGCATTTATATAATATTATTTCATTTATCAGTGTTGCGCCATTATTCTTACATAGTATAGCTTTTTTACAATTTCAGTAGCATGTCTTAGAGTGGCTTCCGCAATGGATTAGTCCACTGAGACCGGTGCGAATCAGACCGGTGTCTTGTGCACCATTTAATTATTTTTATCAATTTGCAATTGCTCGACTAATGAAATCTCGGTCGACTAACAGCCTATCGACCAAACAATCGACTAAATGGGGTCAGCCCTAATACACACACACTCTGAGTCATTCAGCGTGGGAAAACCAGGGCCTGCCCTTCAATTCCGCCAGGAGAAATGGATTACAAACAGAATAGTGTTTGTCTGTAGGTCTGATCAGTTGTTGTTGTTGTTGTTGTTGGCTTCCTTCCTTCAGCCAGCCCGCCCAGCATCGCAGACTTGTTCCTCCTGACTGAGTTCTATAGCCTAACGAATCAGATGCAGAGGAAATGCTGCCTTTCACAGGGGTCCAGTTAAAGGAGAGACTAGCTGATTAAAATGTCATTTCTGTGGACACTCACTCTCTCCATAGGTGAGATAAAGAAAAAAGGTTCAGTGTGATGAAGTAAATGTGTTAGGATTGGGGTTTAGCTCTGAGACTAGAGGCTTGTTTATAGGATGGGCTGGACAGTGTGGTGCAAATCTTCAACAGATTGATTTCAATAGGCTGAACGCAATGATTCTGTAGTTAGAGATATTATTCATGTGTTCATTGGTGGGGTAACGGACATGTCATGTCTTTAATGCCGTGCTATGATTTATCTGATGTTCTCTCTGCGGTGCAGAGAGAACATCAACACTTCTCATAATCTAATGGTGACTGTTCTATTCTCTAGATCTCCAGCCATGTAAAGGCCATTGACTCAATCTACCAGGGTACTGACTTCCTGGGCATCCGCAACATCAGCTTCATGGTCAAAAGGATCAGGGTGAGTTTGTGTTCAGGGTTGGGGGGGTGTGTGGGTGGTGAGCACCACTATTTGTCTCACTCATCAGTATTCCACCACACTCCAAGACCTAATAAATCCTTAAAATCCTCAGGTGAACACCAGCTGCCATTTAAAGTAGGGAGCTCTGGGCCCCATTCCAAAATCAATTCAAAACAACTCTCACAAAAGGTTTCTCTGGGGCCAATGAGCTGGCAACTTTTTAAGTAGAATGATTTCTCTATCTGTCTAAAGCCTTTTCCCACTCTCTCTTCAAACACACATTAGCATAGTTACCTTTAGCAATGATTATAGGGATGTACAGTGGGGCAAAAAAGTATTTAGTCAGCCACCAATTGTGCAAGTTCTCCCACTTAAAAAGATGAGAGAGGCCTGTAATTTTCATCATAGGTACACTACAACTATGACAGACAAAATGAGGGAAAACATTTCAGAAAATCACATTGTAGGATTTTTAATGAATTTATTTGCAAATTATGGTGGAAAATAAGTATTTGGTCAATAACAAAAGTTTATCTCAATACTTTGTTATATACCCTTTGTTGGCAATGACAGAGGTCAAACGTTTTCTGTAAGTCTTCACAAGGTTTTCACACTGTTGTGGTATTTTGGCCCATTCCTCCATGCAGATCTCCTCTGGAGCAGTGATGTTTTGGGGCTGTTGCTGGGCAACACGGACTTTCAACTCCCTCCAAAGATTTTCTATGGGGTTGAGATCTGGAGACTGGCTAGGCCACTCCAGGACCTTGAAATGCTTCTTACGAAGCCACTCCTTCGTTGCCCGGGCGGTTTGTTTGGGATCATTGTCATGCTGAATGACCCAGCCACGTTTCATCTTCAATGCCCTTGCTGATGGAAGGAGGTTTTCACTCAAAATCCCACGATACATGGCCCCATTCATTCTTTCCTTTACACGGATCAGTCGTCCTGGTCCCTTTGCAGAAAAACAGCCCCAAAGCATGATGTTTCCACCCCCATGCTTCACAGTAGGTATGATGTTCTTTGGATGCAACTCAGCATTCTTTGTCCTCCAAACACGACGAGTTGAGTTTTTACCAAAAAGTTCTATTTTGGTTTCATCTGACCATATGACATTCTCCCAATCTTCTTCTGGATCATCCAAATGCTCTCTAGCAAACTTCAGGCGGGCCTGGACGTGTACTGGCTTAAGCAGGGGGACACGTCTGGCACTGCAGGATTTGAATCCCTGGCGGCGTAGTGTGTTACTGATGGTAGGCTTTGTTACTTTGGTCCCAGCTCTCTGCAGGTCATTCACTAGGTCCCCCCGTGTGGTTCTGGGATTTTTGCTCACCATTCTTGTGATCATTTTGACCCCACGGGGTGATATCTTGGAGCGTGGAGCCCCTCGATCTGGGCGTGGAACCCCAGATCGAGAGAGATTATCAGTGGTCTTGTATGTCTTCCCTTTCCTAATAATTGCTCCCACAGTTGATTTCTTCAAACCAAGCTCCTTACCTATTGCAGATTCAGTCTTCCCAGCCTGGTGCAGGTCTACAATTTTGTTTCTGGTGTCCTTTGACAGCTCTTTGGTCTTGGCCATAGTGGAGTTTGGAGTGTGACTGTTTGAGGTTGTGGACAGGTGTCTTTTATACTGATAACAAGTTCAAACAGGTGCCATTAATACAGGTAATGAGTGGAGGACAGAGGAGCCTCTTAAAGAAGAAGTTACAGGTCTGTGAGAGCCAGAAATCTTGCTTGTTTGTAGGTGACCAAATACTTATTTTCCACCATAATTTGCAAATAAATTCATTATAAATCCTACAATGTGATTTTCTGGATTTTTTTTTCTCATTTTGTCTGTCATAATTGAAGTGTACCTATGATGAAAATTACAGGCCTCTCTCATTTTTTTTAAGTGGGCGAACTTGCACAATTGGTGGCTGACTAAATACTTTTTTGCCGCACTGTAGACACAGTGGCCTTTGTTTTGAAGTCTCTTCTCCAATACCCCAGAGACCTGTTACTGTAGGCCCTCCTAAAAAAGCTTCCGTCTGTTCCCCTGTCTTGTATGTGTGTCAAGGTTTCTGTTAGCCGGTAATAGCCTGCTTTTGGCCTAATTTTTATTTATTTTTTAAAATTGAAAGCCGATAAATAAAATTGCCGCAGGTCAATCCCATTTGTGAAATAATGCTTTTTAGCATTTATGTTAATACCAGTAGATGTAAATACATTTATCGGTCAATAGGTTAATTTGCTTAATTTAGTGGAATTAAATTGGCACTTGTGTACAGTATGTTAGTTTTTTTATGGATACCTTATTTATCACAAGCCTACAGCATACAGACACAAAGCCTTTGAGTGGAAAATCTGTCAGAGCGCGAGAGCTGCTGCTACAGCGTCTCTAACAGTAAATACATAGACAGCACAAGTCAGGCTTCATCAGCGCGTCACACACCACTTTGCAATGAGCTGGAGGCCGTATGCACTTCGAAAACATATACTTAATGGTTTGAAACCTGAACGTTTTACTACATATGAGGCATGTCTTACCTTACTTCAAAGTAGACGAGCCAAAATCAGACCATATCCGTGGAGGCAATTATTTTATATCAACTTTCTTTAATTGTCCAGTATTCCAAGGCACAATCCTAGTCATATTAGCAACCCATGCTAGTTGTTGCATATTACATCTCCCCTATTTCTAACGGATATTTTCATCTCGGTCACATGAAACTGGTGAGTTTTTCCTGCTAATTGCATTATGGAAGAAACATTCACACGCAGCCTACTGCCTTGTGCGCATTGCTGCGTTTTATAATGTAAATAAATACGTTCCTCAACATTTTAAGCTAAACGTTCTGATCTATTGCATCAGACTCATTGCTTTTTCTTTTTATTCTCTGTCCCAGAGTCTGTTTGGAACAGGCTATTTCTTTCTCCACAAGCCGGCCATCAGAATGGGTAACCGTTTCTACTATGAGGGATAGTAGGTTGACAAAAGCTAGGGATTCTGCTGTTCGTCACTGGTCTTGTTGGCTGAGGATCAGTACATGTTATTCTAACATCAGAATTCAGTAAGAAGGAACGCGCATTGTTGCATTCTTGACTTGCATGTTCTGTTAATATGAATTACCATGATCTAAATGTAATTTCTGTCATTCTGAGCACCATGGGTGGATGCCTTAAACAGGTTATGCACCCAATGTAAATGGGTCCGGTAGATTTCTCAAATGTCCGATAAATTAAAATGCTGCTGGTCAAATGTCCGGTGCAATATTTTCCAAATAGAAACGCTGGTGTGTGTGTGTGTGTGTGTGTACATAAGCGTGTATGTGTGATTACCTACTCATGACCTATTCAATGAGCCCATTCCTCTCCATCTCTTCAGATAAACACGACCAGTGATGAGCGGGACATCACCAATCCGTTCCGCTTCGCTAACATCGGGGTGGAGAAATTCCTGGAGCTCAACTCAGAACAGAACCATGATGACTATTGCCTGGCCTACGTCTTCAGTGACAGGGACTTTGACGACGGGGTGCTGGGCCTGGCCTGGGTCGGAGCTCCTGCAGGTGCGCGCGTGCACACACACCAATTGAACTTGTGTACTGCACTCATTTGCATAAAGACTCTCGGGGTAGGAATTCAGTTGAGAATTAAAACAAGAAAACTGAGAATAGTGGACATTTATGCCTACTTAAAGAGTAGGAAGGTATAGCATCCAAGAAGTCATCCAAGTGACCAGTGGTCTGTGAGAGACTCCCTGGCTCCAGTATCTCTAATGGGATCGCTCCATTGTAAAGAGGAGAGGAAGCAAAAGCTGTGCTGCAGGTTCCCTGCTCTGCCCTCTGAGTACCTGCAATCTGCTGATTTTTATCAGAACACTCAATGAACCTCAGTATGTCCATTAACCCCAGCACACGCCCTCTGATAAGCTGCTCCATTTGTCAGTGCAATATCCCTACTTTCTCTCTTTCTCCCCCCCACCTCTTTCTCGTTCCACCAGCATGTCTGTAATTTAATTTTCAAGGCCGAGGAGGGCTGGATTTGCTAAGGCATCGTCTCCACGCTGTTTCCACTTGAAATGCATTTTTAAGTTGTTGAATTGTTGCCTACTCAGCATGTTTTGTGATTTCCGCTTTCTCCCTCCCTGGGTGTTTGTCAAAACTGCAGCGTTTTCCAAACAAGGTTCACTCAAGGACAAAGGAGCTGCATACAGAGTCCTTCTCCTGAAGGAAGTTCTTAGACGTTTGTAGAATGTGAAACAGTCCATGGAGATGATCACACACCTCTTTCTATAGCCTGCAGCTGGGTCTCCCTCTGGTCTCCACCAACCCCATAGTGTCAGTCAGTCAGTAGTGTGGACTGTGAGAAGGGAGAACTCAATGAGACAGCCACAGCACACAGACAGAAATGGCCCTGTCTCTCTCTCTCACACACACACACACACACACACACACACACACACACACACACACACACACAAGTAGGCCAAATAAGTACCTGCTCAACACCTCTGAATGAATTATTCACACTAGAATAATATGAAGTTGAGTGTGACTGGAGCGCTGCACTGTCCAGTGACCGGTGTGACCCAGAGCTCTCCAGTGACCGGGGTGACCCAGAGCTCTCCAGTGACCGGGGTGACCCAGAGCTCTCCAGTGACCGGCTGTGCCTGGTTCATTATATCCTCACAGTAATAATCAAGAGGTAGAGAGAGTGGACAGTACTGTAGTTGAACCCCACGTTCACATGTTACTGCTATAAGTTTCTTTCAATGAGCAGCAGCCCCAGAGGTCAGAGTTCAGGCTGTGTTTTCCTTAGTGACGTTTAAATGAAGGGTCAGTGTCAGTTGGCCCAGGTATCGTCCACATATCTTGATTAACCTCTAACTCACAGAACCCAAGATGAAAAACAACAACAAACACTAGGAATCAATACAGGCAAATAAGCAATGTTCTAAGCAGGCTGAATCAATCTGGGTCTGTAGAGCTGTAGAGGGAAGCTGTGGGCTTGTAGAGAAAAGATCTGCCTTGAACGCTCCAGTGGTGTGGACTGACAACAAACGGCTACTAGAGACACCAGTCAGGGCTGGGTAATGGTTTTCTTAATGGATTTGATCCATTACCACACTCATAAGTGGCTTCAATGGAGGCATTCCTCATACACGCACCACACACACACACACACACACACACAAATATGTGCCTATACTGTAAAGTGCTTTGGTTTCATGTCTCTGTGTGTCTAAAAGGCGCGGCCTCCTTATGACTAAGCACACAGGCTATTCTCAGATAAAGATGTCGCCACTGCCTGGTATTCCAGCAGAGCGCCAGTCCTCCTAGCCTGGCTGATTAGAAAATAGAAATCCTCTAGTCCACAGTTGTAGGAGAGATTGGACCTTACTGCAACTGGGATTTCCACCACTCACTCACTCACTCACTCACTCACTCATTCACTCACTGTGATCTCAGACAGGGCAGTGTTGAGTGTATAGTGCATGGGGAGCCTCGAGGCAGACCGGTAATGTTCCAGCTGAATCTGATAATATGGTAGGGTGGGACAGAACCTGTTCTGACTCAGCTCTGTCTGCCACTGCTCACTCCCACTATCTGAGCTGACTTTGAACAATTTCAACTATTCAATCAAAACCAGGTTTCCCAAATTGATTGAGAAAAATCTAGGTGTGTCAGTATGCTCCACACTTGCACTTTACAACTAGCT
Organism: Salvelinus fontinalis; assembly: GCF_029448725.1. Taxonomy (NCBI): domain Eukaryota; kingdom Metazoa; phylum Chordata; class Actinopteri; order Salmoniformes; family Salmonidae; genus Salvelinus; species Salvelinus fontinalis. The sequence goes on along the minus strand of NC_074668.1, from coordinate 66,829,033 downwards.
GGCCATGTCTGTCGACGTGTGTGTTCCAGACAGTGCGTTTCTCTCTTTGAGAATGGGTAAGTGAGCAAGTTTTTAAATTGTCATTCTCAGTGACTGTGAAGCAGCGCCCTTCAGGTCCCCTGCTGTGCCCGAGCTGCCACTCTCCCCCTGCGGGCATATTCAGCACCACCTGGCTGCTCTGGTCTCATCTTCCTGCTGCTGTCTGTGTCTCTGTGTCTCACCTACACGGGTGACCACTGGGCCCAAATGCTCTCTGCTCCCCTACAATAAGCAAAGATCTCTGCTTATTCACTCCAGGCAGTGTATCAGGTTTAATTTACTCCAATAAGAGTGTTACATCATTTCACTGTCACTTGTGTCAGAGTTGGAAACAGTACATCCTCAATGCCATGGAAATCCTCACCATAGTCCTGTTAGTTTGTTGGGTGGGATACAGTGTGAAAGACAGAATCCTCCATGGTGTGTACTGTATGTAATCTTGATGAGTGGTTTTACTGTGTTCTTAGGGAGCTCCGGAGGCATCTGTGAGAAGAGTAAGTTGTACTCTGATGGGAAGAAGAAGTCTCTGAACACCGGCATCATCACGGTGCAGAACTACGCCTCCCACGTCCCCCCCAAGGTCTCCCACATCACCTTCGCACACGAGGTTGGACACAACTTTGGCTCTCCGGTGAGTATTCTGTCCTGGGCCTTGTCTGGTTCTAGTCTGGTCTTTTATCTCAGTGCACAGCTCTAACCAGATCATACTGCACATGCTAATCAGTTGTATATACTTGAATACCACTTTGTTGAGATACTCACCATAGGATCTCTCTTGGTTTAAAGTCCCAGTAGTGGAGGAGTCTATGTTAATGCCCTCCTGAGGGAGGAGAGGGATGCTCATTGACTCCCTATGAACCTCTTCCCTATGGTTTGACAGCATGACTCTGGGACAGAGTGCACCCCAGGAGAGTCCAAGGCCCAGGAGAAGAAGGAGCAGGGGAACTACATCATGTACGCCCGGGCCACGTCAGGGGACAAGCTCAACAACAACAAGTTCTCCATCTGCAGCGTGAGGAACATCAGCCAGGTCCTGGAGAAGAAGAGGGGCAACTGCTTTGTGGGTAAGTGCCGTCTTTCTGAGGTTGTGTGTGTGTGTGTCCGCACATGCACCTGCGGGCATCCATCTTTGCATATGCAAAGGAAGTGTGGTTGCGCTTGTCATTGGAATGGACATCCAAGGTTATGTGTCCTCTACTGCATCTCATCACTCCTTCCTGTGTGCGTGTGTGCAGAGTCTGGCCAGCCCATCTGTGGTAATGGTCTGGTGGAGACAGGGGAGCAGTGTGACTGTGGTTACAGTGACCAGTGTAAAGACGAGTGCTGCTACAACGCCAACGAGGCAGACGGCAACAAGTGCAAACTTAAGCCTGGCAAAATCTGCAGGTAGGTGGCCAATAATGTACTACAAAATGTTGTTGATTTTACGGTTAGTACTGTTGAAGTATTTATTGAATATAGTATTCAACTTGTTTCCATTTCTGACTTAGTAAAAAGGAAGTTGAAGCTGACTTGGTGTGTGTTCTGTGTTGTCAGTCCCAGCCAGGGTCCGTGCTGTACACCTACGTGCAACTTCAAGGGCTCCAATGATAAGTGTAGGGAGGAGTCAGAGTGTGCTGAACAGGGCATGTGTAACGGAGGCACTGCCCAGTGCCCCACCTCTGAACCCAAGGCCAACTTCACCGCCTGCCATGGAGAGACACAAGTCTGCCTCAACGGGGTATGGTCTAGCTCTCTGACCAAACGTGTGTTGAAGTGCTTTAAATCATGACAATGGAGCATAGCTGACACTCACCCTGTTTTTCCCTTTCCCTCTCCACGTCTCTGTCGACCAGGGCTGCTCTGGCTCCATCTGTGAGAAGTATAGTCTGGAGGTGTGTACCTGTGCCAGTATTGAGGGAACAGACGAGACTGAGCTGTGCCACGTCTGCTGTCAGGAGAGAAGTAAGTGTCTGTTATTTACCTGTTACCACTATCATCGGCCCATTATTGACCATCCATCCCAACATGACATGCATCTTAAACCACCAAGACCCTGCAAAGACTGGGACTGTCCTGTTAGCAGTGACCTCACAGTGGTGTTCCCCGTCTCCTCCCCCACCCTGCAGTGAAACCCGACACCTGCAGCAGCACGGGCTCCGAGAAGTGGGCCAGCTTCTTCAGCAAGAAGATCACCACGCTGCAGCCAGGCTCCCCCTGCAACGACTTCAAGGGTTACTGCGATGTGTTCATGAGGTGCCGGCTGGTGGACGCAGACGGCCCCCTGGCCAGGCTAAAGAAAGCCATCTTCAACGCAGAGCTCTACGAGAACATTGCAGAGTGGATAGTGGTTAGTGTCCCAGGCCCAGCCAATGTCCTAGTTGTACTGTAGTTACCTGTGTTGTTCAGAATATTAGTTCACCCTACTGCTGAAACTGTCACTCCCGTTGGCATTAAAACATTTTCAGGAGCTAAATACATCTCAATTTATAAAATGTTCTTACCAGTATCAATATGAAAGTTGTCAGACACTGAAAAAATATGACTTTGCATAATCTGTGTTCCAGGCTCACTGGTGGGCAGTGTTGCTGATGGGCATTGCTCTCATCATGCTGATGGCTGGTTTCATCAAGATCTGCAGTGTCCACACACCCAGCAGCAACCCCAAACTGCCCCCACCCAAGCCACTGCCAGGTACGTTACTCCTCAACACTGGGGGGGGGGGACATATCTCCCCAGCTAGACTGAAGATGTGGGGGAAACAAAATATTCATAGTGTAGCATAGTATAGTGTAGCATAGTATAGCGTAGCATATGTGTTTGGAAGAAGTGTAACTCTGGTTCATTTTATGCAAGCAGGTATGTGTGTGAGTGTTATGATGTTGAGAGCAGTGTGTTCGTGTCTCCCATGCAGGCACGTTGAAGAGGAGGAGACGGCAGCAATCGAATGGCCAGCAGCCCCAGCAGCAGCGCAACCAACGCCAGCCCAGAGAGAACTATCAGTTGGGTCAGATGAGACGTTAAGACACTGGGCCCCTCTTTGCCTTGGTTCTTCCTAGTGCCTACAGTGGGAACACTTCACTCCAAAGAGTTACCTGTACCATTCATTGCAACCACCCATCTGCAAAACTAACTGGCAACAGAACTGATTTCAATAGACAAGACGTACAGTTCCAGGACCTAACGGACTCACTCAACACCACTGCTCTGGGAGCCAGCCGAGCTGTCCTTCACACAGCTGTAAGCAGAAAATATTTTAGGAAAGCTCTTGGCAATGACGGGAAGAGAAAATGACTGATTTCTGTTGTTTTTTTTTGTTTGTTTTTTACTGGAGTGCAGGGGAGAGCAGCAGCATTGTGGTAATGCAGCTTCTCCTCTCCTCCTTTTTAGCGTCTTTCTTTCATCTGTTTTTCCTTTCTGAAGTGCTGCCCTCCTGAGCAGAAAAACAGGACTGCAGGTCACATGGGTTTTTGCTGCTATGCAATGCCAGGATGTGAGACATTGCAGCAGAAGAGACTAATTTGCCAATGTAATTATTATTTTGTAATCAAAACATGATAAGAAAAAATGCGCAGGCTTTTATTTCCAAAGCATACATGTTCTTTCTGCGTGCAATTGTACAGGTATTGAGATATCGATTTTTTTCTTAGTATCATATGAAATCGATTGTTTTCCTGCTGTCTGATAAAGATTATTTACTGTTTTAATTCACTCTCTCAGGATTAATAAAACAAAAAACAGCCCTATCTGTCACATTTAGAAGCTGCTGTGGGGTGGATCAGAACAGACCTCGGTTATCAGAACATGGAGGGAATGTAAACATAAAGCTGAATGTGATTAAAGCAGGGTATAGAGAGGCAACAGAGTTGTAGAGACTGTTGTGATATTTGGATGTGATATCGGATGATATTATTGGGCTGGTGGAAGGTGTCATTTTCAGACAGGTTTGCTTCTAGAGGTGCAGTTTGGGGATGCAACTGTAGCTTTTAAATTTTTTACTTAATTATGACATATTGTTCGCTTCAGCTATTTTTTTCTGACTCAATGCATTGATGTGAATCACTGAACCACTAAATACAGCAGATGTACCTTGTCTATTGATCATTCCATGTGAGGGATGGATGGAGAAAGGAGAGAATCTTCAATGCTTTAGCATACAAGGCTGTCCAAGGGCTGGCTGGTGCTACACCTCATGACTATGCCACTGAACGTGGTCACATCATATTCTTCAAGTCACAGGGCCTTGGCCAGAGCCTGCGAACACAGGCCAGGGTCCATAGGGGAAATATTACAGAGGGCATCACAGACAATCACTGTACTGGTCTGGACATGCTCTCACCTAGCTCGGCTGCCCTCACCAATGTTGTTACCTTAATAAAACGCACAGTCTTTAAGAGCTGACCTGGGAACAACTGAATGCCCTGTTACATACCAGTTTGAAGGCAGCTTGAGGAATCTTCTACACTTATGGCATGCATTAGGAATGTGATGAATGGTTTGCCAGATGAAGATCTTGGATGGCTTTAATGTGATTGTTTTTTTATTTTATTTTAGCAATTCAGATATTTGTATATGGCGGAATTGAATCGATAAAGTCCTACAATGGCTTAATGTCTGAGTGTCCAGCTATGCCAAGCTGTTACATATGAACTGAGATTGATAAGGCTACCAATTACCTCTAACTTTTCTCCCTTTGGCTATCATTTCCATGTCGTGTCTCTCCTATGATGCGTATCTGTGTTGCATGTCCTGTCTCTCTCCCTAACCCCACATCTCTATTGGAATTACATAGCTTTGCTCTGGGGATGATCTCCACCAAAAGAGACCTATATGTCATAGTCTGTGGTTTGTGTAAAGACATAAACAATGTGTCTAAATGGAGTTGAGTCTGATTCTCCTGAGCCCATTCAACTCCACAGTCTGTCTGGAGGTCAGTGGGGTTTGTAATGTATTGCTGGCTCAGAGCCATGGAGACCAGGACAAAGGCAGGATATCCAAAGAGACTCTGTTTTTCAGCTTGGAGTGCTGAAGTCTCAGGAGGCTTGAGGAAACAGATTGCAAAAAATGACACTGCTTGACTTCAGGTGTCTTTTAGAAGGTCAACTTGACTGACTGTAGGGAGAGGATGTGGGATAAATGTACTGTCCTGTTTGTTGTCCTGTCTTTGTGTGGCAGGTGTTGAAAGTCTTTTGAAGCCTGTTACCAAGGTCTCTCAAATGAGTTTATCAGAATTAACATAGACTAGTACTCAAGGTCAGGAGGTAACTCTAAGTCCTTTTATTTTTGATGGCTTTGTTTATCCCATTTAAATGATGTGACTATATTGATATTTTATGACATTCTGGCCCATTATGCCTTATCAGGTAGGTAGACCCTAGGCAGTGTGTCCTGGAGCTTAAAGACAAGCAGGCCTCTTCACATATTTATGCCTTCATTGTTTCCTCCCAAAACTGGTCAATATTGAATGAGGAAAAATGGCTTGTCTATGTAGCCACATACAATGTCTACAAGAGAGCCTCTGAAATGGAAACAAAACTGATCCTCCCTTGATTCTAACATGTCTTTCTCTGTTCTTTCTGTTTGGTGCTGGTGGGTATGGGTTTGTGCTGGATAATAAAATATTGTTTCTCATTACCTTTGGCATTTAGTAAGGCTCATCGGAGTGTGGTCATCTTACATTCTTCTCATTGTGTTTTTATTCCTGTGGTAAGGTAATAGGTGGGTGTATACGGGGCGGTGCCTGGGATTTACATTTCTGTCTTTAATTTGTCTTGCTAAAAGTTTTGAGAAGAGCGTGGTCTGAAATGTAAACTGAGAGAATCCAGAATGGGAAAAGTCTAATACTGCTGTCTGATTTTAGAGTGTGCTGTGTTTTATACAGTATCTTCAATTTTCTTTACGATTTTTCTTTCTTGTTTCTGTTTCCCGTTCTACTCAAATTTAAACATTTTACTAAAATTGCTGAAAGTATTGTGCAAATGTTTTTGTTTTTTTTAACTACTTGAAATGCTTTAATAAAAATAGACTTGATCAAAAAATGTTCAGAGAATGGAAAAGAATGGCTGAGAAGTCATTCCATGGTTGGTTTGTTCATTGTTTTGCTCATCCACTGAAAGTGACAGAAGGCCCACTTCAAGATATCACACAGCTTGACTGGGCTATCTTCCAAGGAAATCAAGCTCATAAACTCAGAATAAAAAGAAAAGTTTTACATCTCGCTAAATCTGAGGTTGGTTTTAACCTCCCAGACTTGGAATTGTATCAACTCGCCACCCAAGGCTTTTACTTGAGACATTGTTAAATGCACTAAAAAGGAACTGTGGGTAATTATTGAAGATGTGCATGCTCACCCCCAGAATCTTTTCACATGTCTATTTTTCAAAGGATAAAGCTAAGAACATGAACAACTTCATAGTTAAGAACACTATAACGATATGGAAGAAAATGAAACGGATTCTACAAGAAACAATCTCACTAGCAAAAAAACATCCCTTGAATAGCTTTTCAGTATGTACTGATAATAACATGGAAAACTAAAAGGTATAGAAATTGTAAATTATTTGATAATAGGACATGTATTTCTGACAGAATTAAAAATAAATTTTGCACTGACCGATGTAGAAATGGTCAAATGCATGCAATTTGTAAACTAATGTATTAAAAAGAGACCAAATTCTACAGCAGAAGGAGAGTCATATGTCTTAAGTGTAAAACTAACAATGGTTCAATAATCCATACCTTTTGGGAATGCAATACAGTCCAAAAGTAATGGGTGGAGTTAGAAAGTTGGCTGTCAGAAGTCTTAATGTAGATGTACTTTTTGGTTCATATTTCAAGTCCTGTCATATGAGGGTGTAGTGAGATACCCAATGGGGTGGATGATAGTCTTCTCGTCAATTATTTTTGAAATATACCAATTTTCCATCTTTAAGACAATAGAAAAATCATATGGTTCATTATCTAAATATATTAAAGAGCTGGTTCAGGCTGGGCAGGTGTGATGTCATTGATGTTCGTGTGTATAAATGTTGTCTTTTGTATGTTAATGTTTTGTATTGTTAAAAAAAAAAGGAAATCATGCTAATTTTCTTATATTGGCAGTGGTTTCTGTGGATGATTTAGTCTCTAGTTTGGATTGTTTAAAGTGATGGGGACATTTCTCAGCAGCATCCAATATAGGGGATAATATAATACTAACTCCCAAGGTTTTTTCCTTACAACTAATGACATATTTCTCATTATGTTGGAACACTGTTTTCTATATCACACAGCCCCAAGGTAGCCACAGCTCTAGTAAAATCGTAGACCCAGCTACCTTTGTACTTCCTCAGCACTGAGAGCAGAGGTAATTGCCTAAAGCCTCCCTGACACTGCTCTCTGCATTCCAATCTTCACAATGACTTCTCTCCATTTCTGCCACACCAGTTGTGTGCTGAAACTCCCCATCTTTGCACCATGTTTATCTTGCCCAACAGTCACTTGAACATGTTAAATAGGGCTCTTCCTTCAGCATTAAATTGATTCCATTCATTGATTTATTTGATGATTTATCATGTCTCCTCTTACACTGAAAAGTTTGTGCAAATATATAGCTTTAGTGAGATGAACATGTATCATATCCCATGGGACTGTAGCAGAATTGGTAATCAAAATCAAGTACCCAGAAAGTGTGTCAAGTGTTTGTATATGCAGTTTGGGTTGATAATACAGTATTATAAAAGGCTGTAAAATAAGCAAGTGGATGTAATCAGGGTATCAGTATGCAAAGCTATGAGGGGCTATCGGCTATGTGAAATATAACCATGGTCCCTGTCTAATCGGTGTCCTGTTCTGCAGATTGGTCTTATGCCTGAACACTGCAGCCCATAAGGGGGGCAGGCTGTCTGATTGGGGCCTGCTGCAGATACACAGTTGCTTCATAGCACCGAGCTATCTCTGGGCCAAAGCTCTCTGGGGAAACCAGGGGGACAGTTTGTCCAGGATAGGATTTCATTTCCCTCAGACACAACTGGGACAGGGGGAGCAGTCCTGCTGTGTGCTGGGCCTTCTGATCCAGTCTGGTGTCAGACAAATAGCAGGAGTCTCATTAGAAAGGGAGAGGGAGGCCTGTGAATGAATCCTAGGGACAGAGGATGATGCTCAAACACTGTCGGCTCGACTGTAGTCTTTGCACCCAGTCTGCTTACCAAGGCTATGGCTGTTGTGTGGGGCTCAGTGTGTGAAAATACTGTGTGGCCAACAAAGTCTTGGGATGCTGCAAATGATTAATTTATCTCTGATGCAGTGTGCCCATCAATTTACATGCCTATTGGGAGTGAGTAAAAACTGAGATGGAAAAGGCTCCATCCAGATGTTAGGCATAACAGGACAAAGGAAAAGTGGCCCCGGGGCAGAATATTTTTCCAACAGGCATTAGTATAGTTGGTGATAAAAAAATAAAATGTATGAATATGACTTTGTGTACACAGGTTGTGAATCCTAATTTGTACAAAATATTATATTTAGAATTACTTCTTTGCAACCATTTGAAAATATCTGTATAACATTTGAATCTTAGTAAAAATTAATGATTGTCAAGATTTTTTTAAATAAATATTTTTATATAAATTAGGTTGGAAAAAAGATACTGTTGTTGGAGAAAATTGAAATATTACAAACCAATGTTTTATTTAGTCAGTGTCTCAACTTACTTTTGAGAGTAAGAATAGTAGAATACACCAGGTGGTTGTGCATCAGCAGTTTTTAACTTATGTCAGTCACTTGATTGGCTGACAATTACCCATGTCAATTCTTAGCTGGCTAGACTAACTACCAATCTATATAAACTTGTAGTAATCGAATACCGACTGGGCATTCAGGGGACCCCCATTGATTTTGATAGTCATTCTCACTCAAATTATCATGGCATAAATCATGGCAAAATGTGTAGAATTGTAGGAAATTATTTTTTTAAATAGCAAAAATGTATCTCTGCCCTATAGCAAAATGTGTAGAATTTCAGGAAATTAGGTGTGAAACTGCAAAAATATACATATCTGCCCCGTGGCAAAATTTGTAGAATTGCATTACATTTGTTATAAAATGGCAACATTTTCTTTCTGGCCCATGGCACAATGTGTAGAACTGCAGGAAATTAACTGTAAAACATAACATTTCCTCTCAGCTGTCAGCTGTCACTAAAATGTTTTGCGGCGAGGAGGGGAGACCCCAACCAAATCTTGTTTAGAGCCCCCAAAAAACTAGAGCCGGCCCTGCTGATCGAAGTATCCGACTCATGACAAATGCGTTTTTCTTCTGCGCAGTTTTTGAGCATTTTCTTCACAGCGTACGAAGACATTCTCTTGCGATGACCGAATGTATATTCCATCACTTGTCTGGGCACAAAAAGCCGTCCTAAAAACAGAGTTGTACATGATCAGGTGTGTTTCCGTCAGGGTAATTTCTGATGATGAAGCCTGTTGTAATGTTCTGTAATAAAATTATTGGTTATACTTACCATAACAATAAAATTACCGTCCGTCGCCACGAAACTATATTTGACCAATGAGATGAAATGTACGGTGGCTCATGCACACAAGCAGTGGGCTTGTGGCGCAATGGATAACGCGTCTGACTACGGATCAGAAGATTCTAGGTTCGACTCCTGGCAAGCTCGTGCATTTTGTCTATGTCTGAATGAAATTTGGAAATTAGCGATATCTTGTGAATTTGTGCAGAATGTCTTTGCCGATATGCACCATAAATGTATAGCTCATATATACACCAGTAACGGTGATGCGGAATCAATGGGCGGATTTCGATTATGCTGAGTCGCGGGGTTACCGGTCTGTGACACGTGACGTGAACGGGCAAAAGCTGCGAGGGAGGAACGGCTATCTCAAATCGAACAGTAGTCGAGTCTACGCTGCTCGATCATGTTGTCAACAAGGCAGCATGGTGCGTCGTCCAGAAACATTCAACATAACTTTTCCATAAAATATATGTTCGAATTTTCTAAGGAGTTTTAATTGGGAAGGCAGATTCATAAAATAAAAAACAATCACTTTTGCAGGTGAAAACACTGAATCCTACTCATTCCTCGATGTACTTAATTACATCACTTTTGTTTTGAGCCTACTTCGGCGTTGGTTTTGAACGGGGGTCACGCCAGGGAGGCAGTCCGATTCCAAATTTCACCCGGTGCAAAACACCCATAACCGGGCGCCTGGCCCAGATTAATCGAATCCCTTCAATGCCCGCAAATTTTATGCGACCAATGACCATAATAACCAATCATATTGCCGTCTGCTACCAAGTATCCAGAATTTACCAATCAGAGGGTAGTTATGATGACTTGTCATTCAGTAGCGGGTTTGTGGGCCAATGGATAACGCGTCTGATTTAGGATCAGAAGATTATAGGTTCGGCTCCTAGCAAACTCGGTAATTTTGAGTGAGATTTGAAAATCAGCGACACTTTGTCAACGTGTGCTATCTGCAACATCAACAGTTTGGATTAGGCGGAATCAAAGTCCAAAACTGTAACATGCGTTGAAATTCAAAGTGAGGAGAAAAGTAGATCCACGATAGATAACTTTCATAATTCACACACCAGAGGGCGTCAATTGCCATTGAAATAGTACTTTTCGGGAAATACTATACTGTAGGCCTCAAACAGACAAAAATGCTTGTACTGTGTGGTTCAGTATACTGCTGATATTGATCAACTCATAGTATACATGATTATTATGGTATTTTGTGGTGCTTGTTAGAAAGATTGATATTTATAGCACAGCATCTCAAGGGTGGAATGGATGCTGCACATGCAGTGGAGCCTATACAGCCTTGACCTTTAAGATTTATAATGTGCTCTTGAATTAATTTACAATGTAATATGACATGGAAATCCTGACAACTAAAACACAGCATCCAACAGCCTATAGGCTAACTGGTGCCTCTGTGATCACTCTCTCATGTAGCATACAGTGTATTTTCCATAATGGGGGCACTATGACAAGACTCCACTATGCCCCACAAGCCTGTCTCTGCCTGTGTATACCCATTAGGATTACGTGCCTTTCACTATCTATTTCATTATTTATTTATCTTTAATCTTGTTATATAACGAGGGCTGTCGTCAGCGTGCCTTATCACAATTAGTGTTACATAACCTTGCCATCCAGAGAAAGCTGAGCCCCTCTGGTAGTTCATAGCTGGGTGACTAACGAGCCAAACGGGCACGTTAGCATACAGAGCTCTCAGTGTCCCCCCCGCTCCCTTCTCACCTACCCACCCCCACACCCATTCCTCAACTAACTTTATTGATCTTCATTAATGCAATTCAATCTCACACCCTCCTTGCCCCTCAGAGAGATGGATACCCACCTATTTTGTGTCTCGCCTGCTTTGACACGGATTTTGCCCACGGTGAGCTTGGGCCTCATTCCCCCACTGCTCCAGGAGTTAAAGGTTAGCATCTTGCTCCACATATTGTTTACAACACTCCCCTCCCAGCGGAACTTCAGCATCATCAGGTCCCCAACGTCTGAGTCCAGGGTGATCAGAAAGGTGTATGTCTTATTGCCTGAGATCTCCTCAATGCTGAGAGAAAGAGAGAGAGGTTAGAGAGAAGTACATTCACCTTGATGCATTTCCTCAGGTTTTTTCCCAGGTTTCTTTCACACGTGGACTGCAAGTAATGAACCTGAAAAGCAGAAGGAGGGTTTGACTATTGCATTGTTATTTATTAGCTGAAACAGCTGTGCATGTGAAATAACCATAGTCTTGGGCAGCCTCTTTTATAAGGACATTCAGGGGTGGAGGTGAGGAAATACAGTATTTTCATTCCCCTCCAGAAGTGTGACAGTAGGGAGGAAAAACCATGTGACTCTCTACTCTTAGTGTAGATGCACGTGAATCATTCATTAGGCGATATAGAGCAGAATGGGATCAAAATGTAGGTTGGCAGGGAGAGTGTTCCTTTGTGATGCACACACACATCAATTATTGATATATCCCTCTCCATTTATAGTCCTATTTCATTCAGAGGTATGAGCTGTTTCCATGTACTTCCGTTACTGCTACCCTATGTTGTACAGGGGCAGAGTGAGAGCTGACTGGATGCAGTCTCTAGTGAAAGTCTACAGACCCCTTGTACAGTCTTCACATTTAGCTGACTTTAAATTCAATCTTAAAAGGGATTCAATTAGATAGATCTACACAATATAATTCTAGAAAGTCTTCTAAATTAGTAAAACAAAATTAAGATGTATCGATTGTCTTCACACCCCAGAGTTATTACTTGGTTGAAGCACCTTTGACAGCCGCTACAGCTGTGGATACGTTTTAATAAGATTCAACCAACCTTGCACAGCTCCTATGGCATCATATATATCCATAGTTATTTTGTAAAAATTGCTCAAGCTCAGTAAATTAGGATGGGAATCATTGATGGACAGAAATATTCAAACCTTGTCTCTGATTTTCAAGCAGATTTAAGTCAGGGCTGAGACTGGGCCATTCAGGAACACTCAATATATATTGGTATTTTGGTGAGTTTTTGGCATTAACATTTGTGTAATTATCTAGCTGAATAATGTAACTCTATCCCAGGGTAGACTACGGTGGGTTTTCCTCTAACTTTTTATCTGGGGTTGACTCCTTTCATATTTCCTTTGATCCTGACAAACTCCCAGTCCCTGCTGGTGACAAGCATACTCATAACATGATGCTGCCACCACAATACTTAACATTACAGAGGGGTTCACTCTGCGTTATGTTGTATTGGATTTGACCCAAGCCTGTAGTTTTTAATTTAGTTATTTTATTTGCAGTGTTGTGTTGCAGTATTACTTAACGGCCTTGTTGCAAACAGAATGGATGTTTTTAGTGGAATTTTTAACACAAGCTTCCTTCTTTTCACTTTGTCATACAGGCCAGTAATGTGGAGTGAATGCAATGTTGTTGATCCTCTGTATTTTCAAGTATTGTGGTGGCAGCATCATGTTATGGGTATGTTTGTCACCTGCAGGGACTGGGGAGTTTGTCAGGATCAAAAGATATATGAAAGGAGCAAAGCTCTGATAAAAAGTTAGCGGACATCCTGTGTCAGTTTTCTGAATGTATAACATACAAATGTTACACAAATGTTAATGCCAAAGACACACCAGCATGGCTTTTCTAGAGGTGTTGAGCGTTCCTGGTCCAATCTACATTCTAACTTAAATTTGCTTGAAAATCAGAGTCAAAGTTTAAATATTACTGTCCATCAATGATTCCCAACCAAATTTACTGAGCTTGAGCAATTTAATCAAAAACAATAGACATATGTTGCCCTAAGAGTTGTGTGAAGTTGGTAGAATCTTATTAAAAATTATTAACAGCTGTGATGGCTGGCAAAGGTGCTTCCACCAAGTATAACTCTGGGGTGTGAAGACATATACAATCAAGACATCTTCATTTTTTATAATTTTTATTAATTTGGAAAATGTTCTTTAATATTCTTTCACTTTGAAAATGTGGAATAGGTCTGTGAGACAAAAATCTAATTTAATCACTTTTTAGATTTAATTTTAAGGCAGAAAAATGTGAAGACTGCAAGAGGTGTGTAGACATTCACTTGGCACTGCATGTAGAGACTTGAACACTATAGCCCCAGTGTACTGTCTGTATGAAAACTCAGCTCATATCAGGGCCTAGTGTGGTGTGATACTCACAAAGTGATGGGCATTTCAGGGCTGTCCTCCTTTGTCCCAGTGAGAGAGATGGCGAGAGTTGGCTCAGTCTTCTCTATCTGGTTGACAAATTGAATCCTGAACTGGTAGTGGTAGACTGCAGGGAGAATACGAGAGGAGAAGTCATGAAAGACGACATGGACAAGACATACCAAATATAAAAGTGCATAATATCTTCATCATCTCTAAACAATGTTTTGAAACTGAACCTATGTAGCTGCTCCAATATATACTACCATTCAAAAGTTTGGGGTCACTTAGAAATGTCCTTGTTTTTGAAAGAAAAGCACATTTTTTGTCCATTAAAATAACATCAATTGATCAGAATTACAGTGTAGACATTGTTAATGTTGAAAATGACTATTGTAGCTGGAAACGGCTGATTTTTAATGGAATATCTACATAGGCGTACAGAGGCCCATTATCAGCAACCATCACTCTTGTGTTCCAATGGCACGTTGTGTTAGCTAATCCAAGTTTATCATTTTAAAAGGCTAATTGATCATTAGAAAACCCTTTTTCAATTATGTTAGCACATCTGAAAACTGTTGTGCTTTTTAAAGCAGCAATTAAACTGGCCTTCTTTAGACTGTTGAGTAGCTGGAGCATCAGCATTTGTGGGTTTGATTACAGGCTCAAAAAAGGCAGAAACCAAGACCTTTCTACAGAAAATCGTCAGTCTATTCTATGCTATTCCATGCGAGAAATTGCCAAGAAACTGAAGATCTCGTACAACGCTGTGTACTAATCCCTTCACAGAACAGCGCAAACTGTCTCTAACCAGAATAGAAAGAGGAGTGGGAGGCCCCGGTGCACAACTGAGCAAGAGGACAAGTACATTAGTGTGTCTAGTTTGAGAAACAGACGCCTCACAAGCCCTTAACTGGCAGCTTCATTAAAAAGTATCCGCAAAACACCAGTCTTAACGTCAACAGTGAAGAGGCGACTCCGGGATGCTGGCCTTCTAGGCAGAGTTGCAAAGAAAAGCCATATCTCAGACTGGCCAATAAAAATAAAAGATTAAGATTTACCAAAGAACACAGTCACTGGACAGATAACTCTGCCTAAGAAGCCCAGCGTCCCGGAGTCGCCTCTTCACTGTTGGTGTTGAGACTGGTGTTTTGCAGGTAGTATTTCATGTATTTAAAAAATTATGTTTTAAGCAAAATAGTGTTTTCTAGACAACTGCAAACTTCAAGGAGTAGGCCATTCAAGGAGTTGGTCTGATGGTGCCCTCTGGTATCATCGGCCTCCCCCTTTCTTGAGGAAACAATAGAGGAGCAATAGAGAACAAAATACGAAAGGCCCACCCCCCCACTTTTGCCATGTCATGAGGATACCTGGACCACATATTAAGATGTGCCTTTTGTTAAATTAATCAGGTGATAAATGAAGCGCATGATGGGAGGACACACACTGACCTACCACATACCTGCTGAACTATCACATTACATACACAGGGGTTGTCTCTCCTCTAGTTCTAATCATCCAGTCAGGTTGGTTCAGGACTTTCTGGTTCAGGCCCTGGAGAGGGAGTGGCCTGTCTCCATGGTTACAGAGCCCCTCCCCCTGGTCATACACTCCTCCCCCAGAGACTAAATGCCTGTTGCCCGGAGATACAAGACACACACACACATTGCTACTGGCTACACCCCACCCACACACACACACCCTCGGATGATCACGAACACATAGACACTAGTGGACTTACTGGCAGACACACACATAACCTACGACTCAGAAGATGAGGGAAGGGAGAGAGACTGTAGCAGCCATGGTAAGGAGTGTGTAGGTGAGGGAGAGGTCAGTGTGTGTGAAGGTGAGGGAGAGGAGTGCATAGGTGTTGGGGAATACGTGCTGCGTCCTTCTCTACTGCCTCAGATGCAGATATTGAGAGAGGAGAGAGAATACAGGGAGAAAGAGGAGGTTCTGCATGGTGTGAGAGGCCTAGTCTTTCAGAGAGTTCACATCAGTCCCTGGTCCCCGCCTGCCTTCCATCAGCTCCTCGTCTGGGGAGCATGGCCCAAAGCCTCTCTGTCAATCCCTGACCTGCGGCAGAGTCTGGAGCGTCTGCTGACCCCCTACGGGCTTTCCCTGGCTGAGGAGCAGGGGTCTCTGTGGCTGGCGGCCGAGCCAATGGGCCGGCTAGGCCGGCTGTGGGCTGATGACCTCACTGATGACGTCAGTGTGTGTCTGAACCTTGACCTCCTGGCGTCACTGGTCTACTCAAATCAAACTTTATTTGCCACATGCGCCAA
Source organism: Salvelinus fontinalis (assembly GCF_029448725.1). Classification (NCBI taxonomy): domain Eukaryota; kingdom Metazoa; phylum Chordata; class Actinopteri; order Salmoniformes; family Salmonidae; genus Salvelinus; species Salvelinus fontinalis. The sequence goes on along the minus strand of NC_074668.1, from coordinate 66,813,046 downwards.
CTACAACAAGTGTAGACTTTACCGTGAAATACTTATTTACAATTCCTTAACCAACAGTGCAGCTCAAGAAGAAGAAAATATTTACTAAGTAGGCTAAAATAAAAAGTAATAATAAAAAGTAACAGAATAACAATAACAATAACGAGGCTATATACAGGGGGCATCGGTACCGAGTCAGGGTGCAGGGGTACAGGCTAGTTGAGGTAATCTGTACATGTAGGTGGGGGCAAAGTGACTATGCATAGGTAGCGAACAAACAGCGAGCAGCAGCAGTGTACAAGGGGTGCAATGTTCAGCAGTATAATGGTACTCCCTCACTGACTTGCACCTGCTCTGGTCACCCGACCCCCACTTCCAACCATTCCATCCCTTCTCCCTGTTTCCACAGAGCTTTGTTTATGACATCAGCTTCTGGGCGGGGCCAGACAGGCAGGAGGCCGAGTTTCATGCTCTTGACTAGAGGCCAGTAGAGAGACGGTAGAGAATGTTACACTCATAGACACCTACACACCCTACACACACACCTACACACACCCTGACATAACACACACCTATACACCCTACAACACACACACCTACACACAGACCAACACACACCCTGACACACACCAGCTACTGTTACAGACTAACCTACTGCTCACACACACACATGCCTTCTGACACACACGCGCACTCAAACTCCACACATACCTGCAAAGCCTGCTGTCCACACGCATGCATCTCACCGTCAGGTAGTGTCTGTCTGTGAATGTGAGAGAGATGAGTGCAGTGTTGTAATATGCTGTAGCAACACTTTCCAGACACTGAAGCTAGTGGTTGGTGTCAGGATGGTGTTGGTGTCAGGATGGTGTTGGTGTCAGGATAGGGTTGGTGTCATGATGGTGTTGGTGTCAGGATGGTGTTGGTGTCAGGATGGTGTTGATGTCAGGATAGGGTTGGTGTCATGATGGTGTTGGTGTCAAAATGGTGTTGGTGTCAGGATGGTGTTGATGTCATGATGGTGTTGGTGTCATGATGGTGTTGGTGTCAGGATAGGGTTGGTGTCAGGATGGTGTTGGTGTCAGGATGGTGTTGTTGTCAGGATGGTGTTGGTGTCAGGATGGTGTTGGTATCAGGATAGTGTTGGTGTCAGGATGGTGTTGTTGTCAGGATGGTGTTGGTGTCAGGATGGTGTTGTTGTCAGGATGGTGTTGGTGTCAGGATAGTGTTGGTGTTGGTGTCAGGATGGTGTTGGTGTCAGGATGGTGTTGGTGTCAGGATGTTGTTGATGTCAGGATGGTGTTTGTGTCAGGATGGTGTTGGTGTCAGGATGGTGTTGATGTCGGCAGCAGGTAGCCTAGTGGTTAGAGCGTTGGGCCAGTAACCGAAAGGTTGCTGGATAAAATCCCTGAGCTGACAAGGTAAACATCTGTTGTTCTGCTACTGAACAAGGCAGTTAACCCACTCTTTCCCCAGTAGGCCTTCATTGTAAATAATAATTTGTTCTTAACTGACTTGCCTAGTTAAAAAAAGGTTAGAAAAGTGAAAAGGAGGCTGGGATAGGACTTTAATTGGCTTCAGAGGAGGAGAAGCTTTAAAGTGGCTGTTATTGGCTGTGCTCCACAGCAGATTAAGTCTTTTTCAATAAAGCCACAGTCTCAGATTTCTAAGCTCCTGTCACGACAACCTTACCAAAGTTCCACAGACTTTACCTCATCATATCAATCAATCAAGTGTATTTTATAAATCCCTTTTTACATCAGCAGCTTTCACAAAGTGCTTCTACAGATATCAAAAACTGTCCCCTTGAGCTGAAATAGACCCTAGACCCTAATTTCCTAGTGAGACCTTGTCATGGCATATATTGATCAAAGTGTGTCCCAACTAATATGGTCTTTGCGTCAAACTAATATGGTCTTTGCGTCAAACTAATATGGTCTTTGCATCAAACAATGTAACATGCCTACAATTCCCTGCTTGTCTCTTCCCATGAGACTTTTTGGCGTTATTGACCATTGACTCGTGTTCCAGAAAGCTCTTATGCAAAATGTTATTCCTGGTCTTGTACAGTACAATGCCATGAAGTTAACATGTATTACTCTAGGCTCCTGCCTGTGCCAACTACACGCTTTCCTGCTTGTTAAGGAAGGAGTTCTGACATTCTACAGTATTTCCTAAGTACATGGAAGAGTGGGTTTTGTCTGTAAGGGACATGGGACACCATTGTGTGCACTTACGTTTGTAGGGCATGTGAGAGCGGGTCTTGTGGTAGAGCTTCTTGCTGGCGGCACTGCGCACCCTCCTGACGTTATAGCCCAGTGTGTTGCATTTGTTCTTGTGGCAGTCCAGGCAGGTACCCTTCTCAAAGGCGTTGTCATCACTGCATCTGTAGGCCATGATCTGCTTGTCTTTGTTCAGAAGGGAGTCGATGAACAGGTAGACTGAACGCTCATGGGCACATTTCACTGTCTGCTCAAAACCTAGGAGAGAAAGAGTGGAAATGTGAGTGGAAATTAAAAAGGGGGCAGGTAATAAGACTGTAACACATATGAATTGAGCATTCAAACTTTGGACTCAAATGTTCCTCTTTGTGATCAGGTCACTGCATCATTCTAGCCCTGGTTAAACTAAACTGGGACTGAGGCTATTCAGAACTGTGTCTGTGCCAGCCTTCAATCTTTTCCTCTCCTCAGAATACAGACTACGCCTTAAAAAGATCCTGATTATACTTTTTAGTTGGTCATTATTTGGGGATTCATTATCCCTGAAACAGATCTGTCATAATGTCCTGTCACTTCTCTGGGTAAAAAGGCCTGTCAACCTCTTTATGTCTGTGCGCTGACTGATCTGAGACCTGTCTTCAGGCCTGCTTCTCCTGAGGAGATCTCATCATAGCCTGGAGGCAGAATGCACAGTGGACAGACAGGGCTGAGGGAGATGTATTTGGCTAATTAACTCATGAGGATGACAGATAATGTGCTTCTGTCTTTCATGTAAGAAAAAAAAACGTTTTTGATTGAATCCCCCGAAATCCCACTACCACTTATTTCTAACTATTGGGAATTATATTCATATTCAGCAGAGCAGCGTGAATATAAGATGAGGCACTGCTTTCACACGATACTGCCTTATTATTTTAGTTTGTGCCTCTGCAAGGTAAATGGTAATGGTTTACTTTGATCAAAAATAGCTCTTCTCCTTAATATACCCTACCAATATTTTTCTACATGCCAAATGACTCTTCCCTCCCCACTCCACCACTGTGACAGACTCACCATTGATTCCATGCAAGGCGATATGTTCCATTAAGCTCTGGAAAGGGTGGCATTCTGGTTGGAAGTCACCCCCGTTGGGGTAGAAGTGAACATGTGCCACAGGCTGCTTGATGCCCACACTCAGCCCCATGCGTTCTTGAGTGTAGGTGTGGATGGCATCCACAAATAGGGCATCATCAGGGGACAGTCTGTCTGATGCTGCCATGCCCTCAAACAGGGGACCTGCTCGATCCAGACCTGGACAAAGAAACACAAAGGATCTCAGGCTTTTCACCAGAGTGCCATTAGACTTGGAAACTTCTATAAGAATTGTACTCTAATGCATTATTTAGCCAGGAAATGGTGTGACAAAATATATACAGAGAGTAGAAAACCTCACCAGTAATTCGTCCAATCTTTCCACGTCCTCCCAGGTAGCTTCCAGCAAATCCAGAGACGTGAGCACCAAGACTGTATCCAATCAGATGAACTTTCTCTGCAGGAAACAGGTAAAACTCCTGACACACAAAGATCGTTATTATTTTAGTGTTGATGTGAAAAGGAGGGGATGATGTGACATTATCGTCTTTTGTAGAAGACATATTATATCTCCTAAAGAGGTTGTCTTCTCATTTCTGTCACACAAACAGTACTTTGCTATGACAGTCTTTGTTGAACACATTGAACACTTTCCTGACTCTCACCTGCAGCCACTGTAGCAGGACTGCTATGTCCTTCCCCACTGCCCTAGTGTTCTGGGCTGCGTTAAGGTAGTTCATATTGGCCTGTAAAAGCTAGTCAGTAACGATCACATTGACTGGTCTTATGAGCAGAAGCAAGAACGGGCACCCAGCTCTCCACCAGAGCATTTATCTTGGAAAAAGAGAAACGGGTTTTAATCTCATTTGAAGGGTTGCAAAGGGAGGGTATCTTACTGGAATCCTTCTAAGTTTACCAGTAAACTCACAGAATTTTGATAACCTTCAAGGTTTTGGGGGGAATTTTATCAGATGACATCTAGTGGCCTTTTTGGGTTCTCCAGATCATCACACGTGTACGTAATTATTTCTGGCCCGCTACGTGGCCTCATCACATGTCAAATATATAAAAAATAATCAAACAACATAGTTTTGAAATAAAAAATAGAATGACAAAGCTGTTAAACTTTATCATAAATATAAACCATCAACTTAGTGAATACCATTGGTGTTTAATATGAGGGTTTCAGCATGAAAAATCCTTTTATTTATTTTTTTACGCACTTGTATTTATTTTAATATGTCAATACGTATTTTGTCACCAAACTTGTAGCAGTTGTGAAAAAAGTATATCGTTGGAAGAGTTGCAGAGGTAATTGAAAATAATGCCATTGCTGATTAGTTGCTTTTCTTAATTTTATTTCTTAACATTTTTATCTTGAACCATAACCACTAGAAACTCATGGATAATATGGACACAGACATAAAAAATGTATTCTATATACAGTTGAAGTCGGAAGTTTACACCTTAGCCAAATAAATTTAAACTAATTTTTTCACAATTCCTGACAATTAATCCTCGTAAAATATTCCCTGTCTTAGGATCACCACTTTATTTTAAGAATGTGAAATGTCAGAATAATAGTAAAGAGAATTATTTATTTCAGTTTTTATTTCTTTCATCACATTCCCAGTGGGTCAGAAGTTTACATACACTCAAATGAGTATTTGGTAGCATTGCCTTTACATTGTTTAACTTGGGTCAAACGTTTCGGGTAGCCTTCCACGAGCTTCCCACAATAAGTTGGGTGAATTTTGGCCCATTCCTCCTGACAGAGCTGGTGTAACTGAGTCAGGTTTGTAGGCCTCCTTGCTCGCACACGCTTTTTCAGTTCTGCCCACACATTTTCCATAGGATTGACTTTGTGTCATGCACAAAGTAGATGTCCTAACCGACTTGCCAAACTATAGTTTGTTAACAAGACATTTGTGGAGTGGTTGAAAAACAAGTTTTAATGACTCCAACCTAAGTGTATGTAAACTTCCGACTTCAACTGTATGAATACATTTATAGAAGTTATTCAAGTATAAATTACAAAAGTTAACACGTCTGCCACGCTGATCCTTAACACTGGGGCCCCACAGGGGTGTCTACTTAGTCCCTTCCTGTATTCCCTGTCCACCTACTACTGCGTGGTCAAACACGACTCCAACACCATCATTAAGTTTGCTGACGACACAACAGTGGTACGCCTGATCAACAACAATGATGAGATGGCCTATAGGGAGGAGGTCAGAGAATTGGCAGTGTGGTGCCAGGACAACAACCTCTCCCTCAATGTGAGCAAAACAAAGGAAATGATCGTGGACTACATGAAAAGGCAGGCCGTACAGGCCCCCATTAACATCGACGGGGCTGTAGTGGAGCGGGTCGAGAGTTTCAAGTTCCTTGGTGTCCACATCAACAACAAGCTATCATGGTCCAAACATACCAAGACAGTTGTGAAGAGGGCACGACAAAACCTTTTCCCCCTCAGGAGACTGAAAAGATTTGGCATGGGTCCCCAGATACTCAAAAGTTTCTACAGCTGCACCATCGAGAGCATCCTGACCGCCTAGTATGGTAACTGCTCGGCATCTGAACATAAGGCGCTACAGAGGGTAGTGAGAACGACCCAGGACATCACTGGGGCCGAGCTTCCTGCCATCTAGGACCTATATAATAGGCGGTGTCAGAGGAAAGCCCAAAAAATTGTCAGAGACTCCAGTTACTCCACAACAGCTTCTACCCCCAAGCCATTAGACTGTTGAACAATTCATAAAATTGCCACCGGACAATTTACATTGACGACCCCCCCCCCCCCCCCCCCGTACACTGCTGCTCCTCGCTGTTTGTCTGTTATCTATGCATAGTCACTTTGCCCCCACCTACATGTACAGATTACCTCAACTAGCCTGTACCCCTGCACACTGACTCAGTACCAATTCCTCTTGTATATAGCCTCGTTATTGTTATTCTTATTGTGTTACTTTTTATTACTACTTTTTATTATAGCCTACTTGGTAAATATTTTCTTCTTCTTGAACTGCATTGTTGGTTAAGTGCTTGTAAGTAAGCATTTCACGGTAAAGTCTACACTTGTTGTATTTGGCGCATGTGGCAAATAAAGTTTGATTTGATTTGATATATTACCTGTTCATTACCAAAATTATAGAAGATTCCGGTAACTTTTCACCTGTAGCTTTGCAACCCTAATCATTTGGCTCACATTTTGTTGTAAGGGACCATACAAATCTATATAACTTCATTCCCCCAACTTACTACAGTTTCCATCAGATTACCGGCCTGCATCTGAAGTGCAGAGCAACAACTGAGTAAAATAAGGAGAACTGCCACCATATTATATCTGGCCCTCCACTGTATATCATTTTGTGCATCTACCATCCATTAGTGATTTGTTTTACATAGGAGCTAATGGCCATGTTGTGTACGTGTCATCACTAGTTGAGCCAGGAGGAGAGGAGAGAACAGGTCGTATCGACCATCCGTGGGTGATGATGATGAGAGGAGGACTGCTGTTGAAACCACAGGAGGTCTGAGTATGAGGTCTGAAAGCCTCCACCGTGCACCAGTCCTCCATGTCTTTAGCACCATCAGAGTAGAGTTTGAAGACTGTGCTGGTAATGTGAGGCATCTTCATTCTCAGGACAGGCTTTGGGTCCACTACAAATGTAAACAAAATACAAACATGGTCAATGCAGAGTAATAATAGAGAAAAATGTATAATGTTTTAGGATTTTATATTTGACAATAATGTTTTTTGAAGTACAACAGCAGATTATTGTGTATAGAGTGGTAGAACAAGCATTTTCATGCATGTGCATTTCATACATACCTGATTATTGAACAGCACAGGGTTCAAACTCATTGATTTAGGAATTGATTCCCCTGTCCACTCAACCTCTGCACTGATTTTTTGTTCTGGTAAGTGTTCATTTGTGACTAGAGTCTGTGTATTCCTTGTCTAGTTTGACCGTGAGTGGACACTAGACTAGAGACACTTCCCAATATACAGTATAACTTTGTGTGGTGATGCTGTAATCCAGCTTTCATTTGTAATTGCAAGAAATATGAGTTGGGAAACAGCCCTTAGAGATGGTAGATTTTTTTTGTTCATACAACTGACTGTATTTTTTGTTCATTTTATATTAATATTAATCTTTTATACCTATTTTTTAAATATTTGTTTATATTTTATATGCAGTGTTTGTTTTATTTTCGCCAAACTTCCCTCCACATTGTTGTCACTTCAGCCACAACAATGATAGTATTTTAGTAGATCCTTCACAACAGTAATATATTTTACATCTAACTAGCACTGTTTGTATCTTCATTCTCAGAATTGGTCATTTCACAGTCACCATTTCAACCCAAATATGACAGTTATTACTTGAACAACGTGCACTTGGGCATTCAGAAAATAAGCACAGCCCCTATAAATAGATATTAACCAATTGAATTAATCTCTGGTGGTTTAAATATACCCTAAATCAAATCAAATTATATTGATCACATACACGTGTTTAGCAGATGTTATTGCTGGTGTAGCAGAAAATGCTTGTGCTTCTAGTTCCGACAGTGCAGCAACATCTGCTAAGCACAAGTAATATCTAACAATTTCACAACATTGGATGACTAATAGGGGGCACTGTATTGAAGCCACCATGCATCTTGGCACTCCCCCACCACAGTAAAATAATATTTTGGAAGCTATTGCATTTATTAATATTAATATGTACATTCGTTTTTTGCCACATCTATTCTAATACATACATAACACATCTATTCTAATACATACATAACACATCTATTCTAATACATACATAACACATCTATTCTAATACATACATAACACATCTATTCTAATACATACTGTCACGTTCCTGACCTTATTTGCCTTTGTTTTACTTTGTTTAGTTGGTCAGGACGTGAGCTGGGTGGGTAGTCTATGTTATGTGTTTCTATGTTTAGGTTCATTGATAATTAGCCTTATATGGTTCTCAATCAGGGACAGGTGTTTGACGTTTCCTCTGATTGAGAACCATATAAAGGTAGTGTAACGTTCGTCTGGTGGTGTATTAACGGACCAAGGCGCAGCGGGTGATGAATACATACTTACTTTAATGAACAGACGAAAACACTGACAAAACACTAGAACAAACTACAAAACAATAAACGAAGGCAACAGACCTGAAACAAACAAACTTACATATAGACGAAGAATGCACGGACAGGAATAGACTACCTAAAACGAACGAACAAACGAAACAGTCCCATGTGGATTACACAGACACAGGAACAGACTACCTAAAACGAACGAACAAACGAAACAGTCCCATGTGGATTACACAGACACAGGAACAATCACCCACAAACAAACAGTGAGAACAACCTACCTTAATATGACTCTCAATCAGAGGAAATGAAAACCACCTGCCTCTAATTGAGAGCCATACCAGGCAACCCATTAACCCAACATAGAAAACACATAACATAGACTACCAACCCAAACTCACGCCCTGACCAATTAAACACATACCAAACAACAGAAAACAGGTCAGGAACGTGACAGGTAGGCTGTTCACATTGTTTGTTTGTGGGTGATTGTCTTCCGTGTTTGTGTCTGTGCACCACATGGGACTGTTTCGTTTGTTCGTTCGTTTGTGTAGTCTGTTCCTGTTCGTGCGTTCTTCGTGTATTATGTAAGTTCTCTAGTTCAGGTTTGGTCACGTCGTTTATTGTTTTGTAGTTCAAGTGTTCTTCGTGTTTCGTCTTTGTTTAAATAAATCATCATGTATTCATCACCCGCTGCGCCTTGGTCCGCTCATTCACCACAAGATGACCGTTACACATACATAACACATCTATTCTAATACATACATAACACATCTATTCTAATACATAAATAAAACATATATTCTAATACATACATAACACATCTATTCTAATACATACATAACACATCTATTCTAATACATACATAACACATCTATTCTAATACATACATAACACATCTATTCTAATACATACATAACACATCTATTCTAATACATACATAACACATCTATTCTAATACATACATAACACATCTATTCTAATACATACATAACACATCTATTCTAATACATACATAACACATCTATTCTAATACATACATAACACATCTATTCTATACATACATAACACATCTATTCTATACATACATAACACATATATTCTAATAGTTTGAAATTACATTATGTGACCTAAACAAAATAATCTAAAATGAAAAAATATATAAAACATAAAACATTTTCCTTAAAGTATAATTTCTTTAGATTACTAACGTTACTGTCCCCACTACAACAAAAATACTTCAATACGTGTCATTTTGTCCTTGAAACATGTCATTTAAATACTGTAGAATTCCATTCATTCCTATTGAGGACTGCTCCTACTGGGGAGTGTCAACATGGCCAACCGGTGGCTTCAAAGCCTCTCAATGGCCAATACACAGCATCAGCAATCCAGGGTTTATATACATCAATTGTTTCCACCCAGGGGCAGCAAATATATTTAAGTACCTCTTTGTATTTTATAAAGTATGGCCTGTAGTCTTTATAGTAAGGCTTAAACATATTTTTGATTAACACCCAACCCAGGGTTGAAGTTCCTTATAAGTGACAAATCAGACACTCACCTGTTACACTTCCCTTGATTCTCCTGGCATCACCCATGTGATAAGTGAGCAGCAGGCAGCACAGGACTCTGAGCACCTGTACCAGAGCCATGGTGTCGACACAGACTCCCAGGTAATCCTACATACACACACACTTCAGGTGGAGAGCACAGCAGCTGAATAAGGCTAATAGAAGAGGGGAGTTGGAATTATTTAAGCAGAGTGTGAGCTGGAGGTGAGACCCTTACTGAAGACATGTGCAGGGGGTGATTCATGAAGTTAGGGTTGGCTGGAGAAGAGAGTAAAGAACACTTTGCACTCAGAGTAGGAACAAGTAGGAGCAGGGGCACCTGGGAAAGGGAGACAAGTCAGGTCCTGATTCGCTGTCGTCAGATGTGTTATGTATGTATTAGAATAGATGTGTTATGGTGGGTGGAAGAATGGGCTGATTGTCAGACGGTTTTGTAGCAGAAAGCAAAGATCCTGGATGAACCCAAGCTTTTGTTAGTGTTAACCATGCCTGTTAGTGTTAACCGTGCCTGTTAGTGTTTCCTCAGTTTACTGGAACCTTCTGGAAAAAATGTCTTCATTTGTCAGTTCTATCTCATCCTCTATTGTCTTAGTTTGAATCAATATCTCTTCAACAAAAGGGATTAAAGCACTAACAATCTTAGTTTTACTATTTCAACTTCTGTTTGCTTTGTGTCTGTGCTTATCTAAATCACTATGGTTATGGTTATGCATACATCGTTATGCTAGTGGCTGAGTTCTTCAAAAGTAATTTAGAACACCAAACGGCAAAAAAAAAAAAATCATAATACTTAAAGTATCTGTTCTGGGTCTAAAATCTGCCGAATTGCCAAAATGGTATCAGTTTCAAAGAAATCATACTGACAATCATATATTTTGTCTGTTCCGCTTTACAATATACTCTGTCTCAACTTACCTGAGTATTTACCTCAGTATTTGCAGAATTCTGGAAGTTGGGCTCATGGTGTACTTTATTCTGCTTTGTCTTGGTCCAATTTGTCTTGGTCCAATGCCAGTACACATCCCACTGGGCACAAACTGGTTGAATCAACTTTGTTCCAACGTCATTTGTGAAGTGGAATCTGTGTAAAATGTATTGGATTTGCAAAAAGTAATCAACCGTTGTTTTGAGGGTGAAATTTCAACCAAACGATTATGTCATCATGTTAATACTTAAGATGTGTCTTCAACTTGATTGAAGTCTACCTGTGGTAAATTCAATTGATTGGACATGGTTTGGAAAGGCACACACCTGTCTATATAAGGTCCCACAGTTGACAGTGCATGTCAGAGCAAAAACCAAGCCATGAGACAACTATCTCTGCAGCACTCCACCAGTCCTTTATAATAGAGTTGCCAGATGGAAGCCTCTGCAGCACTCCATCAGTCCTTTATAATAGAGTTGCCAGATGGAAGCCACTCTTAAGCAAAAGGCAAATGACAGCCCGCTTGGAGTTTACCAAAAGGCACCTAAAGGACTCTCAGATCATAAGAAAAAGATCCCTACGGTGAAGCATGGTGGTGGCAGCATCATGCTGTGGGGATGTTTTTCAACTGCAGGAACTGGGAGACTAGTCAGGGTCATGGGAAAGATAAACGGAGTAAAGTATAGAGAGATCCTTGATGAGGAGCGCTCCAGAGTGCTCTGGACCTCAGACTGGGGCGAAGGTTCACCCTCCAACAGGACAACGACCCTAAGCACACAGCCAAGACAACACAGGAGTGGCTTCGGGACAAGTCTCTGAATGTGCTTGAGTGGCCCAGCCAGAGCCCGGACTTGAATGAAATTCATGTCTCATCTTAACCAAACATCAAAGTTTAAAGAAAATGACTAAATCAAACTTTATTTAATGTGCAATAAAAAAAAGGCTGATTCCATTTAGTCCTATTCTTTAACTTAGATTTTTGGTTGAGATGGAGACGTGAATCCAACACGTGGTTGTACTTAGTGATCGTGACCGGTTTTCTGGCCTGTTATTTTTAGGATTGCATACGGGTAATATTGAATACCTTCCAGTTACTACCAATGCACTTATTCCAGTGATAGTGGAACACAGTGGTTAGTGATAGTTTCTCATTGAATGTGTGTTACTTCCCTTAATCAGTAGACCATTAATAATGTGGATTGATTGATCAAGACAGACTATGAAAGAATTACACATCAAATATTTATTTTTGTAAAATCTACATTACAGTTGTATAAATTACAAAATTATCTTCACAAAGAAGTAACTTTTATCAAATAGCATCTGAGAAAAATTGTGTGAGTAAAAGTGCCTTTTATCTTTTTTTAAGCCAAGTGAAGCAACAAAAAAACATTGTACTCCTCCAAAGGTTGAATCTCAGGAGAATCAAGCTAGCATCATGTCGTCATCTGAAGTACATGTAGCAATTTTTTTAAACAAAAAACTAACTACAATAAGAAACTACAGCAACTAAACCACTAAGTAACAAAGGTGTAAAATAATAGAGAAAATCATTTCTAAAGAGCTTTATTTTTCCCTACGAATTATATCTGGTTCAGTAGTAAGCCACATACAGGTTATAAAATGCTATGTGTTTCATTGGTGAGGGCTCTTCTGGGAATAGGGAACTAGTGTTCCTCTGCCCACCCATGGCTAAATAACATCACTAGGATGGAAGGACTTGGTTAATTGGAGTGTTTTTGTCTGAGTTGAAGGGCTCTATTCTTGGAAGTTGTATTGCTGTTATTGTCCAGTTCACTATTGGTCATAGTGTAGGAGTTCCTCAGTGGTTAAATCCTAGTCGCATCATTGGAGGAATAACGTAATGATTACGATAAACAAACAGTTTTTATACATTCCCATATGGCCATTGGCCAGTGGGGTAAACTATCTCTCATTGGACTCTTCATACAGTATATTGTTTATTAAAACATGTCCATGTTAGGTACTTTAGATAGTAGGCTTCCCTACTCATGCTAGGTACTGTAGATACTAGGCTTCCCTACTCATGCTAGGTACTGTAGATACTAGGCTTCCCTACTCATGCTTCCATGAAAATGTGTGCACATGACAGCAGGAACGTTATATAAGAGGAAATAAAAGTCAGATAAAAAATAATTTAGAAGTGATCCCGTGTCACGATACACAGTTCTGTGCTCAACGAGAGAGAGAGTACAAACAGAACGGTGCGAGGCTCATTTCACACACATTAAGGCTGTTTTTTCTGCACTCTAAAAAATAATAGCTAGGAAACAAGACTATGAGCATTTCAAAGCACAAATACATAGATGTGTGTTCGCTATAGCACACATGCAGTGATGAGGCTGTGAGTCGCAGCAGGCAGAGGGATTCACACAACTGTAACAAATAGATGGATGAAGTGAAGCAGAAGAAGGAAGACACTCCAGAGAGCATACCATTAAACTAGCTCAATGACAAAAAATATACACTTCCTTCCTTCCATCACAGAAACTGTTCCTGGCTATTTTCTATGTGGTTAATAACATTTACCATCACCACTGCCTGAAAGATAGAAAATAATGAGATGGTTTCAAACTTGGCAAATTCCTCTTGCAATGAAAAATAGCCCTATACAAGAGATGCAATATAAATGATTAAAAATCACTGTACTCAGGAACTATCCTCAGAGTAGAATGGACAGTCTGAACACCTGATGATGATGTCATGGGCTAGTAAACATGCCTGAGATCTCAGCTTGTGATTGTGAATTTAACATTACATACGTGTTTGCGTTTTTTATGTTTTGGCTCAATTGGCATTCTTTCAGCGGACCTGTCCATGAGAGTGCAGAGACTGAGACCTGACCTCAGGTCCCTTAGACAGAGGAAATGACTCTAGTGCAAGCAGAGAAGGTTGTGTCAAGTGTGGCCTCATTGAGGTGAATGTTTAGCCTGTTGAGGGTTAAAGGGGTAGGAAGCTGCCAAGCCTCAGTACCATTGGGGCTCATGGCCTCTTTGTCTAACTCAGGGTGACCATCTCATATTTGTCCTTGACGTTGTTCTCCCCCTGTTTCTCAGGCTCGGCATGGTGCAGCTCAATGAACAGGAAGTAAACGGCGGCCCCCACCACTCCTCCCACCATGGGCCCCGCTACTGGGATCCACCACCAGCAGCCTCCAGCACTGCACAGACAAGAGGAGATATATATACAGGGGTTCAGGAGTTTACATTTGACTTTGTAGTGAGTAAGTTAAAATAAACATTTAATACCAAATACACTGGGTCTACAAAACATTAGGAACACCTGCTCTTTCCATGACATAGACTGACTAGGTGAATCCAGGTGAAAGCTATGATCCCTTATAATGTCACTTGTTAAATCCACTTCAATCAGTGTAGATGAAGGAGAAGAGACAGGTTAAAGAAGGATTTTTCCGGGAGGTCCATGGGGCGACGCACAATTGGCCTAGCGTCGTCCGGGTTAGGGAGGGTTTGGCTGGTAGGGATATCCTTGTCTCATCGCGCACTAGCGACTCCTGTGGCGGGCCGGGCGCAGTGCACGCTGACCAGGTCGCTAGGTGTACGGTGTTTCCTCCGACACATTGGTGCGGCTGGCTTCCGGGTTGGATGCTAGCTGTGTTAAGAAGCAGTGCTGCTTGGTTGGGTTGTGTTTCGGAGGACGCATGGCTCTCGACCTTCGCCTCTCCCGAGTCCGTACGGGAGTTGTAGCGATGAGACAAGACAGTAACTACTAACAATTGGATACCACGAAATTGGGGAGAAAAAGGGGGTAAAAAAATAGGGAATAAAATAAGGATTTTTAAACCTTGAGAAAACAGGGTTTGTGTATGTGTGCCATTCAGAGGGTGAATGGGCAAGACAAAATATTTAAGTGTCTTTGAACGGGGTATGGTAGTAGGTGCCAGGTGCACCAGTTTGAGTGTGTCAAGAACTGCAACGCTGCTGGGTTTTCATGCTCAACAGTTTCCCATGTGTATCAAGAATGGTCCACCACCCAAAGGACATCCAACCAAGTTAACACAACTGTGGGAAGCATTGTAGTCAACATGGGCAAGCATCCCTGTGGAACGCTTTCGACACCTTGTAGAGTCCATGCCCCGGCGAGGGGGTACAACTCAATAATGTTTTGTACACTATCTACAGTGTAAATAGTGGTCACCCGCGTTAAAGAGACAGTGTAGTCAAAAACATGATTTACCAGTTTTTTTTAATGATATCTCCACACTATGAGGTTGAAATTGTGAAAATTATTATTTGCATTTTTACAGTTTAGTCATTTAGCAGACGCTCTTATCCAGAGCGACTTACAGTAGAGTGCATACATTTTATTACATTTTACATACTGAGACAAGGATATCCCTACCGGCCAAACCCTCCCTAACCCGGACGACGCTATGCCAATTGTGCGTTGCCCCACGGACCTCCCGGTTGCGGCCGGCTGCCACAGAGCCTGGGCGCGAACCCAGAGACTCTGGTGGCGCAGCTAGCACTGCGATGCAGTGCCCTAGACCACAGCGCCACCCGGGAGGATATAATGCCCTTTAAGAGTAAGAGCTTATTGAAAAAATGCTTGGAGTTTCAGCCTGTTCAGGTGGGATGAAGTTTTTGGCCGCCAGCATTAAATCATAATCTGATCTAATTATTCGTACCAATGACCAGTTGTCTTGTACTTGCATATGTCTCCTCCTAATTTGAAGGGGTAAGCAGGGAGGATCCTATCCGCCAATCAGGGATGTGTATGAAAATATATTTACATTTGTATCAACACGCCCACACAATCAGACAGCATAATCGATAGCAAAAGGAGGCTCAGGGTAATAAATTATAAAAAATATATTTGCTGTTATTTTCATGAAATAAACACACAGTCATTTATTAGACATACAGTGATGATTTAAAACTAAATTGAAAAAGACTGCATGGGGCTTTAAAGCAACCCAGGAACGTGACATGGTCTTGGGTATGCTACTGTACATTACACAGGAGGTTGGTGGCACCTTAATTGGGGAGAATGGGCTTGTGGTAATGGCTGGAGTGGAATCAGTGGAATGGTATCAAATGCATCAAACATGGACCATTCCATTTGCTCTGTTCCAGCCCTTATTATGAGCCGTCCTCCCCTCAGCAGCCTCCACTGGTACATTGGGAGCAGATTCCACTACTACCTTTTGTTTATTTATACAGTAAGACTCCCTGGATAGGCTCCCTCTAATCTCCACCTCTCACTACTCTACTCTCTCTCTTAATCTACCTGCTAGTCTATTGATCCAACTATACATAAAGTTGATCTGTTCCCACTCCCCACCAATCCGTTTCTATAAATGCCTAATTCTAATTGTGCTTTACAAATTTGCTAGTTATCTTAATAGCGGGTAATAGTCAAACTCTAATCTAAACAGCTCTCTGCTACTGTAGCCTATGTAGTACATGTCCTGATTCTGTCCTGAACTGAGCGCTTGATCACCTCAGGGCAACTCCCTGATAGAGATTAGCCTCCCTCTGCTAGAACTGACTGGTTGGATCCTGTGGGCGAAAGGGACTGAATTACCAGCATTAACGTGACAAGGCCCAGGTAGGAAAATAGACAGTGTCTGAACAGGCTGTGTTTAGCTGCTAAACTACCAGGGGATGGATGCAGACTACAGGACTGGTGGATTAGGGTGTGTAATCTATGGGCAGAGCCAGGTTGACTAACCATATCCCATGATTAGGCCTGATGACGGACAGACACACTGGGTCACACGATGTGGTCTCATGGACATGGCACCCTGCCAGCTCTTCCTACTGTACCTACTGATGTCAAAGGGAAGTGCCACTGTACCTGGTCCTATTGCTTTCAGTTTCCTTACAGAGATTCAGTGGATGTAATGTATGGTGGATGAAATATACACTTGAAATCCTACTATCACCCTTAGACATCTCTATCTTAACATTGTGATTACAGCTGTGTGTGCTGCTAAAATATCTGAGATATAAGGGATGTATTTAAACCTATATTTCAAACGGACAGATTACGTCAAATTTGACAGTATGATGTAAATCTCAGGGCCGCAGGTTTATGTGCGCATTAGAGAGAACTAATCTTAAATGTATACGTATATAGATAATCTCATATAGACATAGGATCTTAATTTGAGTCAGCTTGCTACAGAAGGAAAGGAATCCTGCAGCAACAGGAAATTATAATTCATGGACATTTTTGTAGGGGTTCATACATGTTTCGAAATATGGGCGTAATACAGTCTTTAATCTCAAAGTGGAAATTACAAACTTTAGAAACCTTTTTAAACTTCAAATACACTACAAGTTTTAAATGTCCTGCATTGCAGGAGAGTTCTCCTACAACAGGGTGATCAAATGAAAGATTCTACATCTGTATGCGAAACATCTGGTAAGATGTAGTGTGAACACGGTATAAAGTAGAGGGTCAAATACTGTATGTCAACGTTTCCCACCCCAGTAGGGTACCCCCAGCCATTGCACACAATTGTTCTATTCCAGCTCCAGCACTCCTGAGTCAGCTTGTGATTTAACCAACCAGCCCCTTGAATCAGGTGTACTGTGCTAGTGCTAGAATAGAACAAATATGTGCAAACATGGGCTCCCCAAAGTGCAGGTTGGGAAACTGTTGACTGTGGCCATTAGATCAGACAGCGCCATCTACTGAAGAGAAGTCTATAGTGCACTGGCAGCGAGGTCCCTCATGTTTTTATTTTAAATTTTAAAAAAATGTAACCTTTATTTAACCAGGTAGGCCAATTGAGAACAAGTTCTCATTTACAACTGCGACCTGGCCAAGATAAAGCAAAGCAGTGCGACAAAAACAACAACACATAGTTACTCATAAACAAACGTACAGTCAATAACACAAAAGAAAAATATATGTACAGTGTGTGCAAATGTAGAAGAGTAGGGAGATAAGGCAATAAATAGGCCATGAAGGCGAAATAATTACAATTTAGCATTAACACTGAAGTGATAAATGTGCAGATGATCATGTGCAAGTAGAGATACTGGGGTGCAAAAGAGCAAGAGGATAAGTAACAATATGGGGATGAGGTAGTTGGGTGTGCTATTTACAGATTGGCTGTGTACAGGTACAGTAAGCTGCTCTGACAGCTGATGCTTAAAGTTAGAGAAGGAGATATACGATTTTTACAATTTGTTCCAGTCATTGGCAGCAGAGAACTGGAAGGAAAGGCGGCCAAAGGAAGTGTTGGCTTTTGGGGTGACCAGTGAAATATACCTGCTGGAGCTCGTGCTATGGGTGGGTGTTGCTATGGTGACCAGTGAGCTGAGATAAGGAAGGGCTTTACCTAGCATAGACTTATAGATGACCTGGAGCCAGTGGGTTTGGCGACGAATATGTAGTGAGGGCCAGCCAACAAGAGCATACAGGTGACAGTGGTGGGTAGTATATGGGGATTTGGTGACAAAACGGATGGCACTGTGATAGACTACATCCAGTTTGCTGAGTAGAGTGTTGGAGGCTATTTTGTAAATGACATCGCCAAAGTCAAGGATCGGTAGGATAGTCAGTTTTACGAGTGTATGTTTGGCAGCATGAGTGAAGGAGGCTTTGTTGCGAAATAGGAAGCCGATTCTAGATTTAATTTTGGATTGGAAATGTTTAATGTGAGTCTGGAAGGAGAGTTTACAGTCTAACCAGACAATTACAATATATGGACAACTACAAATACCTAAGTCAGAACCGTCCAGAGTAGTGATGCTAGTCGGGTGGGAGGGTGCGGGCAGCAATCGGTTGAAGAGCATGCACTTAGTTTTACTTGCATTTAAAAGCTGTTGGAGGCCTCGGAAGTACCAGGGACCCAAAGTACCAGGGACAGCTTTGAGGAGTGACGGCAGAGAGAGGGAGTCTGCCTCTGCCAGTTTTACACACAATGGTGCCATTTTTCTGTTATATGGAATATTTATGTGCGGAGAAAGAATCTTACTCTGCCCACTCACATCTCCATATCCTTCACGTTTATCTTACGGAACTCTTCTTTAGCCCAGCTCTCATTGTTAAATAACTGCTTGCTTCCCCCAGATTTCTCTGGGTACTATGGAAGTTTGCATGGCAAAGTACAGACATTGTAACTAATGACATTTTTCTGTTATACGAAGCATGGAATATTTATGTGCAGAGAAATAATCTTACTCTGCCCGCTCACATCTCCAAGCCTTTTTGAAAATGCAGGAGATACAAGAGGTTGCTAAAATATTGATTAAGATTGTCAGAAGAGCAGAGATAGAGCGATAGAGCTGCATACTCCTGCTCTTCCTGAAGGAGAGAAGGAGGCCAGGCCACTGGTATTCACTTCCATGTTTCTCACACGGTGTGCCTAACTCCCAGCCACTGCTGGGGAGGAGGACTGAAAAGCAGAATAATGTGCCTGCATCTCCGCTTGGCACGCCCAGATCAGAGAGGGGCTTTCCTGTCACACACACACATACTCTGTTTCTGCGTCTTTATGAATCTTTCAATGTTCTACTGTAAAGTGAGCATGGGCTGTTTGATTTTTTTGGAGAAGAAAGCACATTTTCAATTTCAAAGGGTTTCAGGGCAAAAGGCATCTAACAATGTTTGTGAAATTCTACTGTGCTTATGGAGGCCATCCAGCTCTCATTTGTGGGTCTTTTCTCTAGTATAAGCATTGTTGGAAATTACCGGAACACCTCCATGCCCCATCCGGCCACAGCAGTGAAGAGCCTTGGGCCCAGGTCTCTGGCAGGGTTGATGGGATAGCCACAGTTGAGTCCCATGGACACTCCGATGGCCATGATGATCAGGCCAATGCACAGTGGCTCCATCCCTTTAGGAGCTCCAATGTTCTTCCCATCAATAATGGCCAGAATGCACAGGATCAAGGCAGCTGTTCCTATCACCTGGAGACAAGGCATCAACCATGAGTTTGAGATAGCAATGATCAAAACAGATAATTGACAGACATACAGATATAAGATCTTAATTTGAACCAGTTTGCTACAGCAGGAAAATAATCCTGCAACATCAGGAAATGTGAATTATTATGTAGATTATAATTAAAGGGATAGTTTGCCAGTAGTTTGCCCAAATGACAAAATTACATATTGGTTTACTCAACCTGTAAGCAGTCTATGAACAAGGTATGACAGCAGTCCATGCATTGGTTTAGATTCTCTGGCAGTGGCTGGCATTGTTTCCAAATGCTAACAGCCTTTTTCAACAATGAATACACTGCAAATTTGCATTTCCTGCAGTGCAGAACAATTCACAGCAACAAAAGAGTGATCAAATTAAAATCCTACATCTGTATTCAGTATATTCATCATCACTACAAAATGAACAATCTGTAGCTACTGCTCATGCTGTCACTGTAATGCCTCCACCAATATTGAAAAGACAGCCTCTCATAATAGCATAACAGTGGTATTCCTTGTAGCTTTTTATGTAATGGTAGATGATAATAGGAGTTGGATACCAGACAGTGACAGGGGGAGAATGGCTTGTTGTTATGGTCTGGGTTTTATAATGACTGTCTGTGGCCAGCAGGACTAATTTGCTGTGATGACCTGTGGCCTTCACTTCTTTTGCCTAAGCCTATAATGGGGCTTCCCCTTTCCCCTGGATGAAGGATAGATGAGGCAGCTTTGAAGTCTTTTGAACAGTATCCAAATGGTTATATATTAGGAGCAAACCATATTTTGGGCTAAAAATACTCAATTATTGCATTTATTCCTGTTCATAGAAGGGAAAACAACTGCTTGAATGTTTGCTTCTATTAGCCAGTTAATTGTTAACTGCCTTGTTCAGGGGCAGAACGACAGATTTTTACAGTGTCAGCTCGGGATTCAATATAGCAACCTTTCGGTTACTGGCCCAATGCTCTAACCACTAGGCTAACACACACACACTGTCACGATCGTCGTATGGTGGAAGAGAGGAGGACCAAAGCGCAGCGTGGTTAGAATACATTCTTCTATTTATTGAAGACGAAAAACGAAGAACACTATACAAACTAATCAAAACAATAAACGACAAACGTGAAGCTATATAAACAATGTGCTAACATGCAACATAGACATACAGAATCACCCACCAACCAAGGACCAAGCAGCGTGGTATCGGGCAGTAGCGATTGCAGGACTCCTGGACCTGGGAGGAGATTCTGGATGGGAAAGGACCCTGGTCACAGGCTGGGGAATATCGTCGTCCCAAAGCAGAGCTGGAGGCAGCGATATGAGGAGGCAGCACGGCAGCGCGACAGGTACGAGAGGCAACCCCAAATTATTTGGGGCGGGGGGGGGGGGAACAGGAGGAGTGTGGCTAAGCCAGGTAGCAGACCTGAGCTCACTCCTCGTGCTTATTATAAGCAGCGCGTTACTGGTCAGGCACCGTGTTATGCTGTTAAGCGCACGGTGTCGCCAATACGTGCCCATAGCCCGGTGCGCTATAGGGCAGCCCCCCGAAAGTGTCATGCGAGTGTGGGCATCCAGCCAGGGCGTATTGTGCCTGCTCAGCGTGTCTGGTCTCCGGTACGCAGTTTCGGTCCAGGTTATCCTGCGCCGGCTCTGTGTGCTGTGTCTCCGGGCGCTGGGAGGGTGCAGTGTGTCCTATGCCTGCGCTCCGCTCGTGCCGGGCAAATGTGGAAGTGGAGCCTAAGGGAGAGGTGCGTGTAGTAGGCATGTAGTAGTAGCAGATCTCCAGTGCTCACCCACAGCCCGGTTCAACCTGTGCCTGCACTCTGGAGGGTCCGGGCTAGAGTAGTATTCCAGCCTGGGGGAGTGGTGCCAAGGCTGCGCACCAGAGCTCCAGTGCTCCCCCACAGCCCGGTCCTTCAGGTGCCTCCTCCTAACACCAAGCCTCCTGTAGGTCTCCCCCCTCTCTCCGTCTCCTCCCTACAGGTGTGCCCGTCTGCCCAGCGCCGCCTGCACTGCCCGTCTGCCCAGCGCCGTCTGCGCCGCCCGTCTGTCCTGAGCCGCTAGAGCCGTCCGTCAGTCAGGAGCCGCCAGAGCCATCCGTCAGTCAGGAGCCGCCAGAGCCGCCCGCCAGTCAGGAGCTGCCAGAGCCGCCCGCCAGTCCGGAGCCACCCGCCAGTCCGGAGCCGCCCGCCAGTCCGGAGCCGCCCGCCAGTCCGGAGCCGCCCCTCAGTCCGGAGCCGCCCCTCAGTCCGGAGCCGCCCCTCAGTGCCTTCAATTCAAAACCAAACCTGCATGTGCACACTCAGCTCTTGGGTATTCAACACAGATGGTTGTTTTTGCTCAGTCAGTATTGCTCACAATATATGTTTTAGAGCAACAGCTGTTCCGGACGACTGTGTGATCACGCTCTCCGTTGCCCGATTTGAGTAAGAACTTTAAAACAGGTTAACATTCACAAGGATTGGGCCTCCCGGGTGGCGCAGTGGTCTAGGGCACTGCATCGCAGTGCTAACTGCGCCACCAGAGTCTCTGGGTTCGCGCCCAGGCTCTGTCGCAGCCGGCTGCGACCGGGAGGTCCGTGGGGCGACGCACAATTGGCATAGCGTCGTCCGGGGTAGGGAGGGTTTGGCCGGTAGGGATATCCTTGTCTCATCGCGCTCCAGCGACTCCTGTGGCGGGCCGGGCGCAGTGCGCGCCAACCAAGGGGGCCAGGTACACGGTGTTTCCTCCGACACATTGGTGCGGCTGGCTTCCGGGTTGGAGGCGCGCTGTGTTAAGAAGCAGTACGGCTGGTTGGGTTGTGCTTCGGAGGACGCATGGCTTTCGACCTTCGTCTCTCCCGAGCCCGTACGGGAGTTGTAGCGATGAGACAAGGTAGTAATTACTAGCGATTGGATACCACGAAAATTGGGGAGAAAATGGGATAAAAATTTAAAAAATAAATAAAAATAAAAATAAAAAAACATTCACAAGGATTACCAGGATGCCTACTCAGAGCATGCGCTGACCAGCTGGCAAGTGTCTTCACTGACATATTCAACCTCTCCCTGACACAGTCTGTAATACCTACATGTTTCAAGCAGCCCACCATAGTCCCTGTGTCCAAGAATGCCAAGGTAACCTGTCTAAAGGACTATCACCCCGTACCCCGTGTCGCATCTGTAGCCATGAAATGCTTTGAAAGGCTGGTCATGGCTCACATCAACAACATCATCCCAGACACCCTTGACTCACTCCAATTCGCATACCGCCCCAACAGATCCACAGATGATGCAATCTCTATTGCTCTCCACACTGCCCTCTCCCACCTGGACAAGAGGAACATCTATGTGAGAATGGTGTTCAATGTCTACAGCTCAGCATTCAACACCATAGTGCCCTCAAGCTCATTACTAAGCTAAGGACCAACTGGATCCTGGACTTCCAGACGGTTGACACCAGGTGGTAAGGGTAGGCAACAACACATCCTCCACGCTGACCCTCAACACGAGGTTCAGAGACCTGGCAGTGTGGTGCCAGGACAACAAACTCTGCTTCAACGTCAGCAAGACTAAGGAGCAAATCATGAACTACAGGAAACAGAGGGCCGAGCATGCTCCCATTCACATCGACGGGGCTGTAGTGGAGTGAGTCGAGACCTTTAAGTTAATCAGTGTCCATATCACTAAGGATCTATCATGGTCCACACACACCAACACTCCTCTCCTCTTCCCCTTCAGGAGGCTGAAAAGATTTGGCATGGGCCCTCAGATAGAGAGTATCTTGAATGGCTGCATCACCTCTTGGTATGGCAACTGCTTTGCATCAAACCACAAGGCGTTACAGCGGGTAGTGCGTGCGGCCCAGTACATCACTAGGGCCGAGCTCCCTGCCATCCAGGACCTCTATAGCAGACGGTGTCAGAAGAAGGCCCTGAAAAATGTAAAAAACGCCAAACACCCAAGTCATAGACTGTTCTCTCTGCTACTGCATGGCAAGCGGTACCGATGCACCAAGTCTGGAACCAACAGGACCCTGAACAGTTTCTACCCCCAAGCCATAAGACTGCTAAATAGTTAGTTAAACAGTTAACCAAATAGCTACCCAGACGATCTGCATTGACCCTTTTTGCACTAACCTTTTTGACTCATGACATCTGCTGCTGCTACTGTTTATTATTTATATCTTGTTGCTTAGTCACTTTTTTCCTAGCTATATGTACATATCTACCTCAATTACCTCATACCCATCGACTCGGTACTGGTACCCCATCTATATAGCCAAGTTATCGTTACTCATTGTGTATTTATTATTACTTTTATTATGTGTTATTACTTTTCTATTATTTCTCTATTTTCTCTCTCTCTGCATTGTTGGGAAGGCTTAGTTACTTACATGCACATGACTGATCTAAATGCATTCGGGGGACCGAGAGGCGCAGTGCTCTAAGGCGTAACTACAGACCTGGGTTCAATCCCGGGATGTATCACAACCGGCCGTGATCGGGAGTCCCATAGGGCGGTGCACAATTGACCCAGCGTCGTCCAATTTAGGGTTAGTTTGGCCGGGGTAGGCCGTCATTGTAAATAAAAATGTGTTTTTAACTGACTTGCCTGGTTAAATCAAATAAAAAATGTGCACATTCACTTATATTCATACTATTACACATGTACTGGCATGTTCTAGCTCAGGGACTTCAAACATAATTCAGGGTGTGTGCCTGTGCGGCTCATATCATTCAGTAACAAAGAGTATTAGGATATGGTTAGATAACCATTGATGGTGCATCTCTCACCTGGTCTACGAATCCTCCAAGGACTGAGATGTGCTTGGCAGGGTAGGATGCCCATATATTAGCTGTGGCATTGACGCCAGTAACTTGCATAACTCCTCCTGTGTGTTCCATTAAGGCATCTATGGAAAAGAGAATAGTAGAATTAGCCATTGAGTTTTCCCAATAATGTTAGTGTTAATAATAACCTATAATGTTCCCACTCCAATACTGATCAATACCTTTCCATTCAAATATCACACTGGCTAAATGCTATGAATATGGGTTCCATTTAATGAGGATGATGATGATTATGATGATGGTGATGGACATGATGACAGTAACACCTACCATAATACAACCCATAGACAGCACAAGATCCAGCGAAGGCACCCAGGAACTGTGCTGCCACGTAGACAGGGAACTTCTTTATAGGCAGCTTGCCCAGGACCACCATGGCCAGGGAGACTGCTGGGTTCACATGAGCCCCTGGAACAAAGGTCAAAACTGGAATTGAAAACAAGGTTCAAGCTTATGTAGAAAGTCTGAGACACATTCATTTGTAACCACTATCCTTATCTAGTGGATTCAGTCATAGACACAATTACGGCACAACACTAGGCGGGCCCAAAGTGGAGACTGAGGCTCTGGGTGACCTCCGCGGGGCAACACTGCTGGGGGTTTCAGAGTGCCCCAAACACTAATCCCCAGCCCTGTTCACTAACTGTGGCCACAACAGCCGGCTAAAACATCCGATCGGAATTGGGTCTGACAATCTGTCTAAATCTGCTTAAGACTCGCGCAAACCGCATGTCGTTGGAATGACCCGGCCATGACACACCTCCGCTAACAAGGGTGCTGGTTTACTCTGCCTGTAAATCAGCATCGCCGACATATGAGTGAAAAGGAGCGGGAGGAAACAGAAGTGTGTTGTGTTCAACTGTTAGAGGCTGGCTAGGAAGGCTGGAAAGCAGAGTGCCCCGCCCCCCTCCACACTAGAGACCCCGTAAAGCTCATTAGTCCAATACCTGTGATCATCATCAGAGATGTCACCTAACAGTGTGAAGGCTTCTCATCCACACATGGGCCCCAGGGTTGAATGGCCCAATCATGCAGTAAAGATTCATATACTGTAGCACACTCCAACAACAATAGCACACATACTGTAGTACTGCTCTACTGCAGCTATATACCGTCTCCATCATTACCCACTGAACCAGGATCTAGATCCTCTGTGTCAGAGTGATCAGCTAGTCTGTAATGAAGCAAAGAGGGTTGGAGACGAGATTCTTGTTCTACAGTTCCATTCTTCCTCAGTTCCATTATTCCTCCATACCTGTATGCTCTCGTTGGCTGGCCCTCGCTTCATATTCATCGCCAAACCCACTGGCTTCAGGTCATCTAGAAGTCTTTGCTAGGTAAAGCCCCGCCTTATCTCAGCTCACTGGTCACCTTAGCTGCACCCACCCATAGCACACGCGCCAGCAGGTATATTTCACTGGTCACCCCCAAAGCCAATTCTTCCTTTGGCCGCCTTTCCTTCCAGTTCTCTGCTGCCAATGACTGGGACGAACTGCAAAAAACATTGAAGCTGGAGACTCATACCTCCCTCACTAACTTTAAGCATCACCTGTCAGAGCAGCTTACAGATTATTGCACCTGTACACAGCCCCTCTGTAAATAGCCCACCCAACTACCTCATCCCCATATTGTTTGTTTTTTTGCTCCTTTGCACGCCAGTATCTCTACTTGCACATTCGTCTTCTGCACATCTATCACTCTGTCACGATCGTCAAAGGGAGAGAGAGAGGACCAAGGCGCAGCGCGTGAAAAATACATCTTCTTTTTATTATAAGAAGGAAAAATGAAACAAAACAACAAACAGACGACCGTGAAGCTATATGTACAGATAGTGCTGACACAAACACTACACATAGACAATTCCCCACAAACAGCTAAAGCCTATGGTTGCCTTAAATATGGCTCCCAATCAGAGACAACAATAACCAGCTGTCTCTAATTGAGACCCAATTCAGGCAACCATAGACTTTCCTAGATACCTACACTCAACCATAGACACAGCTAGACTACTATACTAAACATAAACCCAACTACTCTAATAAACCCCCTAAACCTTACAACCACCCTAGACACTACAAAAACACATACATTCCCCATGTCACACCCTGACCTAACTAAAATAATTAAGAAAACAAAGAATACTAAGGCCAGGGCGTGACACACTCCTGTCACGGCCATCAAAGGAAGTGGACCAAAGCGCAGCGTGGTGAGCGTACATTATCCTTTTATTATAGAAAATGACGCCAACAAAATAACAAACGAAGAAAACAACCGTGAAGCTCACGAGGGCTAAGTGCCTCAAACACAAGTCAACTTCCCACACAGAAAGGAGGGAAAAGGGCTACCTAAGTATGGTTCCCAATCAGAGACAACGATAGACAGCTGTCCCTGATTGAGAACCATACCCAGCCAAAACATAGAAACACAAAATCATAGAAAACAAAACATAGAATGCCCACCCCAAATCACACCCTGACCAAACCAAATAGAGATATAAAAAGGCTCTCTAAGGTCAGGGCGCGACAACTCCAGTGTTTAATTGCTCAATTGTAATTATTTTGGCACGATGGCTTATTTACTGCCTGCCTTACCTCCCTAATCTTCCTTCATTTGCACACACTGTATATAGACTTTTGTATTGTGTTATTGACTGTACGTTTGTTTATTCCATGTGTAACTCTGTGTTGTTGTTTGTGTCAGACTACTTTGCTTTATCTTGGCCAGGTCGCAGTTGTAAATGAGAACTTGTTCTCAACTGGCCTACCTGGTTAAATAAAGGTTAAATTAAAAAAATATATATATATTTGTTGCTCAAGGAAGCTCCTCCAAACATGGCATAAATGTTGGCTTCCCAACACTCTGGTCTGATCTGCTGTAGCTGTAAACCAGGCATTGAGGATGAGGGGTGGTCCTGGGTTGAGTTTTAGAGATACAGCACAAAGGCTAAGCTCACACTCTGCCAACATTGGATTTTCTCAGATGAAAGCACATTGAGTATGTCTCATATAACACTCATATTAGCTCATATGCTACAGTGTTCATATTATCCTGGGGGTGGGCATTAAAAGCTCTAATCACGTCGTTGCTCTTTTATGTCCCAATTGTGATGGAAATTACCACGGAAATTTCAAATTACAACTCATCATCCCCCATTACGTAAAGCCTCGCTTGATTGATGATTAAAAACCGCTCTCCACCTTGCTCAGCAAGCTCACCTAAGGCAGTGTGACATTTAAAAGTGATTCCCCCTAATGTTATCCCTCTGTGTCATTGTTGCTGCCGAAGCGAGAGGGAGAGGGCTCTCCTCGCTTTAATCTCTATGGAATGTACCCAATAAAGTCCTCCTGGACATGAGGACACACAACTCCAGCCTTGTAAATCTAGCCGGCACACTTCATCCTCTGACACCAAGAAGCAGCCAGGTATTAGGAATGGGTAATCGAGCTATTACATATTTCTTCCATTTCCTCTGTGCCTCTCCCCCAGTTAGGGTAATACTAAATGGTACCCACGTTGAGTCCAGACTGCTATGGAATACTAACATGATGTTCTCTGTATCATTTTGCCATGTTGCTGAGTCTCTAGTGATGACCTAGGTCTCCACAGTCCATTTCTGTTACTGTATGTGGACTTTTCCCCAGGACACAAGTTAGGGTGAAGCACACAGGAGAGTGTTAGTGATCCATGACTGTACTCTTTACTTTCTCTCCTGTGATCTACAGTTGAAGTCGGAAGTTTACATACACAGGTTGGAGTCATTAAAACTCGTTTTTCAACCACTCCACAAATTTCTTGTTAACAAACTATAGTTTTGGCAAGTCGGTTAGGACATCTACTTTGTGAATGACACCAGTAATTCTTCCAACAATTGTTTACAGACAGATTATTTCACTTATAATTCACTGTATCACAATTCCAGTGGGTCAGAAGTTTACACTGTGGCGTTCTGCATTAGCATCGAACAGCCCCCGTGATATGCAACTTTTCAGGGAAGTTAGGAACAAATATACACAGGCAGTTAGGAAAGCTAAGGCTAGCTTTTTCAAGCAGAAATTTGCATCCTGTAGCACAAACTCAAAAAAGTTCTGGGACACTGTAAAGTCCATGGAGAATAAGAGCACCTCCTCCCAGCTGCCCACTGCACTGGGAAACACTATTACCACCGATAAATCCACAATAATTGAGAATTTCAATAAGCATTTTTCTACGGCTGGCCATGCTTTCCACCTGGCTAACCCTACCCCAGTCAACAGCCCTGCGCTGCCCCTAGCAACTTGCCCAAACCTCCCCCACTTCTCCTTCACCCAAATCCATATAGCTGATGTTCTGAAACAGCTGCAAAATCTGGACCCCTACAAATCAGCCGGGCTAGACAATCTGGACCCTCTCTTTCTAAAATGATCTGCTGAAATTGTTGCAACCCCTATTACTAGCCTGTTCAACCTCTCTTTCGTATCGTCTGAGATTCCCAGAGATTGGAAAGCTGCCGCGGTCATCCCCCTCTTCAAAGGGGGAGACACTCTAGACCCAAACTGCTACAGACCTATATCTATCCTACCCTGTCTTTCTAAGGTCTTTGAAAGCCAAGTTAACAAACAGATTACAGACCATTTCGAATCTCACCGTACATTCTCTGCTATGCAATCTGGTTTCTGAGCTGATCATGGGTGCACCTCAGCCACGCTCAAGG
Organism: Salvelinus fontinalis; assembly: GCF_029448725.1. Taxonomy (NCBI): domain Eukaryota; kingdom Metazoa; phylum Chordata; class Actinopteri; order Salmoniformes; family Salmonidae; genus Salvelinus; species Salvelinus fontinalis. Next base: position 66,783,715 of record NC_074668.1, on the reverse strand, counting down.
TCCTAAACGATATCATAACCGCCATCAATAAGAGACATTACTGTGCAGCCGTATTCATCGACCTGGCCAAGGCTTCCGACTCGGTCAATCACAACATTCTTATTGGCAGACTCAACAGCCTTGGATTCTCAAATGATTGCCTCGCCTGGTTCACCAACTACTTTTCCGATAGAGTTCAGTATGTCAAATCGGAGGGTCTGTTGTCCAGACCTCTGGCAGGCTCTATGGGGGTGCCACAGGGTTCAATTCTCGGGCCGACTCTCTTCTCTGTATTCATTAATGATGTTGCTTTTGCTGCTGGTGATTATTTGATCCACCTCTACGCAGACGACACCATTCTGTATACATCTGGCCCTTCTTTAGACACTGTGTTAACTAACCTCCAGATGAGCTTCAATGCCATACAACTCTCCTTCCGTGTCCTCCAACTGCTCTTAAATGCAACTAAAACTAAATGCATGCTCTTCAACCGATCGCTGCCCGCACCTGCCCGCCCGTCCAGCATCACTACTTTGGACGGTTCTGACTTAGAATATGTGGACAACTACAAATACCTAAGTGTCTGGTTAGACTGTAAACTCTCCTTCCAGACTCACATTAAACATTTCCAATCCAAAATTAAATCTAGAATCGGCTTCCTATTTCGCAATAAAGCATCCTTCACTCATGCTGCCAAACATACCCTCGTAAAACTGACCATCCTACCGATCCTCAACTTCGGCAATGTCATTTACAAAATAGCTTCCAACACTCTACTCAACAAATTGGATGCAATCTATCACAGTGCCATCCGTTTTGTCACCAAAGCCCCATATACTACCCACCACTGTGACCCAAACCCACTGGCTCCAGGTCATCTACAAGTCTCTGCTAGGTAAAGCCCCACCTTATCTCAGCTCACTGGTCACCATAGCAGCACCCACCCGTATCACGTGCTCCAGCAGGTATATCTCACTGGTCACCCCCAAAGCCAATTCTTCCTTTGGACGCCTCTCCTTCCAGTTTTCTGCTGCCAATGACTGGAACAAACTGCAAAAATCTCTGAAGCTGGAGACTCTTACCTCCCTCACTAGCTTTAAGCACCAGCTGTCAGAGCAGCTCACAGATCACTGCACATGTACATAGCTCATCTGTAAATAGCCCATCCAGTCTACCTCATCCCCATACTGTATTTATTTATTTATCTTGCTCCTTTGCACCACAGTATCTCTACTTGCACATTCATCTTCTGCACATCCTACCATTCCAGTGTTTAATTGCTTTATTGTAATTACTTTGCCACCATGGCCTATTTATTGCCTTACCTCTCTTATCCTACCTCATTTGCACATGCTGTATATAGATTTTCTACTGTATTATTAATTTGTATGTTTGTTTATTCCATGTGTAACTCTGTGTTGTTGTATGTGTCGCACTGCTTTGCTTTATCTTGGCCAGGTCGCAGTTGCAAATGAGAACTTGTTCTCAACTAGCCTTCCAGGTTAAATAAAGGTGAAATAAAAAAATGTAAAATAAACATACACTAAGTTGACTGTGCCTTTAAACAGCTTGGAAAATTCCAGAAAATGATGTCATGCCTTTAGAAGCTTCTGATAGGCTAATTGACATAATTTGAGTCAATAGGAGGTGTACATGTGGATGTATTTCAAGGCCTACCTTCAAACGCAGTGCATCTTTGCTTGACATGGGAAAATAAAAAGAAATCAGCCAAGACCTCAGAAAAAAATTGTAGACGTCCACAAGTCTGGTTCATCCTTGGGAGCAATTTCCAAATGCCTGAAGGTACCACGTCCATCTGTCCAAGTAATAGTACGCAAGTATAAACACCATGGAACCACGCAGCCGTCATACCGCTCAGGAAGGAGACGCGTTCTGTCTCCTAGAGATGAACATACTTTGGTGCGAAAAGTGCAAATCAATCCCAGAACAACAGGAAAGGACCTTGTGAAGATGCTGTAGAAAACAGTTACAAAAGTATCTATATCCACAGTAAAACGAGTCCTATATCGACATAACCTGAAAGGCCACTCAGCAAGGAATAAGCCATTGCTCCTAAACCGCCATAAAACAGCCGGACTACGGTTTGCAATTGCACATGGTGACAAAGATCATACTTTTTGGAGAAATGTCCTCTGGTCTGATGAAACAAAAATAGAACTGTTTGGCCCTAATGACCATCTTTATGTTTGGAGGAAAAAGGGGGAGGCTTGCAAGCTGAAGAACACCATCCCAACCGTGAAGCACGGGGGTGGCAGCATCATGTTGTGGGGGTGCTTTGCTGCAGGAGGGACTGGTGCACTTCACAAAATAGATGGCATCATGAGGCAGGAAAATTATGTGGATATATTGATGCAACATCTCAAAACATCAGTTAGGAAGTTAAAGCTTGGTCGCAAATGCATCTTCCAAATGGACAATGACCCCAAGCATACTTCCAAAATGGCTTAAGGACAACAAAGTCAAGGTATTGGAGTGGCCATCAAAAAGCCCTGACCTCAATCCTATTGAACATTTGTGGGTAGAACTGAAAAAGCGTGTGCGAGCAAGGAGGCCTACAAACCTGACTCAGTTACACCAGCTCTGTCAGGAGGAATGGGCCAAAATTCACCCAACCTATTGTGGGAAGCTTGTGGAAGACTACCTGAAACATTTGACCCAAGTTAAAGAATTTAAAGGCAATGCTACCAAATACTAATTGAGTGTTTGTAACCTTGTGACCCACTGGGAATGTGATGAAAGAAATTAAAGCTGAAATATATCATTCTCTCTATTATTATTCTGACATTTGACATTCTTAAAATAAAATGGTGATCCTAACTGACCTAAGACAGCACATTTTTACTAGGATTAAATGTCAGGAATTGTGAAAAACCTTGTTTAAATGTATTTGGCTAAGGTGTATGTAAACTTCCGACTTCAATTGTACCTGACAACAGGGATGGACATCATCTCCCCCATTTTTCAAACAATGAACAGGTGAACATGTGGATGTGAGGACATCCATGGAGCCATAACACACAGTTACCCAGACATGTGGGAAGTACATGTTGTCCTTTAATAAGAGTTTAGTACCTGAGAGCAAAGAGAGCCAGACATCCATGGTCAAAGTTCATGGCAAAGTAAAGCCGTTTCATCAAAGACAAACAACCATTGGTGACCTTTGAGTCCTGCTCACATATTTTACACAAAACCCTTTTTAATATGAAGATCCTTTAATTGGTCAATTCCACAAAATTTGACTTCTGCTTTTAACCCCTCTGAGACACACATGAGCAGGTTTTTGGAGAGGTGCAGGGGGCTGCCACACTGGGCACCCAGGGAGCTGTTGTTGTGGGGGGTTAAGTGCCTTACTCAAGGGCAACGGTACACTCTTTAAAAGAAACGTGCTATCTAGAACCTTAAAGGGTTCTTCGGTTGTCCCCATAGGAGAACCCATTGAATAACTTGTTTTGGCCTTTGTACAGAGGGTATAATGACATAAAAGGATATATACAAAAGAGGACATAATGACATAAAAAAGGCCTGACCTATAAAGTGAGATGCTGACCAACTGAAAAGTCTCAACACTAAACACACTTGTTGTGTTGCAACTTCAATCATACTGCAAAATCAACTTTTTGGGGTGTTAGAAAACTGTATGCTGGCTATGTGCAGAGTGGACTGTAGAAATGGATGTTGTGAATCAAAAGTTATGTAAAGGAGGTATGGTATTCACCTGACACTCCCCCAGCCACGTAGACGGCCATCATCACCCCCAGAGTGAAGCCGATGTGGATGGTCAGGGGTTCTCCCAGAGCTCCCTTACTCAGCACTGTCTGGGCCACCGAGCCACATCCAAAGAGCTGGGACAGAGACAGAGACAAAAAACAAAAGCAAAAACATGTTGGCAGGAGGAAGAAAGAGTCGGTTTTTTTACATTTCTAATTATGCACAAAAGACTAGTCCTCTTGTTCTACAGCCTTCATTTCTAATTAGATGGCCTTTTAGATCAGTGCGTTCCCCCTGAACCCTGTAAGAAAAATGCCATAGAAGATGTCCCATTTGAAGCATGGGAAATTATCATTAATCCTTTCATTTTTTTTTATTAGAAGGACAAGTAAATCAAAACAAAAGTGTTGAAATAATGATTTTGTCCAAAAATAGCTGCTTCTGTTGTGAGGAGTGGATTAGTCCATTTATGTTGTGCCGTTGATCAGGATGACCACTGACTCACTGAGCCCACTGAGACTGAGCCTCAGTAAGCCCAGCCACTGAGCTGTGCCACTCAGACAGACAGGACAGGACGGGGAGGTGAACCTAGAGGGGACAGGTGGAAGGCAAAAGACAGGTCAGCTTATTAAGGACCCCTGTAGATTTCACCTCAGTAAACAGTGTTTCCCTCCAAGCTTGGTGATGATGGGGAAATGTGTGTGTTTTTACCGCAGTAATAATGCAGAGAGAAAGAATAAGGGGAAAATGAACAGTGAATTGGACCAGGTGGTCTATCTTATGCTAATGGTTTCTCTGTATTCAGGGTAATATAAATCTATTCTCATTCTATATAAAATCACTGAATTCATTGGCAAGAAGATTGCAATTGATAGGGGGTTATGCTTTAAAAATGTATTAAATATTGATGCTATCATATGATGATTTTCAGCCTTGTTCATCAAATAATTAAACTTTGCGGAAATATAATGGTGTGCAGTATGCTACATAAATTGGGTCTATTTATTCACAGATTAGATACATTCTAAAGAAACATGAATGTCAAATCCCTTTGATGATCATACATCATATGAAATGGTGCATGGTGCATGGTGCATGGTGCATGGTGAATGGTGCATGCCAGTAAAGGTTTATTGTATTTGATCATGTTTTTCTTTATGGCTGAAAACACCAAGCATCCCATTAATTCTCCCCCTCATATCCCCCACCTGTCAAACTTGCCATTACAACATTCTCTAGATGTCTTAATTGTCTCCCAAGGACTTTCTCATACCAGAATTATGGATGAGCACATCAAAGAGAAGCCACATTATCAGGATATATTAGTCAGCATCTAAACATGTCAAAACATGATATCCCTGTTGACAGATCAAGTCCCTTGAGAACAATTTTGACACCTTATTACCATATTGTTGCAGCTTTAAAGCAGGCTATTAAATGACAGTCAGGTGATGAGGGATAGTGTCCATGTACTTACTATTAATACGAATATCCCCAGAAATTCTGCCAGGAACTCTTTGATGATGTCCTTCCTCAGGGCACATTGCTCCTTCATTTTTCTTTTGCCCTCGAGTTCCATATTTCCCGCGGACATCTGATGTCTCAGTCTTGTCAGGACAGAGAGTTGATAAGTAGTGTCAGCGTGAGCTTGAGCATGGGCGTCTCTCCGGTAGTTTAGGACGTAATTCCTCCTCCCCTTAGTAGCCTACTACACGTGTATTTTGTACACTCGACAGACGTGACCTGTTAATCTTTTTTCTTCCTTGAAACTGTCCCCCATAACCACCGCTACCGCCAGGGGTGCACTGGTTGGATCTAAGTGCTTTATTGGTCAATAAGTGTTTGATTGGTCAATATTGACTCCAATGGTCAGCAGTTGACTGAATGTGGACAGTGCGCATTTATACGCGCGAATTGTAGACAGTGTGTGCTTTTACTCATAACTTGTCTATTTTCGATCAACAAAGTAATTCTTTCAAATTGTAATTATATGGTTGATAACACTGGGCACAAACTGGTTGAATCAACGTTTTAACGTAATTGTGGTGTGGAATCTATGTGGAAAATACATTGGATTTTTTAAAAAAAGTAAATAATCTAAACTGTTGTTTTGAGGGTGGAATTTCAACCACAGGATTTTGCAATCATTGTAACGGATTTTCAACATAGACAAACATTGTATTATATATGTTGAATTTGTACATTTGAAACAAAGTCAGATCTTCAAAGTTATAACCACTATTATAAACAAACTATAGGCTGAGCAGCACTTCCTACTGGAGAGTTGATCTATCTACAGCTATTCATTTCGTCTCCAACACTGGGTTTTAACCAAGCCCATTTTAGCGTTGATATTTGTCACTGACTACTAACAATGTGCTATTGTGAGAATGATTATTGAGCGATCTCTTAATAACTCAATTCACTGTTGCTATCGAAATCATTCCAAAGAGTAGGTTTCACAGAGTTAAACAGCTATTATTTCAATTCAACTCAGGGTTAAATTTAAAATAGACAATACACAATACATATAGGCCTACGGTTTCAAACTTTGGTTGATTTCAAATGTAATCTTCAAGTTAATATCAACATTTGAAGGAGATGTATCTTCTGCTTGGATAGTTCCATCTGTGCCACTGACTTAGTCTGGCTTTAATTTCAGTTTGTCTACAAATGAAGATATGTTGGATTCACGTCTCCATCTCAACCAAATGTTAAAGAATAGGACTAAATCAAATCAAACTTTATTTCAAGTGAATTTAAAGTTTGATTTGATTAGATTTAGTCAAATTCTTTAACTTAGATTTTTGGCTGAGATGGAGACGTGAATCCAACATATCTTCATTTGTAGACAAACTGATATTAAAGCCAGACTAAGTCAGTGGCACAGATGGAACTATCCAAGCAGAAGATACATCTCCTTCAAATGTTGATATCTGGTTGCGTTGACAACCAAACACAATTCAATATCACTTTTGAAATACAATGAATAAACAGTCTATTAACTTGTACACAAGTTAAAAAATGATATATTGGATTCACATCTCCAACTAAACCAAAAATAAAAGTTAAAGAAGGTGTTAAAGCCAGTGGCTCAGATGGAGCTATGCAAGCAGTAGATACATCTCCATTACATGTAGATTTTTGGTTGCATTGTCAACACAATTCAATATGACTTTTGTAGTACAGTAAATAGACTAATGTTAAGGCTGTCTTACATGCAAATGTAACATTCAACCTTAAAATGAGTAACACATCCATGGCCACATTTTGAGGTAACTATAACTATAAATGTCTTCTTATGTAATCATATAATGCTGCATAGGTGATCACAGGTCTGTGAAGATCTTCACAATTGCTGTAATACTCTGCACAATTTCTCGAACGTCATTGATCACTTGCACTATGTACTTTAATGTAATCTCAACTGCAATTCATCAAGGTAATTTGGTTCTGCTATTAGATGAAGCACAGTGATAACACATTAATCTCTTGTACAAACCAAAAATCAGACATTGTTTTTGCATTGGAATTTGGTGTTGATTTTAGATGGTTGAAAGCCTAATGATAACACATTGGAAATTCAACAATATTTTTTGCGGTCTTTTTGAGTGGGTAAATTGTAATCTCATGAATCAATGTCTAAACAAAATATTTCGCAATTATCCACGTTGAAATG